>NW_006408872.1:2196652-2205063 GCF_000296735.1 Chrysochloris asiatica | reverse complement strand
GCACCACACCAGGACTCCTTTTGATACATGTTATGATATGGATGGCACTTGAAGACATTATACACAGTAACATACATCAATCACAATAGAGCAAATATCAAATGACCTCACATCACCTATATAAAAACACAAGAACAGTAAACATATTGAGACCAAAGTTTATTAGTATTTACCAGAGGCTTCTTAAAGAACTAAGCAGGTATCAGCCATACAACCCAATCATTTATTATTGTTGTTTCTGTTGTTAGGTGTAATTAAGTCAATTCCAATTCATAGCGACCCTCTGTACAACTGAACAAAGCACTGCCAGTCTTGCATCACAATCATTGCCATGTTTGAGCCCATTGTTCCAGCCACTGTGTCAACCCATCTCCGTAAAGGCCTTCCTCTTTTTTGCTGACCTTTTACTTTACCAGCATGATTTCCTTCCCTGAGGACTGATCTCTCCTGATACTTTGTCTCCAAAGGACTTGAGACAAAGTTTCACCATCCTCACTTCTAAAGAGCATTCTAGCTGTACTTCTTACAGTAAAGATTTGTCCATTCTTCTGACAGTCCATGGTGTATTCAATATTCTTCACCAACACCAAAGTGCAAATGAATGAATTCTTCTTTGGTCTTCCTTATGCATTGTCCAGCTTTTACATGCACATGGTGTGATTAAAAATACCCTGGCTTGGATCTGGTGCACTTTATTCCTCAAAGGGACATTTCTGTTTTTGAACACTTCAAGGAGATTTTTTTGTAGCAGATATTTGACCTATGCAGTATGTTGTTTGATTTTTTGTCTGTTGTTTCCATGAGCACTGATTGTGGATCCAAGTAAAATGAAATCAGCCATTCTTCTCTTAGCTATTTACTCAAAATAAACGATGCTATATATAATAAATTTTTGTTATTCATGGTGGTCATGTTTTATAAAATCACTGCAAACACTGATAGCAAATACTGAACCAATGCTCCTGGGAAAATACAGCCTTAGGTTCCTGAAAACCTCTGGTAACATTTTCATTAACTGATAAATACACAACTTCTGTGTGTTTATTTCAAAGATATTTTATTAGCTATATACTGTTGATTCATTTACATGAGGCTTTCTGCTCCTGTAAAGATTTACAGCCATGAAACCCTATGCAGAGTCACTGAATCAGAGTCGACCTGACAACACACAGCAGCAGCACCACTATGACCAGCAGCACTGTAACTCATGCCTAAACAAAGCTTATGTAACGTGGGTATTTTCTCTGTAAAGAACATCACAGACTTCTTGTGCTTAAGAACACTAGACATAAATAATGTCAGCTTTGTGCTTACGGGGCATTTTAAGCAATGAAGTCACTGACAAAAAGTATACAAAATGCAAAAAGTGTGACAGTAAACAGACCAAATAGGACATTTATTTACCATATGGAAGCTGGACCAACAATACCATGTGGCAAAGTCAGGACCTGATCCCAAGCTCTCTGACTCCAGAGTCCCATACTTCATTACTCTTAGCTTGTCTAGACCACACTCTCCCTAGCTCAGTTGTACTTCAGCTTTCTCCATGTCCCTTTGGCCCTCTTAGTCTCCCACCTCTGTTCTCCTGTACGTCTACTGTCTGAGCAACTATCCTGCCCACCAGTGGAGGCTTAACCCAGCTCAACTTTCTGTGTCTGAATCAGATCCTGGCTCACACAACAGCATAAGCTTCTGAGAGGACTAGGATAAGACCCTGTCCCCCAAACTGCCCATTCATCTAAGCCATCCCAAGAACAAGTGAGGGCACCCTAGGTGGTCCTCCTTGTGACCATGCAGAGACAGCTTCTCACATCCCACATCCTGTCAGGGTCCTGGGTGAAAATGCAGGACCCCCAGACACATGCTCATCACCAAGGTTGCCCAACTTTGTGGGAGTTCATTAAATCAAGCCTAGAAAACTAGTATAGAAGCTAAGAATAATTAGATGGTTGTTGTTTTTAAATGCCGTCGAGTCTGTTCCAACCCATAGCAACCCTGTATAGGGTTTCCAAGGAGCAACTAGTGAGCATGAACCACCGACCTTGAAGTTCAAATCGAGTTTGCAGTACAGTGCATTAACCCACAGTGCCTCACCAGGACTTCATAATTATATTAGACCTTTTTAAAAAATAATTTAAAAATGCATCCATGGCTATGGTAAGTCTTACCATTATACAATTGTATCTGACATGAACCATATTCACAGAAAATTGCTGAATGAGCATAAACAATGTAAAAATCAAAATGAAATGGTGAGTCAGGCACTGTAGGGAGGACTAATGCAATCCTCAGAGCTTCACCCTCCAACTGGGGAAGCAAGGAGATACGCAGGAGCTTCGGTGCCTCAATCAGAGGCTCACTGATTCTATAAACCCTCGTAAGATTTTTTTTTCTAGTTTTTCATGTTGTTTCCTATCTGGAATGTCATTCCCCTCTACTTTCCTGCTCTAGAAATGCATATTCCTCATACTTCAAGACCCCAGTACATGTGAATGTAACCAATTACTTGGAAAATAGGGCCTTTTCAGATGTAAGCAAGTTAAAATGAAATCGAACTGGATTGAGGTATAGCCTAAATCTAACAACTGGTATCCTTGTGAGGATAGGGAGATTCAGAAACACACACAGACAATAGGGAAGACAGCTATGCGACGACAGAAGCAGAGATTGAAATGATGTAGCCGCAAACCAAGGAACAGTAAGCATTGTCAGTAACTACCCAAACCTAGGAAGAGGTAAAAAGGATCCTCCTTTAGAACCTTTAGAGAGAGCAAAGCTCTGTTGACCCCAGACTTCTGGCTTCCACGACTATAAGAGAATCATATATTTCTGCTGCTGTAAGTCCCTTGTGTGTGATACCGTGTTACAGCAGCCACAGGAAACTTATACACTAGCTAAAAATGTCTTAGATGCTCAGCATTTGTTTTCTTATCTAACAAGTCTGGGGGCAGGCCATCCAGGACTGGCTCAGTATCTTGACATTGGATTTTCTACATAACTTTGACCTTCACATGGTCACCATCACTTTAAGCATGCATTAGCACAACTATGTGCTAATGCAGAAATAAGGGACAAAATTCTCTCACATTTCTCAGCATAAATAGCAGTTTTTCAAGAGGCCCCATGCATGTTCCTGACCAGGGCTGGATCCAGGAGAATGAACATGGGGCATTTCCAGTTTGCACTGTGGGAGTTTCCAGGCAACAGAGAAGGAAGAGGTAGAATGTGGCAACTGGATGGACAGCCAAGATTACCTGCTGTACCTGGAATCCTCAAAGGAAGGCAGTTAAACAGTTTCAATAACTTGGCAAGAAGTTAAAGTACATTTTCCATCAAAGAATGAGAAAAGGTGGTATGCAAGGATGAGAAAAATGAGCACCAAAACAGGGGAACAGAGCAAAAGACAGGCTGCTTCATAACTCTGGAGAGATCAAGTTTCTAGAAAGACTTTAGGACCAAGAGGAAGGAGCCAGAATAGAAGGCATGACTGAAAATTTAGGAAAGAAAAGAAAAGTGATGTGTGCTAGGCCTCATGTCAGAAGAGCTCAGCGAAATGGGAACAAAGGTTTTCTTGACTATTTTAGACTGGCTGAGAGTAGACACAGGTAAGAAAATATGTCCTCTGACGCTACAGGTTATGACCATGGGCAGTAGAGAAGCTTGATTTTCCTCCATGAAAGCACACAGGAGCTCAAGGGGGCAAAGTCATGTTGAATCACTAGAACTAGAAGAAGGAGCCAGCCAAACCGCAAGAAGATACCATGGAAGGCAGCACCACAAGGATATATATGGGAGCCATTTGACATTGCATGGTCAGGGGCAAGAAAGGAGGATGTCCTGATCAAGGCTGGTATAATGCTGAGCTCATGTAGCTGTGCTGGAAACTGAGATACAGTGTGCAAGTAACCAGCGCTGGTGGAGAGAGCTCTGCCGATCAGATACAAAAAAAGAGGCTCAAGGAGGAGTTGATGGCCTCATAGCAAATAAAACATGAAGTTTCATTGACATCAAAGAATAATGACATTGGCCAGTAGAGAACCCTGGATACCTCTCAGCCACTGCTTCATCTGATGCATGTGGACAAGTCTTTGACTCACTGCCCTGGACTCCACAGAATCTATCTAGATTCACAGCACAGAGGCAGCGAGTAGCACACGTCATGCAGAGGGAGTCTGATGGACAGATGTTTCCCCCATTATCCTCTAGACACAACATTCTGGAAAGCACTTCATGAGTTCTCAGAAGGTTCCAATGTATACTAGTACCATAGCTACCTCAGTAGCATATCCTTACCGTCTCCCCTCAGACCACACTACTGATCCCTCAGACTGCATTCTCACATTGACTACCTGCATGTAAGCCTGTATCTCAGGCTTTGTTCTCAGGAAAGCCCAACTGTGTTCCTGGGGTTTAAGATCTTCAAGGTGAGGCAGTTCAGGATGATGGCAGATGCAGAGATGGTGCTGAGAGCATATGGTGAAGCAAAGTAGAGTTGACAGTTCCTGAGCACTGAGCAGGTCAAAGAATTGTGAGCCTAGGGTGATGATGCTCAGGGGAAGGACAATGCCTGAGAGTCACAGAACCCTGGTTTTGAATGCAGGCCCTATAAATCTTGTACTATACCTCTCCGAACCTCAGCCCCTCAAGATGGTAAGGATTCTCAGACTAGCCTGGAAAATCAAACAATATCATCAGAGGTGCCCAACAGTTTGGAGTATGATATGGCAGCAAGTTCACAATTGATGGCAGCAGGGGTAATTGTGACTACCATAATTATGAGGTGGATCATTGTTGCAACACAAAAAATGACTTGGATGGTGATGATTGTAAGAATCGTGTTCACTCCAGGAAAGTAAAGCTGTGTCTTTGGTAGAGGCACCCCACTTTAATTCCAGCATGTCCACATGGGGGCAGTGTTAGCCCAGGAGCTAAACTCTGGCTGCCGAGCGCTGAAATACAAATGGCCAAATCTGCCTGCTTTCACACAACAGAACAGATCCACTGTAGGTAGGAAGCTCATTTTACAGGTAGGTGAGCTGAGGCTGGAGAGCTAGGATTCCAGGCACATATGATGCCATCACTTCAGGATGATTAATTTACAGATCCTAACAATCCAGAGAGTCCATGATTCCAACTCTTCCATAATTCTGATTTTATCCTAGAATTCTGTTACATCATGGTTCTAAAGCTCTGAATCAATGGCTCCATGTTTGAATAATCAATTGATACCAAGACCTGATGACTCTTATTTAATCACTCTGGTCCTGATTATTCATTTATTTATCCAACCAGAGTTTATCTTGCATCTATAATGTGGAAGTCCACTGCTGTTTTCATGACTCTTGGATTCTATCCTTTTCTCTGTGTGTTGTTGTTAACTGCCATTGAGTTAATTCCAACTCATAGCAATCCTGTCTAGGGTTTCTGAGGAGTGACTTGTGGACTTAAGCCACCAACCTTGCGGTTCAGACCCATCTTGCAGTCCAGTGCATTATCCTGCAGTGTCACACCTGGAGTCTCTTTGTAGAAATCCACTATTCCCACATCCCTCGAACCTCTTCGAGGAAGGAAGATTTTTAAATAATGGACTTTCCTGTGAGAATGACTCCTATATGGTGATGTCCTAAGTGAAGAAAGGAGAGACTTGGAGCTGGGGTGCCAACAAAGAAAGACATGCTCAAAGGACACCAGACTTCATTTCCAGATCAATGAAGAATTGCCAAGTGAATTAAAATTGATACTACAATTTGCCAACCAATAAATGTGCATGTGCTTTTGGTGTATGAAGAATATTCATTCTGCAAGTCTTTGTGGGTAGCCTCCTATGTGTCATCATCCAAAAGCATAGTGAACTTGTGATGTTGGGATGACTCCAAGTTGACAAGCATTCTCTATGATATGCTAACAGGAAGTCAGTGTGGTAGTATAGAAGGATCCCATGGATAGAGTCCAGGACCAACTTTTAGCCCACTTTGCCCCCTCACTCTGAGCTACTTCACCATGAACGTACTTTCCCTGTACAGGAAAGGGTCTAATCTAAATTCCAGTTGATTCCACCATATATAATCTGACTCTGTTGAAGGTATAATAGAATTCTATGGAAGGCTTGAAGAGTAACCAGTAGAAGGTAAAGCTTACTTTGGAAGCATACCTCTCATAAATAGTCCCCCAAATCCTCTGTGTTCCTTACCTCCATCCAGGTACTCTGCTGTTTTGTCTCAGGCACAGCTTCACCATTTGGCCCCATGGATCAAACCTGGCTTTCTAAGTTCAAAGTCACAAATCAGTATTCAGACCTCAGAAGGACTTATTTTTATGGAAACACATAACCTAAAGAGGACAATCAGAGACTGAGAATTCAATTCTCAGTCTATTTTCTCTGGAAACACTGACAAGGTAGTTTTACCTCACTAACTCTCAGTTGCCTGCCTGGGAACACTGAACTGAAGGGGGTTCTGTCCACGTAGCACATAGTAGAATATCAGGTACCGGTAGGTACTCATGCGTGGTACTTGTCACCACCACATTCACAGGACCTTTGATGAGTTCTCTGATCCAATGGCCTGCCCTCACAGTAAGAACCTTCTGAAAGGAGGAAGGAAAGCTGGACAAGGGACCCAGGTTGGAGAGGAGATTGTTGTTCTTAGTTGCCATTAAATCAATTAGACTCATGGTGATCCCGTATACACACGGTAGAACTGCTCCATAGGATTTTCAAGGCTGCGACCCTTCAGAAGCAGATCACTAGGCTTGTCTTCTGAGGCATCGCTGGGTGAGTTCAAACCTTTCACCTAGTAGTTGAGCACTTAACTGCTTGTACCACCCTGGATTCCTTGGCTTTTAAACTGTAACTGCAGACTAAGAGAGAACTCGCATTAGCACCAGACGCACACATACCCAGATGAGATGTATAGCAGGAACTCTCTTAGATAAGTAAGGCAGAGGGAAAAGGTGTCCAAGGAGGGGAAGGGCCTGAGGGGACTCTGGTGACAATGGAGTGGACAGAGCCGGGACACTAGGCTATGCCTGCACAACCAAGGACAGAAGGGCAAGCCAAAGAGGTCCAGTTTGCTAGTCTGAACAAAAGATGTGATAGAATCAGGAAGGGGAAATAAAGATGGAAGAGGAAGCGGGGCAGCCCAAATACACAAGTTTAACAAAAGCATCATGTGGTGGAAACAGCATGACACCCCTCAGGAAGACAGAGGAGTCTGAACTAGAGTCTTGATTCCAGCATTTGTACTTGTCCTAAGTTCTCTGTACCTGTTTCCTGGTTTGCCAAATAAGGACCCCTGCCCATGTCATAGGGCCATGGTGAATTCTACTAGACTTGTTTACAAAGGACTTGGCCATGCCCATCCAGAGCATCAGATATTGACAAGGATTAGCAATTTTCACCATGATGCTCTGACAGATGCCACCAAGAAAAAAGAAGGAGCAGAGCGAGAGCTGATCACAGATGCGTAGAAAAGACCATCAGTCACATGTCAGAAATGCATGTAGAAAGAGAAACACATGTAGATAGCCGGGCAGGGCACACACAGGTCAAAGGCTGGGGCAAATTGCACCAAGCTCATGTGTGCATGTACATTTTCCTTGATGCATTCTGTGGGCACACCTCTGTGGGCCCACCCTAGCTGCTAAGTTAGGAGCTGAGCCCCTAGAGCCAGGAGCGGTACCAAACTCGCTAAGGTCAGCAAAATACTTAAAATGTTCAAGGGAGACACAGTACTGCACACCCTATAGGACACCTATGGGCTGGAGATATTTCAATTTCCACACTCAGTCCTAGGCCATTCCTTTCATAGATATGCTACCTTAATGAGGTTGGGATATAATTTCTGCTATGATAAAAAGCAGAAAATCCTTTATTGGCACAGTGGTAAAATGAAAGGTCAGCTGTTCAAAATCACCAACCAATTGGAGGGAGAAAGATGTAGCAGTCTGCTTCCATAAAGATTTATAGCAGTGCTACCCTGTTCTATAGGGTCATTCTGTGCCAGCTGTTCTATAGGGTCACTCTGAGCCAGCTGTTCTTTAGGGTCACTCTGAGTCAGCTGTTCTATAGAGTCACACTGAATCACCTGTTCTATAGGGTCACTCTGAGCCAGCTGTTCTATAGTGTTACACGCTCTATGTCAGCTGTTCTATAGGGTCACTCTGAGCCAGCTGTTCTATGGGGTCTCTCTGAGCCAGCTGTTCTATGAGGTCCCACTGAATTGGCTGTTCTATAGGGCCCCTCAGAGTCAGCTGTTCTATAAGGTCATGCTGAGTCAGCTGTTCTATAGGGTCACTCTGAGTTAGCTGTTCTATAGTGTTGCTCTGTCAGCTGTTCCATAGGGCCACTCAGAGTCAGCTGTTCTATGGGTCACTGTTCTTTCTACAGGGCCACTCAGAGTCAGCTGTTCTAT
>NW_006408872.1:2191222-2196552 GCF_000296735.1 Chrysochloris asiatica | reverse complement strand
GGTCACTCTGAGTCAGAATCAGCTCCATGACAGTGGGTTTTGATTTCATGATGAAAAGCAAGCATAGGGGAAAATCCAGGTGCAATAGGAAGTGCTTGGGATGCCCCATGCTCACAGGCACTCCTCCCATCATCAAATTACTGAAGAATGAAGTGAACACATTTTTGTTTCACTTTAGATGAATTGTTTTCTCAAACAGCTACTAGTTGTTGCTGTTGTTAAGGGCCTTAGATTTGGTTCCAACTCATAGTAACCCTGTATAGGGTTTCCAAGGAGCAGCTGGTGAGTTTTGGGTTCAAATCACCCTTGCAGTCCAGCGCGTTAACCCACAGCACCACCCCAGAACTATACTAAGTTGTTGGGACATGAATAATTACCAAGTTGTTGTTAGGTACTATGGGAAAAACCACTGCCTCGTCCTGCACCACCCTCACAATTGTTAGGTTTGAATCAATGTTGCAGCCACTGTGTCACTCCATCTCCTTGAGAGTCTTCCTCTTTTTCACTGACCCTCTGTTTTACCAAGTGGAATACTTTTCCAAGGATAACACGTCCAAAGAATGGTAAACAAGTCTCGCCATCTTCAATTCTAAGGAGGATTCTGACTGTACTTCTTCCAACACACATTTATTTCTTCTAGTTGTTGTTGTTGTTGTTATGTGCCGTGGAGTCGGTTCCGACTCATAGTGAGGCTGTATGGGGTTTCCGATGCTGTAAATCTCTATGGGAGCAGAAAGCCTCATCTTTCTCCCGTGTAACAACTGGTAGTTTCGAACTGCTAACCTTGAGGTTCACACTCAGATTCGTAACCACTACGCTACCAGAGCTCCTCCATGGTATTCTATCAATGACTTAATAAACAAACTGTTAGGTGCTTCTTTTGGCCTACAATGCTGTGAAAAGTGGCCTCGGCCTTTGTAGTGAAGGACCACCCCCTCCTGTGAGTTAAGTGGCCTCAGAAAACACAGAGACCACCACCCAGACTTCCAGAAAGAACTTCAGAACTAAATCAGGGGCTCTCCTGGCCCTCTGATTACTCCCAGCCTCAACCTCTGTGTCCCTTTCCATGAAGCTCCCAGGCCTCAAAGCTGTCATGTTGCTCAGGCCCCTTTCCTTTGTGTTTTTTCTCTAAGGAAGGAAAAAGAAGGATATGAACAATTTAGTAGTTAGGTCTGAAATCTTACCCACTCCCACATCCAATTCAGGAGCAACCCCTACAAGCCCCACTTGACACCTGCCAGGCACTGTCCAAACACTGCTTCAGAGAGCAAATTGCCAACCCAAGATGCCATTTCCCTTCAGACCAGGGTTGACTCCTAAGCAGGGACTTCCATGAGCCCCTACAGTGGTGTCTCCTTTCCTGCCTTGGAGTGATCTGCCCCCAGGGGTTTCCAACAGCCTTTGATGGGGCAAAATAGTTCCTTTCTTCCAAGGCCCCTCTGGACTCCTGGTGTGTTGCTGTAGGATAAACACTGGACTGCAAACCAAAAAGTCTATGGTTTAAACCTACCAGCTACTCCAAGGAAATCCTATACAGGGTGGCTGTCAGTCGGAACCTACTCAATGGCACTTAACAACAACAGGGCCCCTCCAGGACCATCAATAAATGGAGAATTTTGTTTAATCAAACATTTTTGTGTTGTTCTTAAGTGCCTTCTATTTGGTTCCGACCCATAGCAGCCCTGTATTACAGTTTCTGAGCAGTGGCTGGTGGATTTGGACCGCCAACCATGCGGTTCAAACTGACTTTGAAGTCCAGCGCATTAACCCACAGCACCATACTAGTAATCAAACATGGCGGCTGCTAATCCCTAAAGCTCAGCTCAAACGCCACCCCTTCCCATCAAACTTTCCCAGATTTCCTCTGCTATCCACACAGTTCTTGCTCTATTGAGGCCACACCAACCTCACTGTCATTTGCATTGGTGACAGATGTTTCTATGTCTGTGTCCAGCAAGACCCCATGATCTATTTAAGAGGCTGTGGCACAGGGGCTAGTTCAGATTCCAGGAGAAGAGCAGCAGAGAATGTGACCAGAAGGCTCCCTTCACCTTCAGCCTCCTGAGAGCAGAGTCATTCCAGTGTCTGCCTGAGCAAAGTGATATGCTAAGGAGTTAGGACTTTATCCTAAAGGCAAGGTGCAGAATTTTAAGTTGAAGGGGCAGGAAGGAAGCCTATGCACTCAAGGAGGAAAAGAGACATCCTTTTCCTAAATTCCTTTGTATCAACTGGTGATGACCTTAGGCTCCCATCCCACTTAAGGACTCATGGGAAACTACTGTTCAGGCAGGAAGGGATAACCACCACTTCCTTGTCAAATGAGACTCTCAAGGATTTAGACAGTACCTCGAAAAGGGGGCAGGACCCCTGTTCCCAGCAGGTCCCTTATCACTGTAAGTCTGCCTCACCACCCTTCCATCTGATGTCCTGCAGCCCTGCAGCCTTCCTCCTTCTCCTCTTTGCACATCACTTTGTGCCACATCACCCCCACATTGGTTGGGGGCCCAGGGCTTGCACAAAGACTGCAAGGGGTGAACAACACTGTGCATAGTGCCCAGTAGACAGGAAGGTGCTTGATACATGTGTACAAAGAGAAGGTTTTGGAACCCAGCCCAGTACCATCACGAAGCTTCCTCTTGTTTGCTTTCTTAGCCACTGCAAGACTTCTCTGAAGACAAGGGGCAACCCTTCACTTCAGTGAACTCCCTGACATAGGGCGCCCACACTTGGAGTAGTGCCTGGGAGTGGACTCTGCTCACCTACCACCCTACTCCTCCCTTTCATTGACTGCAGAATGAGATTAGCTATCCTCCCCCATCACTGCCCCAGACCAGAGGACAGGAAGCTAATGCTGCAGGCAGCAAGAGACAAGCAAGAAGTAAAGTGTAGCTTTCGGAGGTGGAAGGTCTACAACTGGGCTCCGAGAAGCAAGAGAGAGGAGAAGACAGGCATGGCACACCTGCTCCGTTTGCAGGCTCTTTCGTCCTCCAGGCACAGCCACCCCTCCTTTGTGTGTGTGGAGTCAGCAGTCCTCTTGGGGCTCCTGTACAGGCGCTAATCCTCAGGCCCCACAGCTGGGGAGGTGGGGGCAGAAGCGCCTGGGGATTGGCCCCCACCCCACTCCCACAAACAAGCCCAGGTTCCTCCAGTAATGCTATAATTGGGTGGGATTTTCATTGAGAGAGAGGGAAAGTCCAGAGGAGAACCAAGAGCCAGCTCCTCCTCTCTCCCTCCCCCAGCTCATTCCAGAATTCTCCCCTCCTTCTATCTGAGGGCGGGCGGGGGGCATGCAATGACTCAAAGAAAGGGTAGAGGGAATGGGGCATGCATAGACTTAACTGGATTTGAAAACTTGTATATAGAAAAAAGGAACTTTCCTTGAAAGGGAACATCTCTCCCTCCACATTGAGGTGGTCTCTCCTGGGTCAGTGCAAGAAGAACTTTGTTGTTGTTAAATGCTGTTGAGTCACTTCCAACTCATATCCACCAAGGAGAAGCTGGTGAGTTTGAACCACTGCCCTTGAGGTCCAGTATTTATCCTACAGCTCCACACCAGGACTCCTTAGTCATCCTCAATCCCATGAGCTTCCTTTGCAAATGAAACTAAAGGGGAGCCTGTAGCACCATGGAGGACACTTGGTTCTCAAACTAGTGTTTCCCACACTACTTTCCCTAGAGGGATACACTGCACAGAAATGGCCACATGACCTTTCCTTGGAAAGCTCAGGGCTCCTGAGAAAGAGACACATTGAAGAAAAGAAATTTACAGAGAAGAGACAAATTGAAGAGTTGAATGTTCTGATTTCTAGTCAAAGTTCTGTCCTGTGTAGCTTTTGTGAGTCCTAGTATGGCATTGTAGGATAAGCACCGGACTGCTAACTACAAGGTCAATAGTTCAAATCCACCAGCAGCTATTCGGAAATCCTATGCATGGCGGCTATGAGGAACCACTGACAGCACTTAATCACAGTAACATCCTCCGTCTAAAATGACATGGCTACATAATTTCAGATAAGCGGCCAGCCAACGTTATCCTGAGACAAACCTAGTCACTGTTAGGAAGGGCTCCAGAACGTGTAAAGGGTTATTGTTACTGTGTGAGCTATTGTTGCCGTGTGCCGAAGTGGTGAGTTGAGGGAGACTTCCTCGCTTTTGTTGTTGTTGTTGTGAAGTGCCGTTGAGTCGGTAGCGTTCCATAGCGACCCTGTATAGGGTTTCCGAGGAGCATCTGCTGGGCTTGAACCGCCGACCTTGCAGTGCAAACAGCTTTGCAATCTGGCACGTTAACCCACAGCGCTACACCATGACTCCTTTTATCCCTCCCGAAATAACGAAACTCTCCAACTCCTCCCTAACCTGCAAATGAATGTACAAATAAATGGACCTGTACTGAAGACTGGGTCTGTTACTGGGAACTGAGTTCAACCGGAATGGCCCTGGACAAGTCATTTCTTTCCATAGTTTTCCTTCTCTCCCCGCGCCCCAGCCAAGTCATATCGCTTACCGAAATTGACAGAAATCCAGAGCACAGGAGGCTACTGTTATAACCAGTTAGTCCACAGGCAATGCTAGCCCCGGGAAGGACTCCGCGGTCGGTGGTCTCAGAACCAGGATCAGTGGTTCCCCTGCTACAAGGACTTTTACTAAGGCCGACCCCTGCAGGGCCAGGGGTGTCCCGCTCTTTTCCCGGGTTTGGTGTGTTGGGAGAAAAGAAAAGTACAGAGACTGTGGCTCCCACACAGACCTGAAGACTCGCGGCTGCACTCTAGACGCCCACTCGGGCAGACAGCTTGTGTCCGGCCCCTCTCTGTCAGCCAAGCCGCGCAGGCAGCCCAGGTGCTCGCGGAGAGTGTCTGGCCACCGGCAGACAAGCGAGGCGCGGCACCGCGCGAGGGTACAGCTTCAGACAAACGGTCCCCCACGGCCAAGGGACGTTCTAGAGGAGCCTTAGACCAGTCATCTGGAGGACAAGGAAATGAGAGAGGCCGGGGACAGAGCAGAGCAGAAGCGAGAACCGGACGGCGCGTTCCAAGTTGTTCGCAGGGTGCTAAGGACTCGAAACCGAGGGCGCGGCCCGGGAGTCCCCAGGCGCCGCCTGCCTACAGACCACACAATTCCGCTCCTGTCGCCCGAGGCCGGCCCGCCGCCAGACCGCCGGCCCACCTGGCGCAGTGCTGCGCACCAAGTTCTCGCACCTCACCCGCCCCGCCCGCACCCGCGCACCAGGCCCGCACTCGCGCTCCCCACCCTCGCTACACGCGCAGCCCGCCCGCACCCGCGTACCACTAGCACCCCTTGCACACGGCAGACCAACGCACCCCAAGGCCGCA
>NW_006408872.1:2151585-2190902 GCF_000296735.1 Chrysochloris asiatica | reverse complement strand
GCCCGAGCTCTCGGGGCGGACTCCCGGCCCTCTGCGCTCTCCTGCCCGGCGATGGCCCCGCTCGGATACTTCTTATTTCTCTGCGGCCTGAAGCAAGCGCTGGGCAGCTACCCTATCTGGTGGTAAGTGAGACTTCCCCTCATTCGTCCCGGCTCCTGTCCCGCCCCCGAGCCGCGGTCCCATCGAGAAGGGCGCCCACGGTGGCCCAGAACCCGTGCCCTACTCCTCCCGATCCACTCCCGCCGCGGCGGGTTGTTTTCCTTGGCAGCCAGTATCGACTTGTTTGGGCCATGCTAAGACAAGGGTGTTGGGTCTTCCGGGGGGCTTTGATCCCCCGACCTATTGACTGGTTAAGAACTTGACGGTCCCAGCTGCTCCTGGCGTCGGACGGACGGGGCAAGCCGTGGTCTGGGAGAGGCGGGAAGAAGAGTGGGCACCGGCGACACTGACGCCAAAGCGACGGGCTGCCCGAGGCCAAGAGAAAGGCGAGAAAAGATGGGAAAGCAAGAGGGAGGCGGCCAGGAGGGGAGAGGGAGATTACAAGAGACTTTCTTTAAGGACCATATCTTTCACACACACACACACACTTTAAAACAAAGTTGGTGAGACAAGACTGAACAGCTCGCAGCAGTGAAGTTACGTAAAGACAGCTGGGACCGGGCCGGGAGGGGTGGGGAGCCGGCGGGGTGCTCGGGCCTCAGGGCCTCCATGGCTGCTGCCTAGACGCGGGTCTCTAGGAAGCCCCCATCCTGGACCGTGGCGGTAGGAGGGGGATGTCAGAGAGATAAGAAAGAAAAAGAGGGTTTGAGAACCCTTGAGTGATGGTTCCTAAGACCCCACATGTAAGAAGATAGTTGCTGGTTTTTTCCCCCAACCCCTTAAGACAACGCACATTCAAACTAGACCCTCGGAAATCTGGCAGTAAAAGAGCAGACCAGACAAAAAAAAAGGGGGGGGGCAAAGGATCCCAACTCTCTGCACATATTATGGGGGGATGGGGAAGTTGGAGTTACCCCTTTAGGGCGTCCTTTTAGACACAGGCAAACATCACATATAGTCTTAACCCCTACTGTCATCTCATGCAGGAGGGCGCTTCTTGAAGGCCAGGATTTTCCGAACCAAACTTGGGGGTGGGGGTAAGAGGGGTCGGAGGCGGGCACCGAGGACCAGGTCTGGCAGAGAATGATGACCCAAAGTTGAAGAGAAGCCTCCCCACAAACACGCACACCCCCCTCCAGGAACCCTCTCTGACAGCTTGCCTGGAATTATAATAATTACGCCGAGGGGAAGGAGTGGGGGGAGACTCAGCAAACCGAAGAACATTTAATCCGATAATAATTTTTCTCTTCGTCGAGATAGTTCGGGAGCAGGGGCGCCCGGGAGGGGAGAGTGGGGCCTGTCCGCAGAAGGGGGCGCTGGCGGGCGACGTGGGAAGACCTGACCTCGGAAAGGCTGCAGGGTGGCGGGGTCGCTCAGTTAGGACCCTGGCTCCGCTCATTCCGCGCCCGCCTTCACAGTCACACGTTGCGGCTGCGCGGCACCTGCGCGCCCGGGTTGCCGCCCCCAAGCGCGGTCTGAGGCTGGTGTGCCTGCTGGCACGGGGACACTGACGCCTGCCCCGCCAGCCGCAGGGAGGGAGAAGGGAGCGTGTCCGAGATCCCGGTCGGTCGGCCTTGCTTTCCGAGACCAGGCTTCTAATTAGAACCCGCCGCCGCATTCCTGGGCCCACAAGGAAGCGCCTTCGCCCCCGCATGCCTCCCATAAAGAAGGGCCCTGTCACCAGCTTCCAGGCTCCCCCACGCTGGGGATACTGTCTGCCCTGAAGGTTCCTGACCTTGCACATACACACATACCTATACAAACTACTCTTTTCACCTGCGCAAAACGTGTTCTATATGAATGGCCCCTGAAAGATGCATTTTCCAGGTGAGATGGGAGGGGCCAGGAGAAGGGTTGAGTCCCTTAGTAGTTCTTCACTCCACCCTTCTCAGGAATCCCCAACCCCATTACAGAGTCTGAGGGAAAGAGCCTGTGTTGGACCCCATCTAATGCTGATAGGGGTGGAGTGGTAGGACGGTATCTCCTCTAGCCACACTTCTCCCTCAGTGAGAATTTGACCCTCCTTCTGTGTTCGCCAGGAGCTATCCTGGCGCAGTGGGTTGCCCATTGGTCAGCGCTTTCAAACCACCAACCATTCTGCTGTTTCTGTAAAGATTTTCAGTCTCAAAAACCCTAGGGAGCAGTTCTATTCTGCCCTATAGGGTTGTTATGAGTCAGAATCATAGGCAATGGTGTCCTTTTTCTCCATTTCCTCAACAGAAACTTCCTGAGTGGACACTGGCTCTCTAGGGATTAGATCCATCCACCCCTCTTGTTTCTCTCCTCTCTCCCTGAGTCAAGACTGCATGGGAAGGACACGTTCTCCCAACAACAACACACACAAAGACAGAATAGAAAGATTCACAAAGAAAGAACCAGAAAGACAATGGGAAGGAATCAGAAAATGAAAATCTGCAATGACAGGTGGCATATAGCATTATACAATTTAATAAGGAATTTTTTTTTTCTGTCTTCATCTATACCTACTTCCTGGAGAGAGAGCTTCCAAATGCCATCTCATTGTTTCAGGAGAAAAAATGCCCCTGGTTATTTCATCATCCAATCCAAGAATCTTAGTAACTGCTGAAAGAGGTGGGGGTAGGGGGCTGTAGTGTGCCAGCAAAGGAGCAAGGGAGGAAAAGAGACAGCTGGAGTGACCCAGACCACTGGGCCCACTTCTTTATAACTTCTCACCTAGTCTTCAGCCTTCCTAATTGGTGGTTTTGTTTCACCTTCCTTCCCTAAAACAAAGCCACACGCCTCCTCAGTCTTTCCAAACAGGGTCCCAACCCCAGGCCAGTTGTATGTAGCCTGTCCATTACTGTGGGACCAATCGCATATGAAAGTGAAACTGACCAGGAACTTCCTCACCTGGGGAAACAAAACAAGGAAACAGCCCAAATCAGGGGCAATTAGGCTTTTGAAGTTAGTGTGGCTCTTGGTGGGAGGGAGGGGGCGAGGAGAAGGTGTCACTGGCAGCACTATGTGGGAATTTGAATGGCCTCCACCTCCCCAGGATGAGATGCTTCAGAGTCCAAAGTCACAGATTCAAGGCACCGGCAAGCTCCGGCACAGAGCAGAAGGCTCTAGAGTAGAGAAACCTCTAGGAGTGATTTTCTAGGCTCCTGTTGAGATTTGCAGAGGTAAGATCCAGAGGAGGAGCCTCAGTGCAGCTAGGGCCCTTCCAGGACCTACAGGGGTAGTGAGTACATCCCAGTGGCAAGCTTGAAAGGGAGACACCACCTTCTACTCTCCTCCTCTCTTGATGGTGGTATTTGTTGCTGTTAAGTGGAACTCTTTAAAACTTCTCCATAGGCTTTTCAAGGCTGTGACCATTCAGAAGCAGATCACCAGGCCTGTCTTCCAAGGCACCTGTGGGTGAATTAGAACTGCCAATCTTTCAGTTACTAGCCCAGTACTTAACCATTTGTACCACCCAGGGATAGTCCATCCTCCTCTAGTCAAGCAGGACTCTTGTTGAATTAGACTAATGGGAAGAGTCCATATTAACATGGGGTGGGCATTGGGGTTTGGAAAAGAAAGCATACACCATCCTCTACTTGTCACATGGAACAGTCAGAGCACAGTACAAAGCATGGCCTGGGTGGTGTGTTTAGGACTAAAAGCCTGCCTCTCACTCTCAATGGCCTACCCAGAGTTTGAGAGGCTAGCTTGTCTTCTCTCCCCAAGTCCAGTGTACAGACCATCCCTAAGCCAGTCCATCCTTCTCATCTGATATTTCAAGACCCTATAGTAAATAATCCAAGAAGCTGGGTTATATGAAGAAAAATGTGGCATCAGGGTTGGAGGAAGATTCATTAACAACCTGTGATATGCAGATGATACAACCTTGCTTGCTGAAAGTGAAGAGGAGTTAAAATACTTACTGATGAACATCAAAGACCACAACCTTCAGTATGGATTACATCTCAGTGTAAAGAAAACAAAAATCCTCACCACTGGACTAATAAACAGCATTCTTATCAATGGAGAAAAGATTGAAGTTGTCAAGGACCTCGTTCTTCTTGGATCAAATATCAACACTCATGGAAGCAGAAGTCAAGAAATCAAATGATGTACTGCATTAGGCAAATATGCTACACAAAACCTTTCTAAAGTGTTGACGAGCAAAGAAGTCAGCTTGAAGACTAAGACGCGCCTGACCCAAGCCGTAGTATTTTCAATAACCTCATATGCATGCAAAAGCTGAACAGTGAATAAGGAAGACCATAAAATAATTGATGCTTTTGAGTTATGGTGTTGGAGGAGAATATTAAAAGTACCATGGACTGCCAATGGTAGAAATTGGAAGAAATACAGCCAGAGTGTTCCTTGGAGAACAGCATGGCCAAACTTCATCTCTCATAATTCAGACATATTGTCAGGAGGGACCAGCTGGAGAAGGATATCATGTTTTGGAAGGTAGAAGGTTAGAGAAAAAGAGGAAGACCCCCAGCGAGATGGATTGGCAAAATTGTAGCATCAATGGGCTCAAGCGTGGCAACCATTGTGAGGTTGGCCCAGGACTGGGCAGTGTTTTGTTCTGTGGTGCATAGGGTCTGTATGAGTTGGTACCAACTGGATGGCACCTAATAACAACAAATGCCCATTACCCCACTGTGGCACACTCCTGGCCACACATCATTCACCTTGATCATTGTCCTTTGTTTGCTGCTATAGCAAACATATTACCCTATGAGTGGCTTTAACAAACAGAAATATATTTTCTCACAGTTTAGGAGACTAGAAATCCAAATTCAGGGTGTCAGCTCTAAACAAAGACTTTCTCTGTCTGTTGGCTCTGGACGAAGGTCCTTGTTTCTTGAGCTTCTGCTTCCTGATTTCTTGGAGATTTCCATGTGTCTTGGCATCTATTTTACTTCATCTCTCCTCTGCTTTCTTGTTTAATCTCTTTTATATCTCAAAAGAGATAGACTCAAAACAGACCTACACTAATCCTTTCTCATTAACATGACAAAGGCATTTCATTCTCAAATGAGATTATAGCCACAGGCAAAGAGGTTAGGAATTACAATACATAATTTGGGGGGGCACTATGCAATCCATAGGAGTCCTGGTGTGGCGCTGTGGGTTAGTGCACCAGACTGCACAGCCATTTGAACTGCAAGGTTGGCGGTTCAAGCTCACCCGTCGCTCCTTGGAAACCCTGTATAGGGTCGCTATGGGTCGGATCCGACTCCACGGCACTTAACAACAACCACATGCAATCCATAAGGAGCTCTGGTAGTGTTGTGGTTACGAGTCGGGCTGCTAACCTCAAGGTCAGCAGTTCAAAACTACCAGCCGTTTCTGTCAAGAAAGATAAAGTTTTCTGATCCCATAAAGATTTACAGCCTCGGAAACCCTATGCATGGTCACTGAGTTGGAAGTGACTCCATGGCACATAACCACCACCACCATTCAATCCATAATACCCTCTCAGCCCTTAGGTTCTCCAGTCTAATATCCACATTGCCATACTTTCTAAGAGACCCAAGTAATGAAATGGCATTGCACCTATATTCACTGGCCTGCCCCCTGCAGCTGACACCTTCACCCACAGGCCTAAAGACCCTGGTTCACCAGCTTCACCTCACTAGGGCCCCTTGCCTGCTGCCTATCCATCACCAGTCCCTGAGACTGTACTGTGGAGCAGACTGTCACCTCAGGCAACCCTGGCAATAATTAGTGGCCTTTCCTCTGCCCTAGACTCCTACAGACTCTTAGGTGCTCACCTACAAGTCCTTCCTTTGCCACGTTACTGAGACAGGAACTCTTCAAAGCTTGCTACAAGTCCCTTGCAAAGCTTTTGAGGCCCTTCAAGATCTTTCATACTCCCCAGAACCCTATGCTGATCCACATACAGTTTTCTCTTATACATGGGTGGTCCCCATTTGTCCCAGTCTCCCATGTCTGCCTGGAGAGCCCCTCCTCACTCTGAAGGGCCAGCTCAGCTGTCATCTGCTCCCTAATCTTCGCTCCCTAATCTTGCATACCCTGCAGAGTGGCACATCCCCAGGCAGAGCATGGTGAGGGCCTCTTTGTAGTCCAGACACAGTGAACAGCAGGTAGCTCTTCATAGAGGTGACCCTTGGAAGGAGAGGCAGGAATAGGACATGTGGAGGAGGGATGCACACATATATGGGAGGTGCTGGGACTGGTGAGCAGTGACTGATGAGGAGCCAACTGGAGAAGCACAGATGAGGACCTGGGCACTATGCAGGAGTCTGCGATGTCAACCAGAGCCTCGTGCCTTCATGATCCCAAACCGGCCCATGTGCAGAGACCAGGTTGTTGTTGTTGTTGTTATTATGTGCTGTGGAGTCAGCTCCAACTCATAGCGACCCTGTACAGTGTTTCCGAGGCTGTAAATCTTAATGGGATCAGAAAGCCTCATCTTTCTCCTGCAGAACAGCTGGTAGTTTCAAACTGCTGACCTTGCGGTTCGCAGCCCAATTCGTAACCACTACGCTACCAGAGACCAGATAGACCCCTGCATTATGAACTCCAGGGACACTGGGAGAGTTGCCTTCACAGAACCACTTTGTACCACAGAACCACAAAGACCAGCATCCATTATATTGCCCCTTTGAAAACCCACCATGGCAGAGCTCAGAGCTGAAGAAGAATACCTCTCATCTCTCTAACTTGGCTTCTGGAAACCGCCATGCCTGATGTGGATCTCAGCTATAGCTGCCTCTTCATTTCATATGACTTGGGTTTTTGTTATGTTTTTTAATGGTTTTATGCTTCATTGGCATAGCCTAGGATTATTTTTAGGATAAAGAAGTATAGTCAATGATGAATACAATCTGGGAGCAAAGAGGAACCATAGAAATCTCTTTTTGCGTGAGTGCCTCCATGGAGAGGAAACTAACTGGTCACAGCTGAGTTCCTTCAGCAAGCTCTATGGTCCTTCCTTAGCATCTTTGTGGGCCAACAGTTGCAGGCCCAAGCAGACTAATAGACCAGGTGTAGTCTGGGCTCGTTTGCCATTGGTTTCTAAACACATCCGAGGGAATTGATGCTCCAGGGGATGGTATGGTGCTGACAACCTCAATTCTGATGGATAGGTATGACTTGGAGCCTACAACTCCCAACCTAAGTGCTCTGGAGACTAGCTCATTTCCAAAGATCCCTGTAAAGATGACATTGTTGCCACTGCGGCCAGTGAAAAGCATTTACCTCCTTTGTCCATGAAACTTAACCAGGGTGACAAAATGTATGGTCTTCAGACTAGAACCCTGGATAAATAAGGACAGAACAGTGTGTCACTGCTTACAGATGTCACTACAGGCTGGCAGTGCTACCACATTTTTATTGTATTTGCAATAATGGCCTGCCAAAAAAAGTTGTTTTTTTTAAGTCTCTCACTAGCTACTTGAGCAGCACTTTCCACAATTGCCACACAAACCTGGGGTCTTCAAGTTCAGCCCCAAGCCCACATGAGTCCCTGCCTTGTGGGATTTTCTCACATAACTATGGTCCTACTGTCATGTTGGGTTTTGAACTGAAGGCAGAATCTGTATTTTCCTCTTAAAAGCACACTTAAAGGACTGTAGCTGCCTAATTCTGGAAGTTTAGGGGAAGCCACTAATTTCTTGTGTCCAAAATGCTGTGAGGGGACGACTGAATGTCCTCGAGGCTCAAAGGGACATTTGTAAGTTACAAAGAAGCAGATGCACCTCTGTGTAGGAAAAGCCAGGCATGGACTTAGGAGTCTTCAAAGCAGAGAAGGTCTAACCACTATTCATGGGTTGAAAAAGACCTGTGGTTCTCAAGAAAGGACTTGACAATAGCCCGACCCACTCCCCATGACCACCTGCTGTCCTGATCATCCTCTTGTTAGGTCTCACTGACCCCACGCAATGCAGTTTACACCAGCTCAAGTCACCATCATGGGCAGGGTTTGCATAGTGCTAAATGTAATGGTACCAGGCATGCCTTTGCCACATGCTATGTGCTCTGTGCTTCCACATGTCCTCCCAGTCTTCCACCTCACAGAGTCAGCCTCAGGCTCCACCACTCCTAGGCATTCTGTACTTACACTCTCAGCCTGTTGTCATCCTCACTTGGCCTGGACACTCAGCTAGACACCTCACTGTTTGTCTAGGTGAGGCACTTCATGGCATTTCTTCTGTTTCTTCCTTTGTAAAACAGACACATGTGGTACCTGTGTCATTTGGCATCTGTGTTGTTAAATGAAGATGTTCCTTTCCCTTCCTTCCCTCTACTTCTCTGCATTCACTTCACCCCATATCTACTATGTATGGATTTTAAACTTTACAAGTGGCCTGACTCTGGGAGATGCAAGGACATAATGTTTAGTTCCCTTGGCCCCTGAGGCTCTATGTCAATGGGTTGTGCTGTAGAGATTGGTGGGCAAGTAGAAAATGCTGCCTCAGTCTCCCTCCTTGCCTCCCCAGTGAGACAGCTGAAGGTGTCGCGCTTCCACATTCCTTCCCAGCTAAACGTGCCGCCACCGCCAAGGGAAGCAGGCAAATGTGTGGCCGCGGGCACAGGGAGCCTCTCTGCCCACCTGCTGGGACTTGCTAGAAATATGTGTCAGTAATCCAGGCCCGACTCGGGAGGAGGGGTGCTGCCAGGGCTCCAGGCAGGACTATAGAGCTAGCTGAGAAGACACAGGGCCTGGCATGGGTCCTGATGGCCCTTCCCCACTGGCTTCCTTTCTGGGTGGAAGGTGCTCAGCTCCCTGCAATGCCTGGGGCAGACAGACAGCATCTTGTGAGAGTCCTTAGGGAGGTGCAGGTCCTGAGCCACCAGTTACAGAAAAGAGCAGACAGATCCCAGAGGACGTCACAGACAGCTTGTACCCTCAAGAGAGTCCAGTCCAGGGAGAGGCCTCCTTTTCCAAAAGAGGACAGACTGCTCCTGTCATGTAAGATGGCCATCATTTGAGTAGAGCCATGGAGAGCCTTGATGGGAGAAGATGAAGACTCCAAGCCTGCAGGGAAGACTGCCACACCCAGGAGCCCACTGCAGGGAGTGAGACGGGAGGGGAGGAGGTTTGCCCAAGAGCCCTTCAATGTTTGCAGCCCTTCTGAGGCACAGATAAACCCCACAATTCTAGCAGAGAGCAAGGACGATATGATCTTCTCTGTGAGCCTCAGAGAAAATATGGTCCAATCACCTTGTGTTAGATGGAGAGACTAAGGCCCGGGAAGGGGAAGGGCATAAGAGCAAGCAACTAGACTAATAACAGAGCTGTCTGTCAGGCCAGGCCAATGCCACTGACGGTGAGAACACCACCAACGGCTGCCCTACCTACTCATAGAGCTTCTCTTTCATTGCTCAAATGAATTACTGCCCATCCCCATATGTACTACTCGTTTGCGCTAGAGGCAGTAGAAGACTTGCAGGGCTGCAGGTAGTGCATGCTAGGCACACAACTCACTCTTTCCGCCTGTGTGTGACACTGCTTGACAGGGAAACCATCCTGAATACCAGAAACCAAGAGTTCACCAACCCTACTAGGATATGCCATAGAGCCCTCTCAAGCCTCAGCTTCCTTTTGCCAAGTGGCATTCTGATTAGGTGCTCTTGGACTCTTTTATGACCTGGGACTCCAGAGCTACATCATAGCATGGTGAAAGGGACCACCTGGGGCCCAGCTCTTTGTCCCAGGGCCTTCCTTAAAGAGAGCTGTTTACATCCCCCTGTTCTGCTGCGTGGTGACTGCTGCCCAGTGACTGTAAAGTTCATATGGGAGTCCAGGCAGAGGCTGGGCACCCGACCTGCCCCTCCCTCTTTCCTGCATGTCCCAGCCAGCACCTCCCTCCATGTAAAGCAGGATGGTCTGGCTGGGTGCCCGCCTTCCCTCAACAAGAGGGAAGAAAATCATTAGTGCTTCCAGGCTGAAGGTGTGCCTTCCAAGGCATCAGCAGTCCCCATCTGGGAGACCATATGGGGCCCATTTCCAAAAACACATTTGTGCACATCCTAAGTGAAGGTGACCACTTTCCTTAAAAACAATGTATTTCTAAAAAGACAACTGATATGGCATTAATGAAAACCTGGAAGGAAAGCAAATCCGTGACTTGACTGGCTTCATGTAAGCATTTCCCTGTGCCAAAGTCTTTCGTTCTTCACACACAAATCTGTTTATAATCTCAAAGCCAGTAGGCACACCAGTATGAACTGTGCTTCTTAGGGCACCTCCATTCCTCCAGTGGCTCTGTGTCTCTGGGTCTACTCAGCACCCATTTCAGAACCCATACAGCCTCCACTGCAGACCTGTTCCTACCACCCACCTCTCAGCTGCACAGACACCTCAAGGGAGGCCTCTCTACATGAGGGATAGTTGCCCACTTCAGCAGAATGGTTGCCTCCTAGGAACCTCCTCCTCCCCTGGGCAGCCAGCAGGAGAGGAAGTCAGTAGATTCCTCACGGAGTGACTCAGGGTAGCCAGGTGCGATAGTAAGAGGAAGGGGTGAGGCAAGATGGGTTGAGCTTCTCACTCCTGCTGCTCCCCAAGCCCCAGGGCATGTTGGCATTCTCCCACCTGGCTTTTCCCTAAGGCCATGAGAAAAATAAGGTGCACACCTGAGCCCTCTGCCTCCTAGACAGGGTTGGCTAATCCCTGAGCTCCCTGCCTGCTAGAACTCTTGATGACATGAGGAACACCATTTCCAAACTTTCCTTCCAAATGGGAGGGCCTATGGGCTCCTGTGTCACCCTGGCAGGGGTCAGGGCTTTGTCATGATTAAGACAGAAGGGAATGGTGGGTGTTGAATGAACAATGGCTGACTTGGAATTCCCCTACCTGAAGAGGGGTGTGTGTCTTGTGCTGTACTGTGCCCAGCATTCCCACTAGCACTGCCACTCACTCATGAAACACTAAAAAGGTCCTTCCTCTCCCTCTCTGGACATCAATTTGCACACACATGAAAGAAAGAGGTTGGAGGGTTCATTTGAAACCCCAAAAATCCAGGCGAGAACTGAGGCCAAGTCCTGGGGCTTCATAAGGAGCTGGGTCCATGTTTGCCCCCAGGACCACCACCCCCAGGAGCACTGATGTGGGCAGGAATACCCCCTGACAGTCATGCAGGGTCCATAGTCACCCTCCCCTTTCTCTGAAGCAGACAGCTCCCCTTTCTATCTGCATCTCTTCTGAAACATTCACTTATCACAATTCTTCCTTCTGCTAATTGCTGGCTCCAGAGAAGGAGACATGGGCTTCCTAACATCCTGATGTGATTGCATTCAGCAGTGACATTCTGGGGCCCATCCAGGAGGAAGTAGAGTTCCCAGTGCCCCAAAAAGATAGGTGTGAACTACAGGCCGGCTCCTGGCCCTGACTCACAGTTACGTGGTGCAACTCCCTTTACGAACTCAAAACTCTGAACTCACACTCTAGAAGAGCAGCTCTTTTGATGGCTGGAACTTTCAAAAACTGTGGGGTCCTAGGATCTGGAACTAGAGGACAACCTTTCACTATCACACTAGAGGACTTGGGCTATAAGAAGTCTTGGAAGGCTTGTCATCTACAGAGTGTTCTGAAGTCCTAAGATAACCAGGCTGGAAGCAGCCTTGGCAGTCCTGGTATCTGGTGCTTCTTAACATGAGTGAGCTTCTGAATCCCCGGAGGGCTTATTGAGTCTCTGCCTGATCCACCCCCGGTGTCTGACTCAGCAGCTCTGGGTGGGGCCCAAGAAGGTGCATTTCTAGCAAGTCCCCTCGTGCTACTGATGCTGCTGGCCTGGATACCACAATTTGAGAACCCTGCTCTAGGTTCTGTGGCCTCAAGTGTTAGCGGAGTAAATTGAAGCTCAAAGAGTTCTGAAAAGTCAGGCCAAAGTTAACCAACAAGGTGATGATAACACCTAACAGTGACAACAGTGATGGTTAGTTGTGAGTCACTGCACATGCCCTTCTCAGTGGACTTTCTGTGCTGGAAATAATGTGTATAGGACTAAGGGACATCTGTAATGTTCCATTTCTTTCATTGAGTGCCTGTGACTGCACAGGCTTTGTTTTATTATTACAGCATATGTCATATCTTAAGCATTTTCAAATGTTATTTTGTGTGCACTGGTATTTAATAAATTCCAAGTGATCCCTAATACACTAGAAAGGGGAGGGTCTTTGGAGGCAGATGGATTCTGGACCCCCATATTCTATACATACATGAACACTCTGACCTTGGCAGTTTCTCCATACCAAGCTCCATCCCCTCATCTGCATGGTTCCCATGCTGGGAGGGCTCAAGGGAGACTTAAAAAGTCCAGACCTGTCCACAACCCCATATACAAGGTCATTTTGAGCTCCACTGGTGTTCTCATGCAGACTGAGGGGCTGTGAGTAAGCAGAGCACTAGGCAGAGTGCCAGCAGGACCACATAGGATGTGTACAGTGAGCACATTCGACAGTTGGAGGAGGGAGCAGTAGCCGAGGAGTTTTGAAGAAATCATTAGTTTTGGAGGATGGCACCTGGGTGCTATTAGAGGAAAGGTGTTGGTGACAGGTTGGTGATGGTGGCAGTGACACCAGTCCTCAGAGATCACACACTGAGGACCACAAGCTTAACAAGTCAGATTGTTTCAGGGAGCCTTTTCGCCTCCTAGAGGATCTGACCTCTAAAACTCAGAAACCCAAAAACTACCGCTATTGAGCCAATTTCAACTCAGAGTGACTCTACATAGAGTTTCCAAGACCTCAGAGCAGCTGGTGAATTTGAACCACAGACTTTGCATTTAGCAGCCCAAACCTAACCTATCACACTACCAGAGTTCCTCTGGAACTCAGGACTGTTGTTATGTGCCATTGAATTTGTTCTGACTCTAGGAACCCTATGCACACTGCTCGGTCCTTAGCTATCCTCACAATGTTTGAGCCCATTTTTGTTGCCACTGTGTCAATCCATCTCACAGAGGGTCTTGTTTTTTTCTCTGACTGTCCACCTTACCAAATATGATGTCCTTCTCCAGATACTGGTCCTTCCTAACAACATATCCAATTATATGAGATGAAGTGTCACCATTGTTATTTCCAAGAAGCATTCTGGTTGTACTTCTTCCAAAACAGATCTGTTCATTCTTCTGGAAGTCCTGGTACATTCAATATTCGTCACCAACACTATAATTTAAATGCATCAGTTCTTATCTGGTCTTCCTATTCATTGTCCAGATTTCACGTGCATATGTTGCTGTTGTTGTTAATTGCCATAGAGTAAGTTCCGAATTATTGTGACCCTTGAATAGAGTTTATAATGCTTTTCAAAAAACATCTTTGCAAAAGCAGAAAGCCTCATCTTTCTCCCACAGAGCAATTGGTGAGCTCCAACCAATTGTGATTCGCAGTTCAGTACTTATCCTATGAGGTTTGGTTTGGGCACCCCTTAGTCCTCAAAGTAGCATCTTTGCTCTTTAACACTTTAAAGAGATCTTTTGTAGTAGCTTTGCCTGGAGGGAGAAAAACATTGTGGGCAGAGGAGAAGGGAGATGGCAAAGACCTTATTTTCTGCTGCTATGTCACAAGTCATCACAAATGCAATGCCTTAAAGCTGCATTCGTTTATTAGCTCACAGTTATGCGAATCAGAAGTCTAGCTGAGCTCAAAGTTGCTGAGTCTGGAGGTGCTAGGAGAGAATCTGCTTCCAACCATATTTACCATTGTTATGGGAACCCAGTTCCCTACTGTTGGTGGGGCCTCACTCAGCACCTACAGGCCATGTCTGATACTATGATGTTGCCTCCTCCAAGTCCTCTCTCACTTTGAATCTGCTGGACTGCTTCTTCTGCTACAAGTGGAAAGCTCTGCATATAAAGCATGTGTGTGATTAGATTCACTCAAAGTTGACTGATTAGTGACCTTCTTTACAGTTGATTTTACCAGTATTTCTATAAATGTCTGTTTCTGGTCCAAGAGCCAGTCCAGGAGCCCACATCATATTTGTTGTAACTATTTTGTACACATAAAGCCCTTGTTCTGGACATGGGTCTATAGGTACTGGGAAATGCCAACACTGGGATGAGGTCTCTTTGACCACATTGTTGTTATTGTTAAATGACTTTAAGTCATTTCTGACTCATAACAACCCTATATAAGGTTTCCAAGGAGCAGATGGTGAGCTTGAACCTCCAACTTTGTGATTCAAACCAACCTTGCAGTCCAGTGCTTATCCTACAGCACCACACCATTAGAGTGGCACTTTTAGGTGAGGAGACCCTGAAGGTGCTTTGAGCCTCATCCTTCTCACAACCTAACCATCATCCAATATTTGGTTTTGGGGGTAAAAGGGTCTCAGATCTGGCATAGAATTGGTGCCACTTACCTAGTATAGCTCCTGATTTCTGTGGAGACCCCACCCCTCCTCTCTTCCTGAAACTACCAGTCCTAGCCCAAAGTTTGTCCCTCTTCCTCCTAAAAAGATGTAAGAGAAAGGAATCATGAGAGTGAGTCAAAAATTATTCCCATTCTGACTGTAGAATTTATTTTAATCAACTTTTAGAAAAGACAAATCATTTTTAGACATAATCACCTGGATTTTAAATACACTTTGTCCATCTGTCAACAAGCTTTCATATTCCCTTGTTTAAAAATGTTTTAGGCTGAGCTGCAAGCCACAAATGCAGTTGTCTTTACATCTTCAGCAGAGGTTAATCTTCATCCTTGAAGGGCTGCTTTAAGAAGACCAAACAGGTGAAAATCTGATGGAGCAAGATCAGGACTATAGAGAGAATGTTTTAACTCCTCAAAACGAAATTTTTGCAGAGTGTTAGTAGTGTGGACAGAGGTCTGTGGACATGCATTGTCATGCAAGGTCACAATGCCCTTGGATAGCAGTCCTCTGCGTTAAATCTGAAGTTTAGGCTTCAGGTCTTCAGGGAACATCTCCCTGTATTGAGCACTATTGATTGTAGAACCTGTTCCTGACAGTGGCCCTTTAAAATCCAGAAAATTATAAACATCAATTTTCCAACTGATGATTGACTTTTTTTTAAAGCTTTTGTTGTGACTTGAGTAATTATATAGGAGAACAATGGGTTTGCACTCAACCAATCATATTTTGTTTCATTGCAATGATTATAATCCCCTCCATGCACCATCAGTTAACAGTATTTGCCTCTATTCCCTCTTTTTTTTTTTTTGATGTACACAAAAACACACAGGAATATATAATCATTTGAACATTTGAACAACCGAAGGGTACATATATTTTGCAAACCAGCCTCCAGCCTGCCAGCACACAGACTTTTTCTTTCCATGAGTCTAGCGTCCTTGGCTGCTTTGTCTCTCCATGTTATCACCTCTGCCTCCATCTCTGATGTTACTGCTTCTCTGGTTAGGATCACATGTTCCACTCATGCTCTTCCCTCCTGGTAGCCCTAAGGTCCTCTGTTTCTGGAATGAAAAATTAACTAGTCTCTCCTTTTTGTTACACGTCTTCTACATTTACAGTTGTGACAATCACAACTAGTCATGAAAACAGTTACTCACTATTGAATCAAAAGAATCCTATCCCCATCTCCTTTCATCAGACCCATCTAGACAAAATGAAAAGTATTCATTAGTGATTCCACCTTCTCCCTTACACTCTGAAACTAAATTCCATTTTGAAAACTTGTAAGCCAGCCACTTCATGCTTTTAGAGCCACCCACCCACCCCCACACAATTTTTAGGTAGCCAATGTCTAAGTTGCCCATCTCTATCAACCCTGTGTACTGAGGAGATAGGCTTGATCCTTGATGCAAAGACTCCTTCCTTCTTGATTGCTATTTTGAGCAACTACATCCATAAGCAAAGGTCCAGTTCACCAAATTGTAGCAATTTACATTTGCTTCCTGTATCAAACTTCTTTATCTTCCTCTTGTGGAGTTCTGATCATTAAGCTAGCCAAGCTAGGTCAAATGGGTACTATCTGCAAGTTTAGACATTCTTGTGCACCTCCCCCTACTTCATATCAGCTGGACACTTTACTCTCAGCTCTAGCCCCCAGTGGCTAAGTCAGTGTCCATGGGCTCAGGAGTTCCCAAGTCTCCCCAAACTTTGGACCAAGCAGCCCTTCCTCTTCTCTCTCTCATCTCAAGGTCAAAATTAGTCTATGGATTATGGTCAAACTCAGCCCATGTCTTCTTTACTGCCTTTCCCCCACTTCCACTCACAAGTATACCAACATGGTCACCAGTGAATTTACAAGCTTGCTTGTGGGTTCCCTTTGAGTTTCAGTGTTGGAGGGGGGTTTATCCTGAAGGGCCCTGATGACTTGCTTTGATAGTTCTCAGGCAAACAGCTTGCTTATTCTTGTAATAGGCAAACAGTCTGCACTTTTTTTTTTTTTCTTTTAGCTGGTGGTCTTTCTTTCAAGAAGTATCTTCTGTTCCTCTAGCTACTCTGGGTTGGTCTGTATGTCCTTCCAAGTGGGAATGTCCCACCTCGGAGGGTCTGGATTGGACTCAGGACTCTACCTAAGGCCCCATATTCTATAAAGACTTGACAGGAAGCCTATTTCATGGGCAAATTCTAGAACCCCTTTTAAGTTATAGGCTGAAGACAGGCTTCCAACTGTTCTGTAATCATATTTCCCAATATTTCTTTCTATCCCACTTAAATGTCTATTTTGCAATCGTAGGCATGGGAAATGATCGTTGACCTTTGAACTTTTTCTTGGTTGGCGATTGAGAATGTTTCCATTCCATACTCTGCCATGTAGTCTTAGGTTCATAGTGATGAGTCCATGTCTCATTACCTTACTTTGAGTACTGGTCCAAATTTTGTTTGCAGATGTTCAAACGCTCTGTTTATGTTCTTCCATGAGTTGTTTCAGTACCCATCTCACACAAACTTTACTAAACCCAAGTCTATCATGGATTATTTCATAGGCAGAGCCATGGCTGATATGCAAATGATTTGCCATATAATCACTTGTAGATTGACAGTCATTTCACCTGCACGCTCCATGTTGTCATCAGCCATGGACATGGATGGACACTTTAATATAAACAGAGTGCAGATAATTTTTTGACTCATCCTCATACATGTTGCAATTTTCCAAGTATTGATTCTTTTGGGTCATCCACTTTGGATTAAGGAGCCCTGGTAGCATAGTGGATTACGAGCTGGGCTGCTAACCACAAGGTCAGTAGTTCAAGTTTACAGTGGCTCCACAGGAGAAAGATGAGACTTTCTGCTCCCATAAAGATTTACAGCCTGGGAAACCCTATACAGGGTCACTATGAGTCAGAACTGATTTGTTGTGGGCAACATGGGAAGTATAAGGTGGACCTCCCACCCCACTGTAGAGTGAGCCTGGTCATGGAGCTATTAGCCATGGGGATGGACACCTTGAGATGGTCAATGTCACTGAGCCAGTTCCTTCTGTGATAGCAAGAGACTGAGTCAGAGTTGGAATGAGAAGCTCAGGCACCAAGCTGAGACAAAAGACTTTTTCCAGTCTAAATCAAGTGATCTCCTTCCTTTCCCCTTGTTCTGAATATCCAAATCAGCCAAGGAAAATCAACTCTGGTGGATATTCCTTCTCAGGGTACTTCATTGTCCCCTGCCCCAGCTGGGGCCCAGCTGCAGCAACAAAGGAGGGAGCAACCCATTGCTCTCAGAGCCACCTTCTCAGAAGTGCTCTGAGACTACAGCCATGACTTGAAAACCTGTTCCTGGCATTTCATAATGAAAATTTTCAGACATACAGAAAAGATGAAAGAAGTTTGCAGTGAATACAGTTTACACATCTAACCACCCATCCATCCATCTTATTTTTTATGCACTTCAAAGCTTGCAAGTATCAGTCCACATTGTCCCTATACACATCTGCATGTACCTCATTAACCATAGTTCAACATATGTTTGTGGCTCTTTAACAAAGATCTTATGTGAAGTATCAAATCTAGACCTGGTAAGTGGAGTGGAGGAACCAGAACATGGCAGGCCACCACACCTGGGGCAACCAATCTGACCTGGTTTAAAACATGAAACACCCTTATTATTGTTGTTGTTAAGTGTTGTTGAATCCATTCTGACTCATAGCAACCCTGTATAGGATTTCTTAGGAGTGGTTGGTAAGTTTGAGCCACCAACCTTGCCATTAGCAATTCAGTGCTTATCCTACAGCACCACATCAAGCCCCCTTGTTGTTGTTGTTAAGAGCAATTGAGTATGTTCTGATTCATATAGACCCTATATAGAATTTCCAAGAAGAACCTGGTAGGTTTGAATGGCTGGCCTTGTCCTGGACAAATTGGGAACTTGTCACCCCAGCCTCACTGCCATAGTAGCTGGAGCCCCAGGTATCTCCAAGGGCAAAGTTTGAAAACCAGTAGCCTGACCTCTTTGGTCAACTCCTTGATCTGGCATCCATCAAGGCCCGGCAGAACCTGGCTGCAGTGATTCTTTCTAGTTCTGAGGCAGAAGGAGCCTGATGGGTAGACAAAGAGGCCAGTCAGAGGGACATGGGAAACTCCATGAAAACTGGTGAATTGCTATGGTTTTTAGGTGCCATTGAGTTGGTTCTGACTCACATCAAGCCCATGCACAACAGAACGAAACACTGCCTGGTCCCAACCCATCATCACAATTGCTATGTTTGAGCCCATTGTTACATTCACTTAGTCAACCCATCTTTTAAAGATCTTCCTCTTTTTCATTGACCCTCTGCTTTACCAAGTGTGATGTCCTTCTCCAAGGACTGATCCCTTCTGTTGACATAGCCAAAGTACATAAAATGAAGACTCACCATCCTACCTTCTAAGGGTCATTCTGGCTGTACCTCTTCCAAAGCAGATTTTTTTGTTTTGGGAATACATTGCGTATTCAATATTCTTCTTCACTGATACCATAATTCAAAGACATTAATTCATCTTTACTCTTCCTTATTCATTGTCCAGCTTTCACACACATATGAAGCAATTGAAAATACCATGATATGTGTCCAATGGATCTTAGTCCTCAAAGTGACATCTTTGCTTTTAAACACTTTAAAGAAGTGTTTTACAGCATATTTACCCAATGCAATACATCATTTTATTTCTTGTCTGCTTCCATGGGTGTTGTTTGTGGATCCAAGTGAAATCAAATCCTTGACAACATCAGCGTTTTCTCCATCCAGCTTAATATTGCTTACAGGTCCAGTTGTGAGGATTTTTGTTTTCTTTATATTGAAAGGTGTAACCTATACAGAAGACTGTAGTCTGTTGTCTTCATCAATAAGTACTTCAAACCCTCTTCATTTTCAGCAAGAAAATTCATGTCGTCTTCATATTGCAGGTTGTTAATGAGTCTTCCTCCAGTCCTGATACCATGTTTTTCATATAGTTCACTTTCTCAGATTATTTGCTTATAACTATGATGAAAGAATACAATCTTGACACATATATTTCCTGATTATAACCACTTCCCTTCTTTTCAAACAAATGCCTAAGTACTAGGTTCCACATGAGCCACAATTAAGTGTTCTGGAATTTCCATTCTTTGCAATGTTATCCATTATTTGTTATGACCTATATACTGTTGGACGCCTTTGTAGAATCAATAAAAAAGGTAAACTTCTTTCTGATATTCTCTGCATTTAGCCAAAATTCATCAGACTTTAACAATAATATCCTTCATTTCATGTCCTCGTCTGAATCCAGCTTGAATTTTTGGCTGTTTCCTGTCAATGCACTGCTACAACCATTTTTTAATGAGGAGTCTTGGTGGGGCACTGTGGGTTAATGCACTGGACTGCAAAGTCGCTTTGAACCACAAGGTCAGCAGTTCAAGCTCACCAGTTGCTCCTCGGAAACCCTAACCAGGGTTGCTATGGGTCGGAACTGACTCGATGGCACTTAACAACAACAACAACATTAATGATATTGTTTAATAATTTCCATATTCTGTTGGATTGCCTTTCTTTGGTATGAGCACAAATATGGATCTCTTTCAATTAGTTGGCCCATCTTCCAAATTTCTTGGTATAGACATGTGAACGTTTCCAGCATTGCACCCATTTGTTGAAACATCTCAATTGATTTTCCATGATTTCCTTGTTGTTGTTGTTAGGTGCCATCAAGTTGGTACCAACCCATAGCAAGCTTATGCACAACAGAACGAAACACTGCCCAATCTTGGGCCAACCTCACTACTGTTGCCACGCTTGTGTCCATCGATGCCACCACTTGGCCAATCCATCACATTGGAGGTCTTCCTCTTTTTCTCTGATCCTCCACCTTACCAAACATGATATCTTTCTCCAGTGACTGGTCCCTCCTGACAATATGTCCGAAGTATGAGAGATGAAGTTTGGCCATCTTGGCCTCCAGGGAGCACTCTGGCTGCACTTCTTCCAAAACAGACTTATTGGTTCTTTTGGCAGCCCATGACACTTTTAATATTCTCCTCCAACACCACAACTCAAAAGCATCAATTCTTCTATAGTCTTCCTTATTCTCTGTCCAGCTTTTGCATGCATATGAGGTTATTGAAAATACCATGGCTTGGGTCAGATGCACCTTAGTCCTCAAGCTGACATCTTTTCTCTTCAACACTTTAAAAAGGTCTTGTGCAGTATATTTGCCTAATGCAATACATCATTTGATTTCTTGACTGCTGCTTCTGTGAGTGTTGATAGTTGATCCAAGAAGAATGAAGTCCTTAACAACTCATTTCCTAGAGCCTTTTTTTTTTTTTTTGCCAATGCCTTCAGTGCAGACTTCTTCCTTCAAAACCACTGGTCTCATATGCTATTTCTTGAAACTTGAATATTGATCCATTCTTTGTGGTTCCATGACTCTATTCCTTCCATCTTCTTTTGATGCTTCCTGCATCATTCAATATTTTCCCATTGTTGTTAAGTGCTGTTGAGTCGATTCTGACTCATATCAAGTCTGTATGGTATGTCTGAGGAACGGGCTGGTGGGTTTGAACTGCCAACAGCAGGACTCCATTTTTCCCATGTTATTGTTATTGTTGAGTGCCATCGAGTTGTTTCTAACTCATAATGACCCTGTGTAGGGTTTCTGAGGAGCAGCTGGTGGGTTTGAACTGCCCACCTTGCACTTCACAATCCAGTGGTGATCCACAGCACCACACCAGAAGTCCATTTTGTCTATAGAGTCCTTCAATATTGCCAGTTGAGGCTTGAATTTTGTCTTCAGATCTTTCAGCTTGAGAAATACTGAATATGTTCTTCCCTTTTGGTTTTTTAACATCAGGGCCTTGCACATTTTATTGTAATGCTTTGTTTTGTCTTCTTGAGCTGCCTTTTGAAATTTTCTGTTCAGTTCTTTTACTTCATCCTTTCTGCCTTTCACTTAAGCTATTCTATGTTCAAGATCAAGTTTCAGAGTTTCTTCTGATATCCACTTTGGTCTCTTCTTTCGTTTTTGTCTGTTTAGTGACCTTTTGCTTTCTTCATGTATGATGTCCTTTGTGTCATCCCACAGCTTATCTGATCTTCAGTCATTAGGATTTAATGCATCAAATCTATTCTTGTAGTGATCTCTAAATTTAGGTGGGATATACTCAAGGTTGTACTCTGGCTCTTTTGGACTTGTTTTAATTTTCTTACGTTTCAATTTGCACTTGCATATGAGCAGTTGATGATCTGTTCAGTAGTCAGATCTCTGACCTTGTTCTGACTGATGATACTGAATTTCTCTGTAATCTCTTTCCACATATATAATCAGTTTGGTTCCATCTAGTTATGTCAATGTGTATAATTGGCACTTATGTTGCTGAAAAATGCATTTCCAATGAATAAGGCATTGGTCGTGCAAAATGCTACCAGGGGATCTCTGATGTCACCAAGGTCAAAATTTCCAGCTACTGATTCTTCTTGTTTCCAACTTTAACATTCTAATAATACACTAATTCTAATACACTGATTATCAATGCATCTTGATTGCATGTTTGATCAATTTCAGACTGCAGACATTGATGAAAGTCCTAAATTTCTTCCTTTTTGGCATTAGTGGTTGGTGCATGAATTTGCATTATTATTGTATTCACTGGTCTTTCTTACAGGTGCATGGAATTATCCTACCACTGACAGTGTTGTGCTTTATGATAGATTCTGGAGTGTCCTTTTTGACAAGGAAAGCATATTCTTCTACTCAGTCCACAGGAACACCTCACCTCCCTCTTGTGTTTCTCCCCTCATTAGAAAATATCCTCCAAATGCATTAGGTAACTGGCATAGGTGGAGGCCCCAAGATGAACAGGTCCTTAATTCAAATCAGGGGCGAGCTCAGACTAAAGCCAGCCAAGTGACAAACTCTCCAGGTAATATGGAGAGAGTGTATTCTTTGATTCACTGTGAAGAACTGTCACCCACAATGCCACTCCATTCTCCTCATGTCCTGAAACATAGCCTGTGCCCCATAGGTAACACTTGTTCCAGCACCTGCATCCTGAGCCTTCATGGGGAGCTGAACCCATAAGCCTAGGGACTTGGGTCCAGGTGGGGAGAGACATGCTCAGTGAACATGGGAGATTAGATTGCTAAGGGAACAGCTGGCATCAAAGTGAAGAGTCAGGGGAGTGTGAGACCATGATAATAGACCAGTCTCCAAGAGAAGAAAGAAGCAAGCCAGGAAAGCAGAATTGACCCAGCAAAGGAGCAGAAAGCAGACATCCTGGGAGTCAAGAGGGAGTGTGCTGCCCAACACATTAATGGCCGCCATAAAGCCACTGGACACACAGTCAGAAGCAGAGCAGAGAAGTAAGACAAGGGGTTTCACAACAATTGGAAAGTAGTGATTCTCTTGAAATGTTTAGCAATAAAACATCAGATACAAGGGAATTCACTGGAAGGAGAGTTAAGATCTAAGGGAAGCACTTTGCTCTTTGTGTTGTAAAGACATAGAGCCATGTGCCATGCACATGTGTGCACTGATAGGTGACCTTCTGCAGAGGCAGAGTCTAGATGGGGGCTGGCCCTTTAAGAACCAGACCACCATTGTTCCAGAAGGGAAAGGATAAGAAACAGAGGTGGAATAGGGAAACCTGAGGGAGATATCACCTGATGTTTCTGGGTTTTGACAAATGAGAGTCTGGTCCAGGTTGTTGAAGAGTACAGTTTGTTGTTAGTTTCTGTCAAATGGGTTCTGACTACTGATGACTTTACATACAAATGAATGAATTGTTACCTAATCCTGAGCCATTTTATCTTATCTGTATCTTCTCCCTGCTGGGCCCCTCCATTCTCTCCTGCTTGGAAGCCTCGATCTCACACAGTGGACCTCTGTTTCTGGGCTCACTAACGCAAGTTCTGTTCAGGGCCTTCCCCTCCACTGGACCTTCTGTTAAGCCACCCAGAACTCAGCCCTCCTTCTTAGATATTATCAAACACCATGATCAATTGGTATAACATAGTCTACAAAGACAAAAGTTATAGATTCTACTTTGATGATTAGTGACTGGGATCTTAAAAACTCATGAGTGGTCTAACATGCTACTATTGATTTCCGTCCAGATGAAAGAAGAATTATGAAAATTGAAGACACTTGGTAACAATTAGTTCAGTAGACTAATGGACATGTGAACATCAGTCTCCATGACCCTGAGACCAGAAGAATTAGATAGTGCCTGGCTACCACTACCAACTGTTCTGAAAGGGATCACATTAGAAGGTTCAGTATAGAATAGAAGGAAATACGGGGGAAAAAAACTCAAAATTATAAAAGAGAACAGGCTTACTGGTCACTTAGAGACTGGTGGAGCCCTGAAACTATGATTTTTGGTCATATTTCAGGTCTGGAACTGAACTCTCCTCCATGGCTCATTTTCAGCCAACCAATAGATAGCTATATAGGAGGGGTAGCAACATTCATGAAGTACACACACCATAGAATCGTCAGTCATTCAAGAGAATAGGGCAGCATTTACCCAAGAACAAAGTTCAGAAGTATTGGGAAAGAAGGAATGGAAGCAGGAAACAGGGAGGAAGTGGGATGACTGATGTTATATTGAGAGAATTTTAGTCAATTAGATGAAACAAAATGTGTATGAACTATTGAATATAAAACTGATGATCTTCTCTGTAAACCTTCACCCAATTCACAATAAAAGAAAAAGAAAAAAAAACTTCAATCCCCGAGTCAATGTGAGAGACCCTAAGAGATGGCAGTCACTGAAGTGGCTAGTCAAAAGGCAGATATAGGCGCCATCCCATAGAGGTCAGAACACAAAGAGTGAGGGAAAGAACACAGAGGTTCTTCTCAGAAAGAGACCCCTAAACTGAGCTCCACTGTGAGAAAGAAGCACAGTGGGTGGGTCAAATAGGGAAGGATGTTCACATAACTGCATTGGCACTGGCCATCTCTAAACATCGGGACCTGTGGGACTATAGGTTGGCCATTATGGAAGAAACTAGGAGGTCAGGCCTGGTTTGATACCATTGACCCTCAAGCAAGTCCTGGTAGGTGCGTGCCATATTAGGAAAAGAGATGTGGACTCCTGCAGACACCAAGTGTGTCTGGTCAGGAGGTTTCAGTGCCTCACTCAGGATCAGGGAGACAGGGAAAGAATGAGCAACCCCTAGGGCTGCACTTCCCTTGGGCACACTGCGGGTGAGGTCTCTGTGGACATCCCAGATGACAAAAATGATATGGCCTGTCTATAAATGGTGGAAAGACGTGGAGTGTAGAGGATGCTGGTTGGATATCCATTTGCATGTGTCCTTGCACAGTTGGCAGGAGAAGGAGCTGCGCAGGCAGAGCTCAGTGAGTGTTGTAGAGGAGGCACCAAATTGAGCAGGGCTCAGGATGGCTACTAGGAAGTAAGGAGTTTTGATATGATGCTCAGTATGGGAGGGTTTCCAAAGCCTAAGGAGACAAGGCCCTTCATGGAGAAGCTCATGGAGGCATACGTGGGAAAGTTAAGGAAGGCAGTTGGTGTGCTGGTGCACAGGAGCCTATAAGATGTGAGAGGTGAGCAAGCTGAGAAGACCCAGAGTCTAGCACATCACTGGCCACTGGAATGGTCCATAATGATGCAATATTCTCTTTGAAACCTCCAACCATTCCTGGGCCAAAGTGTTTGGGTTTTATGCTTCAAGGTGAAGTAAACTTTGAAGGTTTTTGAAACAGAAACAGAAGGATAGTAGTATTTTTCATTTGTATTACTACAGGGTAGTAATACATAAAAGGAGCTCTGGTAGCGTAGTGGTTACAAATCGGGCTGTGAACCTTAAGGTCAGCGGTTCAAAACTACCAGCTGCTCCGCGGGAGAAAGATGAGGCTTTCTACTCCCGTAAAGATTTACACCCTCGGAAACCCTGTTCAGGGTCGCTATGGGTCGGAACTGACTTGACGGCACTTAACAACAACAACAACATTACTACAGGGTAGGGTTGTTTTTCTGAGACTGAGAGACAGTAATTCACCATTTCCTACTACTCTCACTGTTGCTAGATAGAACTCAGTTAGACTCAAGATAGGACTTACTAAATGTCAATATAATAATGTGTGCAGCTTACTGGGGATTTTTCCAATCCTTTTGGGAGGTACATAATTCTCCAAGCAAGATAGGATGTGCTGCATAGAATTTACCCTGAGGGATTCCAGTGAGGCATCAATAAGGTTGTCTTGCCATGGTTTCCCCATCAAACAAAAGAAGGGAAAACAGGCTTTCCCTCCTGGAGTCCACAGGAGAAAGCCACCAGGGGATAATTATATGCAGCACTGGACCTTTCTCTAGGCTGAAGTCAGAGCCAGGATGAGTGACTGGTCACACTGGGTAATCAGAGAAATGGAAGGAGACTAGAGTCCCTGAAGAGGAAGAGGAGAGAGAGTGGATACTTGTTCCCCTGTGAGAGAAGAGCAGACAGGCAGAATTACATGAGTGAACTCAGTTGGAATCTGTTTACTTCTCTGTGGAAGCAGGTATCACCTGATTTCCAGGGACCTTTTGCTAAAAAGTCACAGAATGCTATTATCCTTAATCTCATTACCTACTCAGTTGTCTCTTCTGTATTCCTGGATCTTCTCTCAGCATAACCCTGAGGTCCAGAGGCTCTTTGCACCACACTCTGCTCCAGAAAACCCTGCAGGTCCTTTCTGATATCAGTAGCTGCATCCAAACAGAAGATGAGAGGCTTTTCCAGCCCAACCTGAAAAGCAGTTGCAGCCACTCCATCACTTACACAAAGCATCCATCAATGGGTGTGCTAAGCATCGAAATGGAAATCAAAGACCAAGAACAAACACAGTGTTCTACTCTGGGAAATAGACACATCAATAGGTGGTAAGATTGGGTAGATACACTGACAGGCAGTCATAACCCATGGAACTGAATAGACATGTCAACAGGCAGTCATAACAGCATGTCACCCAATGAACTGGGTACACACATCAATAGATAGCCATAGCACTATGCCACCTTTGGATTGGGTAGAATCCTTAGTAAACAGTCATAGTGATATGTCACCCATTGGATTGGGTAGACACATCAACAGGCAATTGCAACCATGCAGCTCAATTAATTTAAGCAGACACATCAACAGACAGTTATAATCACATATCAACTGTCAGATGGGATAGACACATTGACAGGAAGTCATAACCACACATGAATAGGTAGTCATAACAATAGGTTACCTGTTGGATTGGGTAGGAGAATCAACAGGCAATTGTAATAATACGTCACTTATCAGTTTGGGCAGACATATTGATAAGGATATTGTTAAATGATTGAAGTCATATATCAACTGTTACAATGTTACACATTGACAGGCAGTTGTAACCACACATCACCATCAAATTGGGTAGACAGTTGACAGGAAGTCCTAACAATTATGTATCCTTTAGATTTTATAGATTCCTTGCAGGCAATAGTAACAATATGTTACTTGTTGGACTGTTAGACATATCACCTCTGGCATGTAGTCATAACAATTTGATTCTCTATTTAATTTAGTCAATACATTGACAAACAGTCCTGTTGGGTTGTTAGGCACATCATTTGTCAAATTGGGTTGATGCATCAATAGGTAGTCATATCGAGGTATCACCTGTCAGAATGGATAGACACATTGAAAGGCAGTCATAACCATGTGTCATCACCATATTGGGTAGACACATTGACAGGCAGTAGTAACCATCAAATTGTGCAGACATCCACAGGTAGTCATAACCATATGATGCCACTGGATTGGCAGCATTTTTTGGATAATGGGCATTGTTGTCATTGGGACTGGTAAACAACATTCTCATACACCACTCTGAGAGGAGTTTAGGGGAGAATTTAGCAACATCTACTTAAGTACCCATAACCTTTGACCTAGCAATTATCCTGTTAATAATTCAACTTTATGCTCATTTACCAATTATGAGCACAGAGATGCACACTACAGCAGTGTTTGTAATTTTTAAAAATGTTTTAAATCTGGAAACATCCCAAAAGCTCTCCTATAGTAAATATGTCACATAAATTTTGATCTATCCACTTATTGGACCATGATGCAGCTATTGCAAAGGAAGGGAGATACGGTTAAAAGAAGCAGTCACCTGTTGTGGTCATGCATCCCTCCCAGCATTTCCCATATTTCAACAGATCACACAAGAGGTTTCTTCAGGAGCTGGGGAGGAAAGGGATAGTCAAATCTGTTCTGTTCATCTTATTTCTTTCTGAACAGTTCAAATTTTACAATGTATGCTTACAACTCTTATTGTTTGCCTTAACATTAAAATATCCAGTGATAGAGTATTGCCTTTTGATTTCTTGTTATTTTAATTAATTTAATTTAAATAGATATATGTGGCTAGTGGTGATCATTTGCAAAAGCACAGGCTAAGATAGGTTCCTTTGTGCCATTTTCTAGTCACTTCCCATCTTCTGTCCTAATACTTGCCCCATAGATGGGCAAAATCTGACAGCAGTGCCTGCATTGGTCTGGTTTCCTTCACTCAGCAAAACGTCAGGAGAATCATCCAAGATATTATCTAGGTTAGTAACTCATTTCTTTTTATTTCTAAGTAGCATTGCACTACATAAGTAAGTCATCATTGATTTATCCACTCTCCTATTAATGGAAATTGGGACAATTTCCAACTGTTTGCTCTCCTGTATAAAGAAAGCTCAGGGAACATTTTTTAATACCTCTTATTGTGGATGTAGACTCCTGGTGTGGTGCTGTGGGTTAATGCACCACACTGCAAAATCATTTGAACTGTAAGGTTGGCAGTTCAAGCTCACCAGCTGCTCCTCAAAACCCTATACAGGGTCGCTATGGGTCAGAATTGACTCAACGGCACTTAACAACAACAAATTGTGGATGAGGGTTCTTAGATATTTGGGGCACATAACCAGATGTGGACTTTTATCTCACTTGTACAGTTCTAGTTTGTATGCTGTTTGTATGATTCAGCTTCTATGTGTCCTGACCACCACTCACCCTAAGAAGCCAGTCCTTCTCCCCCTGAACTGACAGTCAGTTCACCTCCTTCTAGCAGTCTCCCTGGTTGACCAGGTCAAGATTGCCCTGGGCCCCAGTATGAGGTCCCTCCAGAACCACCACCCACACTGTGTTCATGTATTCTATTGTCCTCATTTCCCAGTGATTTCAGGGCATTGTTACATCAACCCCACTATGATCGGAGTCTCTGCCAGTATGCAGAGCAGTGGTGCAAGCTTTCAGCATTTCTTTGATTTATTTTCTGACACTTTACATTGCACATATTGAAATTTTGTTTTACACTAAGTCTCAGGTCACTTGTATATGGTACAAGGTAGGGATAGAAGTCCTGTTTCATCCCTAATGGTGGAAGCTAAGTCTAACCCCTTGAATGCAGGAATGCCTCCCAATAAAGGAGCTATGTCTTCTCCCTCAGACAGAGACTGCCCTAAGATAGGGCCTGTCCTTATATCTGTTAGCTGCAGTTGGCCCTTTTGGCTCCCACATTAACCAGGCCCCCTTGTCCTCCCCAACCAGGTCCCTGGCCATCGGGCACCAGTACTCCTCCCTGGGCACACAGCCCATCCTCTGTGCCAGTATCCCTGGTCTAGTGCCTAAGCAGCTGCGTTTCTGTCGGAACTACGTGGAAATCATGCCCAGTGTGGCAGAAGGCGTCAAGATCGGCATCCAAGAGTGCCAGCACCAGTTCCGAGGCCGCCGATGGAACTGCACCACTGTCAACAACAGCCTGGCCATCTTTGGTCCTGTGCTGGACAAAGGTACTCGAGGCAGATTCACAGGGATATAGGGAGGGTGAGTGGGTACAAGTTGCGGTTGTTAGGTCCCTTGCTTGCAAGGCAGACATGTGCCCATCACTTCCCTCAAGGTGAAGGTATCAGTATAGAGTTGTGGGTGAGGGAGTCTGGAGCCAATACCTGAGTCTGAGTCCAGCTTCTCCCCTCAATGGTGGTGGAAAGTGAGTGGGACAAGTCACTTTGTCTGGCTCTGCCTCAGTGTTCTCATCTCTGAATGAGATTGAAAGAGCATCTCTGACAGTGGAAGATTCTCCACAGACTACCATTTTTTGATCAGTGTCTCAAAGTCTCCTTTCCCCATGCTACCCAGCTCTGAATGGGGCCTTAGGAGATTGGGAATGGTGCTGATCCATAGGATTATTCAGATCCCCAGATATGCCTCATCCTTCCTCCTCTTCCCCAAAATGAAAGTGAGTTGTTCTAGGGAGACCAGAGTCAGTCATTGAAGACTTCTTGTAGTAATCAGGACTTCATGCAGGAATAGGAGAGTAAATGACAAGAAAGTAAAAGAAGGAAGCAGTTTGGAGGGCACCATGAGATAAAAAGGGCATCAAAGAGGCATATGAACAGGAACTGTCCATGGTCCTGGAACCGTGAGTTTCTTTCAGAAAGGAAAGGAAGATGAGAAGTACTGAGTATTGGTTATCTGTTGCTGAGAACTGTGTTATCAAAAAACTTAGTGGGTTACAACAATAATAATCCTATATTCCTATATATTCTTCATAATTTTTGAGCATCGGGAATACAGCAGCCCAGCAGTCATGACTAGCCTCTATTCTTTAGCTGTACTCGTTCATTCTCACATTGGCCTATCAGCTGTAACAGCTACAAGTGGCCGCCTTAGGTGGCATTATCTTACTTGCGATATGGTGGTTGGATTACAGTGACAGAGAAAAAGTGAGATAGCAAGATAGAGCATCAAGTAGAAGCTTTATGGCCTTTTTGTAAATTGAGATGAAATTCACATAACATACAATTGTCTACTGTAAATATTACAATTCAATGGCATTTAGTTACATTCATAATGTTGTGCAACCACCACTTCTATCTAGTTCCAAAACATTTTGTCACCCAAAAAAGATAAGCCTTAATTCCTCATTGTCACCTTACCCCGACATCTGAAAATCACTAATCTGATTTTGGTCTGTATGTATTTACTTATGCCCGATATTTCATATAAATGTGTCTGACTTCTTTCAAGTAGCATAATGTTTTCAACGTTCATCCATGTCATAGTATGTATCAGTACTGCATTCCTTGTTATGGTTGAGTAATAGTCCATGATATGATTATATCACATTTTGTTTACTCATTTATCCATTGATGGACGTTTGGATTGCATCACATTTTAGCTACTGCAAATAATGCTGCTATGAACATTCATGTACAAATATTTGTTTGAATACCTGTTTCAGTTCTTTTAGATATATACCTAGAAGTGAAATTTCTGAGTCATGTGGTAATTTTATGTTTAACTTTGAGCACCAACCAAACTATTTTCCACAGTAGCTGTACCATTTTACATCCCCACCAGCAATGTATTTGGTTTCCAGTTTCTCCACATTCTTGTTAACACTTGCATTGTCTGTCTTCTTGAATTACTCAAGTGGTAATTCATTGTCGTTTTAGTTTGTACTTTCCTAATGGTTTATGATGTTAATCATATTTTCATAGGCTTGTTGGTCACTTGCATATATCTATGGAGAAATGTCTATTCAAGTCCTTTGCCTATGTTCAAATTGCCTTGCTTGTCTTATTGTTGTTGAGTTGTTAGGGTTCTTTATATATTCTGGATCATGGTGGTGGTAGTGGTGTGCTGTAGAGTTGGTTCTGATTCATAGTGACCTTGCATAGGATTTCCTAGACTGTAAATCTTTACAGGAGCAGAAAGCCTCAGCTTTTACCTGTGGAATGGCTGTTAGTTTCAAACTTCTGACCTTGAGGTTAGCAGCCCAACTTGTAACTAGAGCTCCTTATTTTCTGGATACTAGACCCTTAATGTGCCAGACTGCAAAGCCATTTGAACTGCAAGGTTGGCAGTTCAAGCTTACCAGCTGCTCCTCAGAAACCCTATACAGGGTCACTGTAGGTCGGAACCAACTTGATGACACTTCACAACAACAACAACAACAAGATCCTTATCAGATATATGATTTGCAAATATTTTCTATCACTTTGTGGGTTGTCTTTTCACTTTCTTGATAGTGTTCTTTGAAGCACATAAATTTTTATTTTCTAATTTATCTAATTTTCATTTGGTTGCTCATGCTTTTCATACCATGTCTAAGGATCCATGATCAAATCTAAGGTCATAAAGATTTATCCCTATGTATTCTACTAAGAACTTTATAGTTTTAGCTTTTCCATTTAGGTTTTGATGCATTTTGAGTTAATTTGGGGGATGGTGTTAAGTAGAAATCCAATTTAATCCTTTTGCATTTGGATATCCACTTGTCTCTGTGCCACGTGACAAACAGACTATTCTTCCCTATTGGGTGGTCTTGGCAATCTTGTAGAAAAATCACTGACCATGGATAGATGGGTTTATTTCTAGACTCTCAATTTTATTACACTTATATATATATTTCACTGGTATCCTTATACCAGTATCACACATATTACATCACAGGAGCTTTGCAATATGTTTTAAAATAAGGAAGTATGAGTATGCCTATTCTGTTCTTCTTCAAGATTGTTGTGGCTATTAAGTAGTCCCTTTTAATGGCATACTAATTTTAGAATTGTCTTTTCCATTTCTTCAAAAAAGGCTATTAGAATTGTGTTGAGGATTTTGCATTAAGCCTGTAGATTACTTTGGAGAATATTGTCATCTTAACAATATTAAAATTTCTAGTCCATGAATGTGGGATGCCTTTCCATTTGTTAAGGTCTTCTCTAGTTTCCTTGTTGTTGTAAAGAGCTGTTGAGTCAGTTCCAACTCATAGCAACCCTGTATAGGGTTTCTGAGGAGTGGTTGGTAAGCTTGAACCACCGATTTTATGGTTCAAACTGGCCTTGCAGCCCAGGGCATTAACTTGCACCACCACACCAGGAATAGTCACTTTAAACAAAATTTTATAGTTCTCAGTGTACAAGTCCTATATCTTTTTGGCTAAATATGTTTGTGTTGTTGTTGTTGTTATCTGTTTTAAATGGAATCTGTTTCTTATATCCCTTTTCAAGTCCATGATCCAGTATCTGAATGTATGCTTCTCCTGGCTCCAATCTTGCAGGAACTGACAAACCCAAAATCTGTAAATCAGACAGCAGGCTTCTAGCTTATAGGGTAAGAAAGCTGATAAATTCCAAAATTGACTGTTCTAATGGCAGGCTTCTGGCTCAAATCCCAAGAACCAAAGGTTAGATGATGATTAACCAGATGCAGATAAACAACAAAAGCTTTGCCAGAATATTCCGTTATATCATGAATACAGGCCCCCAAAGAAACTTCTGTCACAACTGATTGGCTGCTCACATCACATCACAAGATGGAAGGTGATGCATACTATCTGTACAGCCATTGAGAATAATAACCTAACCAAATTGATACATAACATTAATCATCACACTAAAGCATAAAAATACAACTAACTTTTGTGTGTTAATCTTCTATTCATACATAGATCAAAAGGCAGTCTTTTGAACAGAACAAGGGGATACTGCATGGTTTAAAATTAAGAAAGGTGTATATCAGGGTTGTATCCTTTCACCATACTTGTTCAGTCTATATGCTAAGCAAATCATCCAAGAAACTGGATTACATGTGCCATCAAGATTAGAGGAAGACTCACTGACAACTTGTGATATGCAAATGACACAATTTTACTTTTGAAAGCAAAGAGATCTTGAAGCACTTACTGATGAAGATCAAAGACTACAGCCTTCAGTATGGCTTATACTTCCATAAAAGAAAACAAATACCACCACAACTGGACCAATGAGCAACATCATGATAAATGGAGAAAACATTTAAGTTGTCAGGAATTGCATTTTACATGGATCCATAATGAATGTTTGTGGAAGCAACTGTCAGGAAATCAAATGACGAATTGCCTTGGGAAAATTTGCTGCAAAAGACTTCTTTAAAGTATTTAAAAGTAAATACACTTTGAGGACTAAGATATGCCTAACTCAAGTCATAGCATTTTCAATCAACTCATATGCACAAGATGATAACTATGCCAATGAAATGATGGATGATGGAATGAATGTAAAGTTGATGTTCTCCCATGTAGACTATCACACAATTCACAACAAAACATTAAAAAAAAAAGAAAAGAAAAGAAAAGAATTACAGAGCCAATAAAAAAAAAAAAGCTGGATAATGAATAAAAAGCAAAACAAAACAAAAAAAAATGATGTCTTTAAAGTATGATGTTGATGAAGAATATTAATTATAATATAGGCTTCCAGGTGAAAAAAAAATCTGTCTTGGAAGAAGTATAAACAGAATGTTCCTTAGAAGTGAGGATGGTGAACCTTTGTTTCATATACTTTGGACATGTTATCTAAAGGAGCCAGTCCTTGGAGAAGGATATTATGCTTGGTAAAGTAGAGGGTTTGAGAAAAAGAGGAAGATCCTCAATGAAATGAATTGACACAGTGGTTGTAACAATAGGCTCAAACGTAGGAATGATTGTGAAGATGGTCTAAGATCAGACACTGTTTCATTCTGTTGTATATAGTGTCACAATGAGTTGGAATCAACTTGCTGGCACCTAACAAAAACAATTTTGTATCCTGTAACTTTTCTAAATGTATTAGTTCTGAGAGGTTTTGTGGATTCTATAGGATTATATATATATAATTATGTCATGTATGAATGAAAATAGTTTTTGAGTTTGAGTTTTTTTGTTGTTGTTTTTTCCTAATTTGGATACTTTATCTTTTTCTTGACTAAGTGCTCAGGCTGGAATGTCCAGTACATATTGAATAGCAGTGGAAATAGTGGGCATCCTTGTCTTGTGTCTGATCAGTCTTTCCCCATTGAGCATAATTCTAGCTGTGGTATTTTCATTGTTGCTGTTAAGTTAAATGTCTTAGAGTCAGTTCTGACCCACAGTGACCCTGTATAGGGTTTCTGAGGAGTGGCTGGTGGCCTTATGGTTCAAACCAACTTTGCAGTCCAGCGCATTAACCCACAGTGTCACACCATAGATGCCTTTTACTGTGTTGAGAAATTTCCCTTCTCTTCTTAATTTGATGAGTATTTTTATTATGAAAGAGTGTTAGATAACTATCAATTGTTCTTTTGCATCAATTGAAATTATCATGTGTTTTTGCTCCTTTATTCTATTAATGTGATTATTTTCTCATGTTGAAATGCCCTTGAATTCCTGAGATAAATCAACCATGGTCATGGGGCTTCTTTTAACGTGCTGCTGAATTTAGTTTGATTGTATTTTTTAGCGCTTTTAAATCTGTATTTATAAGAGATATTAACTGGAGGTTCCTTTTTGTGTCATATCTCTATCTGGCCTTTGTGTCAGGTTAGTGATTGCTGCATATAATGAGTCTGGAAGTGTTTGCCCCTTTTCCATTTTCTTAAAAGAGTTTGAGAAGGATTGAAGTTTACTTTTCTTTAGATGTTTAGTAGAATTCACCAGTGAAGTCATCTGGTTCTGGGTTTTCATATGTTAGGAGGTTTTTAATTAATAGTTGCTATAGATTGTCCCCCAAAAGTATGTGTTGTAAATCCTAACCTGTATACTTGTGGGAATGGGTTTTCTTTGTTACATTAATGAAAAAGGATTAGTATAGGGTATATCTTGAGTTAAGCTCTTTTGAGATATAAAAGAGATTAAACAAACAAGCAAAACAGAGGAATATTGATGCCACAAGTTCTCTAAGGAACCAGGAAACAAGCTGAAGAGACAAGGAACTTCCCCAGAGCTGACAAAAAGAAAAGGTTTTCCCCTAGAACAGGTGTCCTGAATTCTGACTAGAAAGATTCCTAAGCTATGAGAAAACAAACTTTTCTTTGTTAAAGTCTTCCCCTTGGGTTATTTCTGTTATAGCAGCACTAGAAAACTGAGACACTAATTCATTCTCTTTACTTAGTGTATGTCTATTCAGATTTTCTACTTCTTGGAGTCAACTCTAATAGATTATGCATTTCTAGTAATCTATCCATTTATCCAGGTTATCTAGTTTAGGGGTAAAAATTGCTCGTAGTATTTTCTTATAATATTTTTTATTTCTGTGCGCTCAATAGTAGTATCTCCACTTTCATTTCTGATTTTGGTTATTTAATTCTTTATTTTCTTTGTAAGTCTAGTTTAAGGCTTGTAAATTTGATAATATTTTCAAAGAACCAACTTTGGTTTCACTTATTTTCCTAACTGTTTTTCTGTTCTATCGCTCATTTAGCCACTACTCATCTGTCAGTTTGTCCTACAATGGTGATTTGTGCATTTCTATGATGCTGAAAGCAATGCCACCTGTATTTTAAATACCAAAATAGTACAAGCATGGTGGAAAGATCTCAGATTAGCTTCCAGATAGACTAGGAGCATGGAGAGGTGGACTACTTCTGAATGTGTAGCCACTGAAAACCTTATGAATAGCAATGTAACACCATCAGATAGAATCACAATAATGAATATTGAAACATGATGAATAACACCAGAAGGTTGTTAGATATAGTGCCAGAAGATGAACCCCTTAGGTTGGAAGGCACTCAAAATACCACTGTGGAAGAGCTGCCCCCTCAAAGTAGAGTTGACAGTGATGACACAAATGTACTAAAACTTTGTGGACCTTCATTTGTTGATGCAGCACAGTTCAAAATGAAGGAAACAGCTGTAAATATCCATTAACAAGGAATGTTGTTGTTAGGTGCCATTGAGTCGGTACCAACTCATAGTGACCCTATGCACAACAGAATGAAACACTGCCCAGTCCTGGGCCAGCCTCACAATTGTTGCCAAACTAGAGCCCATTTTTCCAATCCATCTCACTAGGGGTCTTCCTCTTTTTCTCTGATCATCCACCTTCCAAAACATGATTTCCTTCTCCAGCGACTGGTGCTTTCTGATAATATGTCCAAAGTATGAGAGATGAAGTTTGACCATCCTGGCCTCCAAGGAGCACTCTGGCTGCACTTCTTCCAACACAGATCTATTGGTTCTTTTGGCAGCCAGTGGCACTTTCAATAATCTTCTCCAACACCATAGCTCAAAAGCATCAATTCTTCTACAGTCTTCCTTATTCACTGTTCAACTTTCACATGCATATGAGGTTACTGAAAATACCATGGCTTGGGTCAGGCACACCTTAGTCCTCAGCTGACATCTTTGTTCTTCAACAGTTTAAAAAGGTCTTGTGCCACAGATTTGCCTAATGCAATACGTCGTTTGATTTCTTGACTGCTACTTCCATGAGTGTTGATTGTTGATCCAAGCTGTACAGAATATGAATCTAGGAGATTTGGAAGCTATAAAAAATGAAATGGAACACATAAAGATTGATATCCTAGGCATTAGTGAACTGAAATGAATTGGTATTGACCATTTTGAATCTGACAATTATATGGTCAAACACTATCTTTAATACCACATGCAAAAAATTTTTTTCTAAAGATAATTCAAAAACAGCTGCAATAGTACATTGACAGGGAACTATCAGAGGTTCAAGCTGAATTCAGACAAAGACATAGAATGAGGAATCATTGTTGATGTCAGATGGCTCTTGACTGAAAGCAGAGAATACCAGTGCTTTATTGACTCTTCAAAGGGTTTCAAGTGTGTGAGTCATGACAAGCTGTAGACAACATTGTGGAGAATGAGTACTCCTGAACAGTGCTCACGAGGAACCTGTACATAGATCAAGAAGTAGTTGTACAAACAAAACAAGGGGATACTAAATGGTTTAAAATTAGGAAAGGTATGTGGCAGAGTTGTATTCTTTCACCATAGTTATTCATTCTGTTCGCTGAGCGAATAATCTAAGAAACTGGATTATATGAAAAAAAACATGGCATCAGGGTTGGAGGAAGACTCATTAACAAGTTGCAATATTCAGGTGATACAACCTTGCTTGCTGGAAGTGAGGAGGACTTGAAATACTGATGAAGATCAAAGATCACAGTCTCTAGTTTGTTTGTGCCTCAATGTAAAAAAAAAAATTAAAGTCTCACCACTGGAACGATGAATAAAATCATGATAAATGGAGAAAAGATTGAAGTTGTCAAAGACTTGATTTTTCTTGGATCAACCATCAACATTCATGGAATCAGCAGTCAAGAAATCAAATTGCTTTAGGCAAATCTGCTAGACAAGATCTCTTTAAAGTGTGCAAGAGCAAAAATATCAGTTTGAGGACTAAGGTGTGCTTGACCCAAGCCATGGTATTTTCAATAGCTTAATGTACATGTGAAAATTGGACAGTGAATAAGGAAAAGTGTAGAAGAATTGCTGCATCTGAGTTATGATGTTGGAGAAGAATATTAAAAGTACCATGGCCTGCTAAAAGAGCAAACAAATCTGTGTTGGAAGAAGTACAGCCAGAGTGCTCCTTAGAAGCCAGACTTCGTCTCTCAGACTTTGGACATATTATCAGGAGGGACCAGTCCCTGGAGAAGGACATTATGCTAGGTAAAATGGAAGGTCAGTGAAGAAAAGAAAACCCCAATTAGATGGATTATCACAGTGGCAGTAGTAATGAGCTCAAGCTTAACAATAGTGTAGATGGCACAGGAACAAGCAGTGTTTCAGCCTATTATGCGTAAGGTCGCTATGAGTTGGAACCAACAACAGTGGCACCTAACAACAACAACATCTCATTTATCTCCACTCTGGTCTTTATCATTGTATTCTTTCTGTTAGTTTGGGGTGTCGTTTGCTCTTATTTGTCTAAGGTGTAAATTTGAGTTATTGATTTGAGATATTTGTTCTCTTTTCATATAGACATTGATGGCTAGAAAATTGCCTCTGAGAAAATTGCTGTATAGTATAAGTTCTGGTCCACCACTCATCTGTGAGTTTGTCATTGTGTGGTGTCTTGTGTGTTACTGTGATGCTGGAAGCTATGCAACAGATATTTTAAATACCAGCAGGGTCTCACATCCATAGTGAACAGGTTTTAGCAGAGCTTTCAGACTAAGGCAGACTAGGAAGAAGGAAAGGTGAGCTACGTCTGAATGTATAGCCATTGAAAACCTTAAGAACAGCAACAGAACACTGTCAAATACAGTGTCAGAAATAAGAACATGATGGCGATGGCACATGAGTGGGCAGTGTTTCATTCTGCTGTGAATGTTGCTCTGAGATGGACAGCACTTAACAACAACAACAAATAAGTTATGGTGTGCTGTGTATGTTTTCACTCTTCCCAAGTATTTATTTTCAAATTTTCTTCTTGTTTGTTTCTTTTACCATTGATTATTTAAGAATGTGTTATTTAATTTCTGAATACTTGTGAATTTCCAATTTTCTTTCTATTATTGATTTCTGGTTTCATTCCACTGTGGTTGAAGATGATATTTTATATGATTTCATTCCATTAAAATTTATTCAGACTTATTTTGTGACCTAACATATGGTAACTCCTGGGTAATAAGAAGAATGTGTATTCTGTTGTAGTTGGATGGAGTTTTTTGCACATGCTTGTTGTTGTTGTTTGTTGTTAAGTGCTGCCGAGTCGGTTCCAACCCAGAGTGTTTCCAAGGAATGACTAGTGAGCTTGAACCATCAACCTTGCAATTCAAACTAACTTTGCAGCCAAGTGCATTAACCCACAGCACCACACCAGGACTCCACATGCTTGTTAGGTACAGTTGTATTATAATGTTGCTCACATTGTGTATTTCCTATTGATCTTTTGACTGGTTGTTCCATCCGTTATTAAAAGTGGAGTACTTAAGACTCCAACTATTTCTGTAGAACTGTTTCTCCTGTCAATTATTTTAAATTTTTTCATATATTTAAGTGCATATACATTTATAAAGGAGCTCTGATAGCATAGTGGTTACCCATCAGGCTGCTAACCTCAAGGTCAGCAGTTTGAAACTACCAGATGTTCAGCAGGAGAAAGATGAGGCTTTCTGCTCCTGTAAAGATTT
>NW_006408872.1:2123272-2150590 GCF_000296735.1 Chrysochloris asiatica | reverse complement strand
ACAACAACAACAACAACAAATCTTATAAGCAAAATATAGTTGGAACTTTTTTTGTTTATTGTGACAATTTCTGCCTTTGATTTTGAAATTTTTATCCATTATATTAAAAACAATAATTGATCATGAAGGACTTATATAATTTTACTATTTATTTTTTGTATGTCATATTATTTTGCTTTTCAGTTCTTCCATTACTATTTCATTTTGTATTTAATGGATTTTTTCTACTGTACTACTTAGATTCTCTTATCAAATATTTTTCTATATATAGTTTCTCTTTTTTTTCTTATTGGTTCCCATAGAAATCATAATTAATGTCAGATATATAAACTATCTAGTTTAAGTTAATACCAACTTAGCTTCAATATATACAAGCCTTAAGTTGTCATTTTCACAATATATATCTAGACATTATATACTCTAAAACATAGGTTTATAATTATCATTTTATGCATTTGTGTTTTAAATAGGAAAAAAGACATATTACAAACCAAATAAATAATTTTATTATTGTCAAGAACCATCAAGTTGGTTCCAACTTATAAAAACCTTATATAGGGTTTCCAAGGAATGGCTGGTGGGTTTGGACCACTGACCTTGCCGCTAGCAGTCCAGTGCTTATCCTACAGTGTCACACCAGGACTCCAAAATAAATAATACTGGCTTTTATATTTGTCTCTGTAGTTACCTTTACCAGTGTTCTTTATTTCTTCATCTAGCTTCAAGGAACTTACTATCTAGTAAAGTTTCATATCATCCTAAAGGATTCCCTTTCACATAACTTGTAAGACAGCTCTACTAGCAACACATTCTTTTATCTTTTGTTCATCTGAGGAAATCTGAATAACTCCTTCATTTTTGAAATACAGTTTTGTTTTTTTTCACATACAGAATTCTTGGTTCATGGAGTTGATTTTTACTTTTCTTTCAACAAATATGCCATCTCACTGTCTCTGACTTTCTTGATTTCTGATGAAAAGTCAGCTGTTAATCTTACTGATGATCCCTTTTATGTGACAAGTCACTTCTTTCTTAATGCTTTCAAGATTTTCTCGCTGTCTTCAACTTTTGACAAGTTGACTATGAAATGTCTTGGTGTAGATCTCTTTCCATTTATTCTGTTTAGAGTCACTTGAACTTTTAGATGTATAAATTCATGTATTCTATCAAACTTAGGAAATTTTTTGCCATTATTTCATCAAATATTCCTACATAAAGTTTGTCCCCTTTTTTCTCTCCTCTCCATCTGGGACTTTCATTATTCATATGTTGGTATCCTTGATGGTGTTCTACAAGTCTCCTAGGCACTGTTCATTTTTCTACATTTTTCTTTCTCACTCGTCCTTACACAATATTATCAGTTAACCTATCTTCAAGTTTCTACTACTCCTCAGTTTGTCATCAGTGCTGACTTACATATTTCTGTGATTCTGAAAATGATGCCACTGGTGTTTTAATTACCAGCAGGGTCACCCATGGTAGACAGGTTTCAGTAGAGATTGCAGACTAACACAAACTAGAAAGAAGAGTTAGACTACTTCTGAGCAGTTAGCTACTGAAAACTTTATGAATATCAGCAGAACATTATCAGATATAATAGTGGAAGAAGAAAACATTATGAATAGTAGTGGCACATTGTTACATATAGTGCCAGGAAATGAGCCCCTCAGGTTAGAAGGCACTTAAAATACAACTTGGGAAGAACTGCCTTTTAAAGTAGAGTTGACCATAATGAAGTGAACAGAGCAAAGTTTTCAGAACCTTTATTTGCTGATGAAGCACAGCTCAAAATGAGACACGGATGCAAAAACAAACACCCGTTAGTAATCAGAACATGGAATGTACAAAATATGAATCTAGGAAATTTGGAGTTGTCAAAAATGAAATGGAATGCATAAAGATTGATACCCTAGGCATTAGTGAGCTGAGATGAATTGGTATTAGCCATTCTGAATCAAACAATCATCTGGTTTACTATGATGGTAATGTCACATTGAAGAGGAATGGTGTCATGTTCATTGTCAAAAAGAGTGTTTCAAGATCTGCCTTGAAGTACAATGCTGTCTGTGATAGAATCCATACACCTACTAAGAAGATCAGTTAATACCACTATTACTCAAACCTACCCACCAACCACTGAAGTCAGTGATGATGAAATTGAATAATTTTACCAGTCTCTTTAATCTGAAATTGATCAAACACGCAATCAAAATGTATTGATAATTACTGATGATTGGAATGTGAACTTTGGAAACTTGGAAACAAAGAGGAAAGATCAGCAGTTGGAAGATATGGCTCCAGAAATGATGCTGGAGATTGCATGATAGAATTTTGCATCATCAATAGCTTACTCATTGCAAATACCTTTTTAAAACAACATAAAAGGTGACTATATTTGTGGGTCTCATTTGATGGAATATACAGGAATCAAATTGACTACATCTGTGGTAAGAGACTGTGTAAAAGGTTAATATCATTAGCCAAAACAAGTCCAGAGACCAACTATAAAACAGACCATCAATTGCTCATATCTAAGTTTAGACTGTAGCTAAAAGAAAAAATTTAAAAGTCCATAAGTCTCTCTCATTATTCAACACACAGTTAACCTATCTTCAAGTTTCCATCACTCCTCAGACAGTTTGTCATACTGTGGTGACTCACATGTTGCTGTGATGCTGGAAATATGACCTTGTATATATCCCACCTGAATTTAGAGACCTTTTCAAAAACAGATTTGATGCATTAGACTTTAATGACCAAAGAACAGAAGAATTGTAAGAGTACATCAAGAATGTTATGCAGGAAGAAAGCAAATGGTCATTAAGAAGACAAGAAAGAAGGAAAAGACCAAAATGGATGTCAGCAGAGACACTGAAACTTGCTCTTGAGCATAGAGAAGCTAAAGCAAAAGAAAGAAATGAAGAAGTAAAATAGCTGAGCAGAAAGTTCCACAGGGCAGCTTGAGAAGACAAAGTATTATAATGAAAGGTGCAAAGACTTGTAGTTAGTAAACCAAAAGAGAACACACTCAGTATTTCTCAAGCTGAAAGAACTGAAGAAAAAATTCAAGCCTCGGCTTGTAATATTGAAGGATTCCATGGTCAAAATAATGAATGATGCAGAAATCATCAAAAGAAGATGGAAGGAATACACAGTGACTGTACCACAAAGAAATTATTGGTGTTTAACCATTCCAAGAGGTAGTATAGAGTATAAAACTGGTGGTACTGGAGGACTAAGTCAAAACTGCACAGAAGGCATTGGTGAAAAACACAGCTCCAGGAACTTACAGAATTCAAATTGAAATCTCCCATCAAAGTGATGCAGCACTGGAGGCATTCACTCATCTATACCAAAAAATTTGAAAGACAGCTACCTGGTCAAATGATTGAAAGAAATCCATATCTGTGCCCATTCCAAAGAACGGTGGCCAATGGAATGCAGAAATCACTGAACAATAAATATCATTAACAGCAAATGCAAGTACAATTTTGCTGAAGATAAGTTAAAGACAATTGCAGCAGCACATCTACAGGAAGCTGCCAGAAATTAAAACCAGATTCGAAAGAGGATGTGCATTGAGGAATATCTTTGCTGACATCAGGTAGATCTTGGCTGAAAACAGAGAATACCAGTAACATGTTTTGCTGTTGTTGTTAGGTTCCATTGAGTTGGTTCTGACTCACAGCCACTCTATGCACAATAGATTGAAACACTGCCCGGTCCTACACCATCCTCACAATTGATGTTGCATTTGTGTCATTCCATCTCATTGGAGGCCTTCCTCTTTTTTGCTGACCCTCCACTTTACCAAGCATGATGCCCTTCTCCAGGGAATGGTCTCTCCTGATAACATTTCTGAAATATGACATGTTTACTTGTGCTTTCTTGACTATACAAAAGTTTTTGACTGGATCATGACAAACTATGGATAACATTGTGAAGAATGGGTATTCTAGAATACTTTATCATGCTCATGTGAAACCTGTATATAGACCAAGAGACAGTGGTTAAAACAGAACAAGGGGATGAGGAATGATTTAAAATCAGGAAAGGTATGCATCAGAGTTGTATCCTTTCACCATACTTATTTGAATCTGTATGCTGAGCACGTAATCCAAGAGGTTGGTTCACATGAAGAAGAACATGGCATTGAGGAATTCATCAGCAACCTGCAAAATATTGATGAAGATCAAATACTACAGCTTTCAGTATGGATTTCACCTCAATGTAAAGAAAACAAAAATCCTCACAATTGGAATAATAGCATCATGATAAATGGAGAAAAGATTGTCGTTGTCAAAGACTTAAATTTGCTTGGAACCATAATCAGTGCTCATGGAAGCAGCAGTCAAGAAATCAAATGACATATTGCATAAGATAAATTTGTTGCAAAAGACCTCTTTAAAATGTTCGAGAACATAGATGTTATTTTGAGAACCAAAGTGCACCTGAGTGAAACCATGGTGTTTTCAGTTGCCTCATATGCACATGAAAGTTGGAAAGTGAATAAAGAAGACTGTAGAAGAATCAAAGCATTTGAATTATGGTATTGGTGAAGAATATTGAAAGTACCATGGACTTCCAGAAGAACAAAGGAATCTGTCTTGGAAGAAGTACAGAGTTCTCCTTAGACACAAGGATGGCTAGATTTCATCTCTCATAATTTATGTATATTATCAGGAGATACAAGTCCCTGGAGAAGGACATCATGCTTGGAAAAATTGAAAAAGAGGAAAACGCCCAACAAGATGGATTGACAACAGTGACAGCAACAATGGGATCAAACATAACAATTGTGAGGATGCCACAGGATCAGGCCGTTTCTTTCTGTTGTACATAGTGTCACTTTGAGTAAGAACCAACTTGATGGCACCTAACAATAATTACAACATCTTCAAGCTTAATAATTCTTTCTTCTACCTTTAAAACTCTGCTGTTCAATGTTGTTGTTGTCAATGTTTCTCTGCTATTCATTCTCTGCTGTTAAATACCACTAGTAAATATTTCATTTCAATCATTGGTAATTTTCAGCTCCAGAATTTCTATTTCGTTATGTTTTATGACTTTTGTCTCTTTATTAGAAATAAAAGTTGGACTTCTGATGTGGTACTGTAGGATCAGCACTGGGTTGTGAACCACAAGTTTGTCAGATCAAACCCACCAGCTGCTCCTCAGAAATCCTATGCAGGGCCATTTTGGGTCAGAACTGACTCTGTAGCACTTAACTTAGCTAATTGCTTTATTAAGATTCCTGATGTTGCACTGCACGATAAGCACTGGACTTCAAACCACAAGGCTGGCAGTTCAAATCCACCAGCTGCTCCTCAGAAACCCTGTACAGGGTCGCTATGAGTTGGAATCAGCTCGATGGCACTAACAACAACAATTTATTGGAGTCCTGGTGTGGGACTGTAGGATAAGCACTGGATTGCTAACTGCAATGTTGGCAGTTCAAACCCATCAGTTGCTCCTTGGAAACCCTATACAGGGCCACTATGAGTTGAAGTCAACTAGACAGCACTTAACAATAACAACAGCAACAAATCTCTGTATTGATCTTCTCTGTTGAGACATTATTCTCCTAGTTTCCCTTCATTCATTGTCCATAGTTTCCTATGCCCATTGTCTACGCCTCCTCAGAGACCATTTCTATTAATTTCTTGTTTCCTATAAAGGCTCCATGTTTTCTTGTTTCTTTGCATGCTTCATTTTTATTGCTGTTGTTGACATCTGTACAATTTAAGTATTATAATGTGGTATCTCAGGAAATCAAATTTGTTCCCTCAGAGCATGTTATTACATGTGGATTTTAGTTGTTTGTTTAGTGACTTCTCTAAATTATTTTTAATGACTGTATTCTTTGTCATGTGTGGTTTCTGAAGTCTCTGTTCCTTTAGCTTGTGGTCAGCTGGTAGTTTGATCAAAATTTCCCTAAATACCTGGTTGTTGTTATTAGGTGCCATCGAGTTGGTACTGACTCATAGGAACTTTATGTATAACAGAATGAAACACTGCCCAGTCTATACCAACCTCACAGTCTTTGCTATGCTTGAGCCCATTTCTGCTCTCTTACCTGTAGCTTTTTAAAAAATGAATTAAAAGAAAATTAAAATACAATCCCAGTCTTTACAGATCAACTCTTTGGGCACTCTTCAACAAGTCTGCCTTAGCCTTCTTTTCCTGCTGACACTGAGCCTAAAGAAGTGAAAGTTTAGGGCCTTCTCAGGTCTATTATGAGCATGCGCTCTTCCCTGAGCATGTCTGTGACTTTAGATTCCCTGATATAAATTTGAACTTTTCAAAATCCTCATTTCCCAGAGTAACTCTCTCCCTACTTTCTCTCCCAAGTCTTTCACTGTGTCTATTGTTTGCCTCCACTATAATTTTTTGCCCAATATAGCAGAGGCTTGTTCATTTGTCTTTTAAGATTTTCAAGGAATATCCTTTGCTTAACCACATCTCTGCCTTGAGAGAGTTCTAATTAGGCAAAACAAAGGAAAACACCTTGCATCAGTCCTTCAGGGAATTCCCAGACAGCTCAAACCAAACACAGTTCCTTGGGAACAAGGTTCATTCTCATCCCTCTAGAGCCAGACACTCACACCATGAATGCATGCTGCCATCTTCAAGACCCTGCCAAACCAGAAAAGGACGTTAAGTTAAAATGCCATAAAGCTCATCTATCATGTTAAGGTCTCCTTTTATTCTTGATTCAGCATTCACATGGTTGCTGTAAGTCTTTGACTATTTTCCAACGTTCTGAAAAAGTTTATTATGAGAGTTTTTGTTCATTTTCTTGGTGTTCTGTGGAGGGATGGGCCATTGGAGCTCCCTACACTGCCATTTTTATTGATGTCATTCCATATAGGCTTTTACATCCTAACCCCAGAGACCATGCAGTGCCACTTCCACCATGTTCCACTGATCAAAGCAGTTACAAAAATCCACCTATGTTCATGGGGAGGGAACACGGTCCCTATGTATGACTCAATGGAATGTCAAGGTCATGCTGTGCAATGAGCATGAAGGATGGGAGATGTGTAGGTGTGACAAACTCTAGAAGGTGTTATCTAGAGAAAGTCACAGAAGACTTAGGAAGAAAGCAATGCTGGAGGCAGGATGCTTGGGCAAAGGTAGGGCAGGACACTTTGGAAAAACCATTTTGAAGGGTACTGGTGATGAGATGACATGGGTTGCATTCCACCTCACCTCTTTCACAAGATTATTTCTCTCCTGGTTTCTCTATCTTGTAAAGGGTACCCCCATCTTTCCAGTTGCTCAGGCCAAAAACATTGGGGTCACAATGATCTCTCCCTTTCACCAGTCCCTTTGCTCTACCTTCAACCTAAATCCTAGATCCCCCCACTTCCCACCAAGCCACATCTGAAGTCTCCTGAGTGATTGCAGTGGCTCTCTCACAATTACTCTACTCCTGTTACCCCTTGAAGCCAAGACCACCCAAATCAGGCCATATCCCTCCTCCTTCTAGTGCCTCGGAATTCCTGGCTCAGTCAGAGTCATCTGGCCCCAGGGTGCCTTTTTCTCTCATTCTCTTCACTCTCCCTTTGTCCCTCTTTCTAATCCCCACAAGTAGGCTTGCTATTTCTCACACACTCCAAAATAGTCCCACTGGTTGGTTTCTGTACCTGAAATTCTCTTTCCTTGCTGTCTGTGTGACTCATTGGACTATTTCCTTAAGTCTCTGTTATAAATCCCACCTTATCACCCTGCATGACACAAAACAACTCCTCCAAAACTAGTCCTCTCTTTCCACTTAAACTTGCTTCACACTTCCCCACCTGCTCTTTTGATGGCTTCCTTTACCTACCAGTCTGCCCTCTCCCCTACTCCTAACCCCAACACCACCACCAATGAAGGTGAGCTTGTATGGCCAACACCTGCTTCCCTGCACACCTTGCAGGCACTTGGTCAATATGTATAGAGTGAATGAATGACCTTGCACAGAACCAGCAGCCAAAATGCAGAAAAAGAAATAAATCTGAGATGTCTGAAAGGAAGATACTCTGGTCTTGGGGATGACTGAAGTGCCAGTGGAGACCAGCTGAGGAGGGAGACACTGAATTCACGTGAAGTTGACCTGGCTTCTCTGAAGTCAGTGATCATGGCCATGACCCACCCAGGTGTATCCATGTTCTTTAGAAGTGAAGCACCCTGTGGGTCATTAAATCCAGATGCAAGTCCATGGCAAGAAGGATATCTCCTGGAGAAGTATGCAGTGGGTTCTTGTACAGAAAGACACTATAAACCAGAGAGTGAGAGGTGTAGAGTGGTAACCTCTGTTTGACCTTGGAGCATCAGCGTCTATAAAATGGGACAATAATTGCAGGTTGCGTACTACATAGAATGGGCTAGTTGGAACAAATCACACAGCACCTTCCCCATGGAGCATAGTAACCCTGCATGGGAGGAGAAATGTTCACAGGACCATTGTGGTATGGCTGTTGTGCATGGGTGAGTGTCATGGACAGAGTGAAGACAAGCTCAGCATGCATACCATGGCTAAATCTGAAAAAGTCTCCAGTGCCATTCAGGTTCCTGGCTTCAGAACTAAGATGGAAGTAGTGTGGGCTTCCCCTTAAGTGAGAAGGAAATGGGAGGGATTTGAGGAAGATGGTGGGAAGCCAATACCATTTGTAGAGGGTTACCACATTTGTATGTTCCAAACAGGTGATGGAAAATCTGAGTGTTAGGTGAAGCCCACGTTCTGTCTGAAAACCACCTTATCTAAAGTTCCTACACCACAACAGGAGTCTATGAGAGCATGCGATTGTCACCAGAACATCAGGGTGTCCCTTATTAGTGCTCTAGCTCCAGGAATGCTAAATAGAATGGCAAGAATAGCGCCCAGATCTAGTCCTAGTACCCTGCATCTCCTCAGCCAGCATCTCCTCTCACTGACCTTGTGCAGGGCCAGGACCCTACTAGTTCTTGGAGCCATTTAAGCATTTATAGCTAAAGTAACCTCTTAATTTCATAACAAAGAGACAAGAGGCAGGGAAGACATGGACGGGCTCAGGTTTCTACTCTGGAATCAGTTCCTCCTGTTCCTCACAAGGCATCTTCTTGGGCTAGAGGACGAGAGTGTAGCTGGACCTCAGGGAACCCAGTTCCCTTTGTAGAAATGCTAACTCATTGGCTGGCTCACAGTTAGGGAAAGCCCCACAGCCTACAGAGTTTGTCAAGCTGGCCAATAGCTGGGCTTCCACCAGCTTGAGCATGAGAGAACAGAAAACAAACACAAAAGGTCTGCTTATAAAGAGCCCTGGTGGTGATGTGGATTAGCCATTGGGCTGCTAGTCCAGAATGGTCTGCATTGCAAACCCACTAGTCACTCTCTGGGAGGAATATGAGGCTGTAAATCCCATCAAGATTCAGAGTCTTAGAAATAGGTTTACTAGGACTTGGAATCAACTTGAAGACAATGGGTTTTGATATTTTTTTTGTTTTTGTTTTTTTGTTTTTTCAAAAGCTGACGACATTTCAGATTGTGGTGAACGTACAGCTTACAGCCCTCTGGAGCTATGGGAAACCTCTGTGCTGCTCCATCAGGTGCTTGGAAGTCTGAAACCACCTGACAATTGCTAGGCCTTGGAGTGTCCACCTGCAAAACAGGGAAGGGATTGTTCCATTCTTGACTAACAGGGAGGGGACACTGTAAGGGGTTATTGTTAGTTGCCATTGAGTGTATTCCAATTCAAGGTGACCTCATGAATACAGAGTTGGATTTTCAAGGTTGTGTGACCTTTCAGAAGCAGATCAGGCCTGTCTCCAGAAGAGACTCTGGGTGGGTTTGAGCCCCAAGCCTTTTGTCTAATAGTTGAACTCTTAACCATTTTCACTACCAGTGACTCCCACAAATATGTACACAATATGCATATATGCATATATAGTTGTCCTGGTGTGGTCTGTGGGCTAATGTGTCAGACTGCAAAGTCGTTTGAACTGCAAGTTCGGTGGTTCAAGCTCACCAGTCGCTCCTTGGAAACCCTAATCAGGGTCGCTATGGGTCGGAATCGATTTGATGGCATTTAACAACAACAACAATATACATATATATACACATACATGTAACTGATATTTATGCATATGTATGTATGTACACATATGAATGCACCTGTATTCGGCTTTCCCTCTAAAAGAAATGTTTAATGCATTGTATCCCTATCCTGTTTCTAAGTTGCTATCTAAAAATTAATTATAGAAGAAGTGATTTCCAGAACGCCTTAAATATTGACAGAAAACTTTTAGATCACTCTGTTAAATATATCTATGGAAATTTAAGTAACACAGCAATTTGATACTCATTTTTGTTACTGTTGTTGTTAAGTGTTGTTGAATCAGTACCAACTCATAGCAACCCTGTAAAGGGTTTCCAAGGAGCAGCTGGTGAGCTTGAATCACCAACTTTTTGGTTCAAACTGACCTTGCAGTCCAACTCATTAATCCACAGTGCCACATAGTTCAAATGAACTCCTGGCGTGATGCTGTAGGGTCAGAACTGGACTGTGAACCACAAGGTTGACAGTTCAAACCCACCAGCTTTTCCTCAGAACCCCTATAACAGGGTCACTATGAGTCAGAATCGACTCGATAGCACTTAACAACAACAATGGTGGTTCAAAATCACCAGACACTCCTCGGAAACCCTATACAGCATTGCTGTGAGTCGGAAGCGACTTAATGGCACTTACAGCAACATCAGCATTTAATAACAATGACACTTAACAACAACAATGAGCTATTGGAACCCTGATGTGGCACTGTAAGATAAGCTCTGGACTGGTAACCACAAGATCAGCAGTTCAAACCCACCAGTCACTCTCGGTAACCCTATACAGGGTCATTATGAGCTGGAACCAACTCAGTGGTACACAACAACATGAGCTATTGAAAACCTAAATGAAATTTCACATACTTTTCTCTGGAGCTCATATTCTACTCTTATTTCTTCTTCCGTCTCTGCAACAGAAACATGTAGATACACTGACATTGAACTATTTCGTATACAAAAGGCTTAAGTATTTAAAAAGTCTTCTGGATTGTTATTCCAATTATTAAAAAACAAAACAAAAAGCACTTCCATCTAGTCAATTCCAACTCATAGGGACTCTGTATAGGGTTCCGAGGATGTCAGTCTTTATTGAGCAGACAGCCTCACCTTTCTCCCTCGGAACAGCTAGTGGGTTTCAACCACCTTCACTGCAGTTAGCAGTCCAGTGCTGATACCACAGCACCACCAGGCCTCATTATTCTAATTATTAATAATCAAAATAACAAATATGTTAGATTTTGATAAATTTAGTAAATGTTCAAGTAAAATGCTATTTTAAGTTATCTTGTAATTTCTTGTGTAAACTTAATTTACTTTTACTAAAAAGACAATATAATTTACTTGACCTATACTTATGGCTGTAGTAGCTCAAAATACCATCTGAGAGGGAAGGAGTCTTCATATCAAGTATCAATCCTATTCCCTCTGTATACAGGGGAAATAGGGATGGGCAACTTAGACATTGGCTACCTAAAATGAGTGGGCAATAAAGGCACGAAGTGACTGGTTGACAAGGTTTCAAGAGGTAGTTTAGTTTTAAGAGTGTGCAGGAAAAAAAAAAAAAAGAGTGTGCGGGGAAAGGTAGAGTCCCCACTGAATGGTTTTCATTTTGTCTAGATGGGTCTGGTGAAAAGAGATGAGGGATAGATTCTTATGATTCAGTAGTGAGTAATTGTTACCATGACTAATTATGACTATCGTAACTGTGAAGGTAGAAGTTTTATAACAACAAGTGGGGAGTAGTTGATCTTACAGTCTTGAAACAGAGAACACTAAGACCATCAAGGGAAAAGATCACCAGCAGAATGTGGGACCCTCTCCAGAGAAACAGTGACACTAGAGATGGAGGCAGAGATGAGAGCATGATGAGAGGGAGCAGCTGAGGACTCTAGACTCATGGAAGGAGAAAGACTATGCTGGTGGCCAGGGGGCAGACTTGCAGAATGTGCCCTTTGGTTATTTAAATTATTATATATTCCTGAGTGGTTTTGTGTACACCCCCCAAAAAAAATATGTTAAAAAAAAAAAAACAGGAAAAAAAACAACAACAGAGAGAATGGAAACAAATACTGTTGAACGATGATGCACAGAGGAGATTGTAATCATTGCAATGAAACAATGAATGTAGAACTGATGTTCTCCCATATAAACTATCACTTAATTTAAAAAATATCAAAATGTGAAAAAACAAAAAAAAAATATAATTTTAAAAAAACTGTTTTATAGGAGATGAATATTCCTAATTTTTTCCCCAAACTAAATCAACTAGTAATAACCATCCTGTTGGTTTTTGTGGTTTTTCAATAACAGTGTTATTAAGATGTCATTCACATAGCATAAAACTCACCAACTTAAAGTATACAATTCAGTGGTTCTTAGTATATTCCGTGTTATGCAGCCATCGTTACTAATTCCAATACATTTTATGACCCCATAAAGAAATCGCATACACATAACAGAGTCAGTTTGGCAATCACCAATTTGCATTCTGTCTCTATGAATTTGTCTATAATGGACATTCCGTGTAACTGGGATCATATGTGGCCTTTCACAAAGAATCGTATTTTCAAGTTTCATTCATGTTATAGCATGTATCAGTAGTTCATCCCTTTTTATAGTTGAGAAATACTCCATTGTATGTGTATACCACATTTTTGCTGGTCCATTCTTCTATTGATATTTAGACAGTTTATACTTATTGGTTGCTAGAAATAAAGGTTCATTTGTGTGCATGTATGTTTTCAGTTCCCTTTATATATGTAAGAGTTTTCAGGAACTGCCAAATTGTTTTCCAAAGTGACTATACTGTTCTACATTCCCATCAGCAATATTTAAGGGTTCCAATTTCTCCATATCTTATCAACACTTGCTATTGTCTTTTTTTTCATCCTAGTGGATGTGAATTGGTATTTCATTGAGGTTTTGATTTACACTTCTATAAAGATTGCAGGATAATGCGCTAGACCTCAATATTGGTTTGAACTGCAAGGTCCGTGGTTCAAACTCACCAGCCACTCCTCGGAAACCCTCTACAGGGTTTCTATGATTCAGAACCAACTCAACAGCACTTAACAACAATAATTGTGACTAATGAGGACTCCTGGTGTGGCACTGTAGGATCAGCCCTGGACTGTGAACCACAAGGTCAGCAGTTCGAATCCACCAGCTGCTCCTTGGAAATCCTGTACAGGATCCATACGAGTGAGAACCTACTTGACAACACTTAACAACATTGACTAATGAAGAGCCCTAGTGGTTCAACGGTTAAAGCATTTGGCTGTTAACTGAAAGGTTGGAGGTTTGAACTCACTAGTGGCTACCTGGGAGAAAAGACCTGGCAATCTGCTCCCATAGGATTAGAGCCTAGGAAACCCTATGAGGCAATTCTACTCTGTCATAAATGATCTTGATGAGAGAGAATTAACTTGATAACAGCCACACAATAACTAATGATATCAAGCATCTTTTCACATGTTTGTTGACCACTTATGTAGTTTCCTTGGAGGAATGTCTGTTCAATCCATTGGCCCATGTTTAAATTAAGTCAATTTGTCTATTTATTGTTGAATTATGAGAGTTCTTTATATATTCTACATACAAGTCCCTTACTGATACCTGATTTTCTAACATTTTCTTCTTCTCTATGGGTTGTCCTTTTGCTGCTCTTGTTTTTCTTTCTTTGAATCAAAATGTGATGCTATTGTTTCGTTTTTTAACTTTTATTGTATATTAATTTACAGAGCAGATCAGTTTTCCACTCAACAATTGATACACATTTTGTTTCATCCTCTTGATTGTAATACCCACAATATAATGTCACTTGTTCTACTTTCTCCCTGTGTTTTCTGTTTCTATTTCTCCTTCTTTCCTAACTCTTCTGAACTTTGTCCTTGGATAAAGGCTTCCCTTTTGATCTCAAAAAATTTGGTATTCTAAGGAGTGTGTACCTAGTATTATTGTTCACCTTATAGATTTATCTATAGTTTGGCTAAAAATTGAGTCATAGTGGCTAGTTCATTTCCAGATCTGGAAGGTAACAAAAGGCCATAGTCTTGGGGTTCCATCAGTCTCAATCTAAACCTAATCATTTTTATGAATTTGAGATTCGTTCCACATTTTCCTTCCACTCTACCCAGGAATTCCTAATGTGATCCCTTTCAGAGCAATTGGTAGTGGTAGCTGGGCATCATCTATTTTTTCTGGTCTCAGAGTCATGGAGACTGATGTTTGCATGGTCTTTAAGCTGTTTCCATGAGTCTTTGATTTTCATTACTTTTCCTTCCTCCCAACTGGGGAAGATCAATAATTGCACCTTAGATAACCACTCACGAGGCTTTAAGATCCAAGGCACTACTCACCAAAGTAGGATATAGAACATTGTCCCTGTAAACTGTGTTATGTCAATTGACTTTGACATTGTTGTATTAAAATCTCCCACTATTATTGTAGATTTGTCTTTCTTTCTTCAAATCAGTTAGAGTTCGCTTAATATATTTTGGAGCTCTACAATTGGAAGCATAGATATTTATTATCGTTATGTCATCTTGTTCAATTGACCCTTTAATCATGAGATAATGCCCATCTTTATCTATTATGCTGGTTTTAGCCTTAAAGTTTATTTTATCAGAGATTAGTATTGCCACTCCTGTTCATTTTTTTATTGCAATTAGCTTGGTATATTTTTTTCCTTAAGTTAAAGATCCTTTAACTTTTTGTCTGTTTTTGTCTTTGTGTGTAAGGTGTGTCTCTTGTGCATAGCATATTGAAGGATCTTGTTTTCTTATCCATTCTGTCACTCTCTGTCTCTTAACTGATGTAATTTAATCCATTGACACTCAGTGTAATTATCGATTTGTTGTTGTTGTTGTTGTTATGTGCCGTGGAGTCGGTTCCGATTCACAGTGACCCTTTACAGGGTTTCCAAGGCTGTAAATCTTTATGGGAACAGAAAGCCTCATCTTTCTCCAGCAGAACAGCTGGTAGTTTTGAACTGCTGACCCTGAGGTTAGCAGCCTGATTCATAACCACATAGATAGGAATTAATTGCTGCTATTATGTTTGCTTTTTTGTGGTGCTGTTGGTTTCTTTGTTCTACATGCCTTCCTGTGCTGAGTTCATGTTTAAATTAAGTCAATTTGTCTTTTTATGGTTGAATTGTAAGGATTCTTTCTATATTCTACATACAAGTCCCTTACAAATATTCTTTCTTGTCAGTTTCTTCATAGTTTTGATGTTTCCACGTTGTTCTTGTATTTTCATTTTCTTGATATGTTGTGTAACATTAATTTTCTTTGAGGTTACCCTGCATTCTATTAATATTTTCCTCCATTTAAAACCATCTATTTTATCCAGCAATCTACCTGACCTTCTCACCACCTGGATCTCTGTTCCTAGGTATTTACCTTTTCACATTGTAATTGTTTTGTCCCTAGACTGACCTCCCAGATCCTCTGAATTTGTTCTTATAGTTTTGTTCTGTTCTGGACTCTCCCATCTGTCAATTGACTTCCAGGTTATGTCAATTGACTTTGGTGTCCCTAATACTATGGTCCTTAGCCCCTAGTCCTAGTGATTCATTTCCTCAAGATGTTAGGATATGTATAAGAAGTTTTCATAATTTTGCCACCTGAATGCACCATTACATTCTTGGATATATTTTCAGCAAAGGCAAATACCCATGTACAAATATCTTCTGTCAAATCTATATGTATTTGTGGGTATACTCCCACTCTCTCCCCGACAACTGTTCAGCCTGCCTGTCTATCCATGTATCTACTGATAGATCAGCATTTTTGCAGGATTGTGTATATAACAGTATTTATCTTTGTTATGTATAACATTTGCATTCCTCCCAGTATCTTCCCTACTTTCCTTCTTTTCTTTTCTTTTTTTTTTCTAATCTCCTTCTTGTTGTATATTTCATATCATTTCACCCATTTGATAAATGTCTGCCTTTTACACGGTAACTTACCCTCCTTTCTCCTCTCACCTTTGGTAACCATCATAGAATATTTCCTTTACTGTGAAAATTTTTTCACAATGTTGTTGTTGTTAGGTGCCATCACATTGGTTCCCACTCATAGCATCTCCATGTACAACAGAATGAAATACTGCCCATCCTGTGCCATCCTCACAATTGTATTCTTGAGCTCATTGCTACTGCCACTGTGCCAATCCTGCTTGTTGAGAATCTTCCTTATTTTCACAAACCTTTCACTTTACCAAGCATGATGTCCTTCTCCAGAGACTAGTCCCTACTGATAACATGTCTAAAGTATAAGAGATGAAGTCTCACCATGCTAGCTTCTAAGAAGCATTCTGATTGTACTTCTTCTGATACAGATTGGTTTGTTCTTCTGGCAGTCCATGGTACTTTCATTATTCTTCTACAACCCTTCAATTCAAATATATCAATTTTCTGTCATCTTCTTCAGAAAAAAATGTCCAAGTTCACATGCATAAGGTGAGTCAGGCCCACCTTAGTCCTCAAATTGATAACTTTGCTCATGAACACTTTAAAGAGGTTTTGTACAGTTGATTTGCCTAATGCAATACATCACTTGATTTTTTTACTGCTACTGCCATGAGTGTTGATAGTGGATCCAAGCAAAATGAAGCCTTTGACAACTTTAATCTTTTGTCCATTTATCATGATGTTATTTATTGGCCCAGTGGTGAGGAGTTTTTGTCTTCTTTAAATTAAGGGGCAATCTATACTGAAACAATATAGATTGCACCTCAATTTTCAAAAGAAACAGTATATGATGATAGCAGGGGAAGGGGGAGGAAAATTATTCATATGCTTCACGGAAACCCTATACAGGGTCATTATGAGTCAAAAGTGACTCAATGGCACTTAAAAACAACAACAAGAAAAAGAGGGTAGACACATGTTAACATGGGGGACAGGGCAGGCAATATACAAGAGTGAGGTTAGCAGAGGAAAGATGAAGGGAACAGGAGCTACATGGAGGACTGCAATAGTTACAGTGAATAAATGTAAATACTGTTAACTGTTGGTACATGGAGGGGATTGCAACCATATAATGAAGCAAAGTATATGATTTGTTGAATGTAAAACTTATGATCTGCTCTGTAAACCGCCACTCAATTCACAATAAAAAGTTGGGGGGGGGGGAGAAAGAAACGGGGGTCGGGGGAAGAATAATGAAGAATCTGCAAAACACTTCACTACATGAATTAACCTGAAATACATTATGCTGAGGGAAATTAGTCAATCACAAAAGGACAAATACTGCATGAGACCTCCGTTGTAAAAAGTTCAAAAAGTATTTTCTTGCTAATTGAAACATTTAATGATGGTTACAGGGCGGATGGAGTGGGAAGGATGGGGGAATTGAAGTGAATAGAGGTAAATACTGTTAACTTGTGTCACATTGGAGTAGATTGCAGTTATTGTAATGACATGATGTGTACAATTTGCTGAATGTGGGACTGATGATCTGTTCTGTATACCTTAATTCAATTCACAATAGTTTTTTTTTTAAAAAAAGAACAGATTTGATGCATTAGACACTAATGACCAAAGACCAGAAGAGTTGTGAGATGACATCAAAAATATCATACAGGAAGAAAGCAAAAAGGTCCTTAAACCAAATGGAAAGACAGAAAAGATCAAAATGGATATCACTATTCATGATACCAAAACATTAAGATAGCCTAAATGCCCATCAATAGAAGATGGATAAATAAACTTTGGTACATACACACAATGGAGCACTATGCAACAATGAAGAATAACAATGAATCTGTGAAACACTTCATAACATGAATGAACCTCAAGACATTATGCTGCATGAAATTAGTCAATCACAGTGGACAAATATTGTATGAAATCACTATTGTAAAAACTCAAGAAGTGGTTTCCATAGTAAAAGAAATGTTCATTGATGGTTACCAGCGGGGTGGGGGTGGGGGGTGTAGAAAGGAAAGTAATTCACAGACTAGAGAGGGGTGGTAGTTATGTGCTGTAGAGTTGGTTCCGATTCATAGCAACCCTGCATAGAGTTTCCAAGGCTGTAAATCTTTATGGGAGCAGAAAGCCTCATCTTACTCCCATGGAACCACTGGAAGTTTTGAACTGCTGACCTTGAGGTTAGCAGCACAATTCATAACCACTATGCTACTAGAAGGTAGATACATGTTAACTCTGGTGATGGGGAGGTCAATCTACAAGAAGGCGGAGGACGGTATACAAGAAAAGGGAGGTTGGCAGAAGAAAGAAGACATGTGAAGACACAGAAAGGTATGCAAGGGCTAAATGGGGTAGAGGTAAATAGTGATATATACACAACCTTGAAACAACAGTGTTCAATATATAGATACACGGACAGAGAAACAGGCTGAATGGATATGAGAAGAAGTTGTTGTTGTTGTTGTTGTTGTTGTGTGCTGTTGAGTTGGTTCCAACCCATAGCTACCCTGCATAGGGTTTCCAAGGAGCAGCTGGTAAGTTTGAACTGACCTTGAGGTCAAATGCTTATCCTATGGTGGCACCACATCAGGACTCCAATTCCCCTCCATGTACCAATACTTATCAGTATCTACCTCTATTCACGTTGTTTATAGCATTCCTCCCTGTGTCTCTTGCTAACTTACATCTTGTACATTGCATGCCCTGTCATCCATGTTAACATATTCCTAGCCTCTAGCCCGTGAATAATTTCCCCTCTCCCCTCCCCATGTAACCATCATAAATTGTTTCTTTTATCAAGAAAATTTTTCTTAACTTTTTTACATTGGTGTTATGCAATATTTGTCCTTTTGTGATTGACTAATTTCACTCACCACGACTCATCTGTGCCTTACTGTGGTGGCTTGCATATTGCTGTGACTCTAGAAGCTACACCACAGTATTTTAAATACCAGCAGACTCACCCACAGTGGACAGGTTTCAGCTAAGCTTCCAGACGAAGCAGGAAAGGAAGAAGGAGAGACAGATGACTTCTGAATATATAGTCACTGAAAACCTTATGAATAGCAGTGGAACATTATCAGCATAAGAATATTGAATACTGAAACATGATGAAGATCACCAGAAAATTGTCGGATATTGTGAGCATCTCAGGTTGGAAGGCACTCAAAATACAACTGGGGAAGAGCTGCCTCCTCAAAGTAGAGTTAACTGTGAAGATGTGAATGGAGTAGAGCCTTCTGGACCTTCATTTGTTTATGGGGCACAACTCAGAATGAAGAGAAACATTTTTCTGTCCTTTTTTTCCTCTCTTTTTAGTTATTCTTAAGTGTTTTTTTAGTTTCTTGCTTTTATTTTCTCTCCTGTTTTTCTCTCCAATAGTTCCATTTCCCTGTCCCTCCTTTGTCTTTATAGTTATTATTCTCTTTTTCCTGATGGCTGCCTCTTTTCTTTATTATTTTCTTTTTTCATTGCTTCTTCCTTGTTTATTCTGTTTTGTGTTTTTTTGGGGTGTATGTGGAGGGTTTTTTTTTTTTTTTCTTTTCCACCAGACAAGAGACAGTAATCATGCCCATATAGCCCAGCTACCATCAGACACTCTGTAGCTCCACCCACTTGGCATTAGTCAATACCAGCCCTTATTCACCACCTGGTGAATAAGGAAGACCTTAGAAGAATTGATGCATTTGAGTTATAGTGTTGGAGGAGAATATTGAAAGTGCCATGGGCTGCCAAAAGAACCAACAGATGCATTTCAGAAGAAGTGCAGCCAGAGTGCTCCTTGGAGGCCAAGATGGCCAAATTTCATTTTTCATACTTCAGACATATTATCAGAAGGGACCAGTTCCTGGAGAAGGATATCATGTTTGGTAAGGTGGCAGGTCATAGAAAAAGAGGAGGACCCCCAACGAGATGGATTGGCCAAGTGGTGGCAGCATCGATAGACTCAAGCGTGGCAACAATAGTGAGGTTGGCCCAGGATTGGACAGTGTTTCGTTCTTCTGTGCATAAGTTCTCTATGAGTTGGTACCAACTCAATGACACCTAACGGCAACAACAACAACATACCACCTGGCCCACACAAAGGCTGTGGTCGTTGATCTTCATCAATAAGTTCTTTAAGTCCTCTTCACTTTCAGAAAGTAAGGTTATACCATCTGCATATTTCAGGCTGTTAATGAGTCTTCCTCCAATCCTGATGATACATTTTTCTTCATATAATCCAGCTTCTCAGATTATTTGCTTAGCAAACAAACTGAATAAGTATGATGAAAGAATACAACCCTGACACACACCTTTCTTAATTTTAAACCACTTGGTGTTCCTTTGTTCTGTTCAAACCAATGCATTTTGGTATATGTACAGATTCCTCATGAGCACAATCAAGTGTTCCAGAATACTCATTGTTCATGATGCTGTCCATAATTTGTCATGATCCACACAATAGAAATCTTCTGTGCAGTCAATAAAGCACAGGTAAACATCTTTCTGGTTTTCTCTGCTTTCAACCAAGATTCTTCTGACACCAGCAATGATATCCTTCATTGTATGACTTCTTCTGAATCTGGCTTGAACCTCTGGAAGTTTTCTGTCAATGTATGGGTCACCCCTCTTTGAAATGGGCACAAATATGGATCTCTCCCAGGTTTTACAAATTTCTTGGCAGAGATGAGTAAGTGCCTCCAGTACCGCATTATATTCTGTTGAAAGATTTCAATTTTTATCCCATCAATTCCTGGTGCCTTGTTCTTTGCCAGTGCCTTCAATGCACCTTAGACTTCTTCCTTCGGTATCATTGACTCTTTTTTTTTTTTAATGTTTACATGTGTTTTATTGATTATACAAAGGCATTCAACTGTGTTTATAACAAATTATGGGTAACATTGCCAAGAATGAGAATTCCAGAACGCTTAACTGTGCTCATGAGGAACCTGTACATATCCAAGGGGATATTGCTTGATTTAAAATCAGGAAATGTGTGTGTTAAGGTTGTATCTTTTCACATATTTATTCAGTCTGTTGCTGTTAAATGTTGTCGAGTCATCTCCAACCCATAGCGACCCATAGGGTTTCTGGGAGCTGCTGGTGAGCTGTCGACCTTGCAGTTCAAAGGGCTTTGCAGTCTGGCTCATTAACCTACAGCGCCACACCAGGACTCCATTCAGTCTATATACTTAGCAAATAATCTAGCAGAAAGTAGCATCAGGATTAGCAGAAGACTCATTAACAACCTGTGCTATGCAGTTGACACAACCTGAAAACTTTTCTGAAAGAAAGGAAGGACTTGAAGCAATTACTAAGGAAGATCAAAAACTACAGCCTTCAGTGTGGATTATACCTCAACTAAAAACAAAAAGACAGCAGTTTGAAACTACCAGCTGTGCCATGGGAGAAAGATGATGCTTTCTGCTCCCGTAAAGATTTACAGCCTTGGAAACCCTGTACAGGATTGCTATGTGTCAGAACCGACTCCACAGCACATATCAACAACAACAAAAACAAAATCCTTACAAATGGCACAATAACCAACATTATGATAAATAGAGAAAAGATTTAAGTTAAGGGTTTCATTTTATTTGGATTTCTAATCAATGCCCAGGGAAGCACCAATCAATAAATCAAACGAGGGAGAACAAACAAGATGGCGGATCGGGTGGAAGTGCAGTGAAGACCTCTGTCAGAAACAACACAGAATACTGGACCAAACAGGCTCAGGGGATGGTGCCAGAACTCTGAACCACATATAAAGGAATATTTAGAAGGTTGGAAGGCTTCCAGCTAGGGGAAATTTTAGCAGAAGCAAGAAATCCATTGATTTCTAATTCAAGATGCTCAGCTGCTCCCGGAGCCACCATCTTGGGTGAAACCAAGCAGAGGAAGGATTAGAGCCACCATGGATGCCTGACAGAACCATGGAGATAAACCTGTGGACATTGTTTGTTTGTTTGTTTTTTATCTGTTTATTAGTTTCTCACTGTCTGCATGCCTCCATCCTGGTGACTAGAGGGGGTGCCTGAGCCAGTGGACACCCCACCCCCACCTCTGGAGGGTTCTACTACGCATGTGCACAGAGCTCCTTGAAATTTAAAATGACAGTTTCCACTTAAAACCAAATGGCCACAGCTGGCCCTGAACTGTTTATCACTAGGAAAAAGGCCTGAATGGGGCTTGTGGAGTGGGACAGGCAGACTAAAAAGGAAATAGGCCAAAAATTAAATCCTGAGTTATGTTGCAATGACCAAGAGTGGCATCTTGAAATTTCTCTAGAAGAAGAGTGAAACAGGAAGCCCATCTCCTGATCACATCTACCTGGAGGCAATCAGAAAGCATAAAAAATACCAAAATAGACACTCATCTAAGTAGTAAGACCACAGATAATTCCTGAATATGCCCAAAAAACAGAAGCAGATAACCATATCAGCACATGCCCAGAAATGAGATAAAGTGACTGAGTGAGGCAAATGAGCTGGAAGTAGACCTATACTCCATACTGGAAGATGGTCAGGCTTTGGAAATGCCTAAGAAGGAATTCAGAAAAATGATTATAAAATATATCAAAACACTATATAATGGAGTTGAGAAAAATAAGGAACAAGTCAGGAAAGTATTACAGGAACAATCAAATAAAATAGATATAGCACTGTAAATAATTCAAAACCTACAGAAAGAGGTCCAAATGATTAATAATAGAATATCAGAAATGGACAATACACTGAAAGGGAAAAGGAGTAGAATTGAAGAGATAGAAGCCAGTACTAGTGAGCTAGAAGAGAAATCTCTCAACACTACTAAGATAGAAAAGCAAACACAAAAAAGGATTTAAAAATCTGAAGAAGGCCTAAGATTCATGTTGGACAACATGAAGAGGAATAACTTAAGAGTTGTTGGCATTCCGGAACAGGAAGAATCACACAAGTCCACAGAGAAGATAGTTGAAGAGCTTCTGGAAGAAAATTTCCCTAACATCCTAAAAAGATAAGCATTCAAGAAGCTCAAACCCCAGGAAGGATAGACCCTAAAAGATAATCACCAAGACATATAATAATCAAGCTCTCAAAAATCAAAGATAATGAGACAATCCTGAAAGCAGCTAGGGAAAAGAGAAGTGTAACATACAAAGGCAAGCAAATCAGATTAAGCTTGGATCTCTCAACAGAAACCATGAAGGCAAGAAAGCAATGGAGATACATATATAAAACCCTGAAAGAAAAAACTGCCACCCAAGAATCCTCTACCCAGCAAAGCTGTCAATCAAATATGATGGTGTAATCAAAACATTTCAGGATAAACATAAGCTAAGGGATTTTGCCAAAGCCAACCCTGCTATGAAAAACACCCTAAAAGAGGTTCTGTGGACTGAGAACCAACAAGAACAGAAAACAACTAGAGAATGACATATGTGGCAGCATCACCCTGAACTCAATCGACAAATGGAAGCATCAAGAACAGAATAAAATTATAAGAACAAAGGATCTGGGAGGTCAGTCTATGATCAAAACAATTACAGTGTGAAAGAAGGTAAACACAGAGGAACAGAGATCCAGGTGGTGGGAAGGTCAGGTAGATTACAGGATAAAATAGACTGTCTTAAATGGAGGGAAGAATTAATGGAATATAAGGTAATCACAACAATGGGGTTAGGGTGGGGGGTTTAGTTCGGTTGTTGGGGAAGGCAATATAAGAAGGGGAAGGAGGAAGAAGAACAAGATAGATAGGGGAACACTGAGACAGGTTTGCATGGCCTAAGTGGGACAGAGGTAAATAGTGATGCATGCTCAACCTTGGAACAACAGAGCTCTGGGATCCAGGGATCTAGGTATAGCTTGAAGAGGGAAAATAGCACTAAAATGCTTGACTCTCTTATGAATATTAATTTCCCCTGCCTACTATTGTTAAAATAGACACTTGAGTGGGATAGAAAGGAATGTTGAGAAACATGATTAGAGAAAACTTGTAAGCTCGTCTTCAGCCTATAACTGATTGGAATACCTAAAAGAGGTTCTAGAATTTGCCCAGTGAAATAGGCCTCATGCAAAGCCTTTACAGAGTATAGGACCTTAGGTGGAATCCTGAGTCCCATCCAGATCTTTATGAGGTGGGACATTCCCACTATAAAGGACAAGCAGACCAGTCTGAAACAGCTAACAGTGACAGAAGATACATCTTCAAATAAAGATCATCAGGAAAAACCCAAAACAAAAATATCAGCATGACTGGCTACCACAAGAATAAGCAAGCTGTTCAGCAGTAAGACACAAAGGCAAGCAATCCAGTTCCTTCAGGACAAACTCCCCTCTAAGACTGAAACTCAAACGGAATACAAAAACAAGCATGTAAGCTTGCTGGCGACCACATTGGTCTACTGGTGAATGGAACAGAGGGAAAGGCAGCAGTGAAGAAATAGGCTGAGTTCAACCACAGTCCATTGACTCCTGTTGACCTGAAGATGAGAGAGAGAAGAGGAAGGGCTGGTTGGTCCAAAGTGTGGTGAGACCTGAGGACACTTGAGCCCATGCACAAGGACATAGCCACAGAGGGCTAGAGCTGAGAGTGAAGCATCCAGCTGATATGAAGTGAGGGGAGATGCACAAAAACACCCAAACTTGCAGACAGTACCCTTTTGACTTAGCCTCAATAGCTCAATAATCAGAACTCAATAAGAGGAAGATTAACCCCCCCAAAAAAATTTTTTTATAAAGGAAACAAGGTTAAATTGCTACAATATGATGAACCTGACCTATACTCAGAAAGGTAGTTACGCTAAATACCAACAGAAAGGGAAGGAGTCTTCACATCAAGTATCAATGCTATCCCCTCTGTACACAGGGTAGATAGGGAAGGGCAACTTAGACATTGGTGACCTAAAATAAAGGCGATAAAGGCACGAAGTGACTTGCTTACAAGGTTTCAAGAGGGAGTTTAGTTTAAGAGTATGGGGGGTAAGAAAGAGTCCCCACTGAATAGATTTCATCTTGTCTAGATGGGTCTGGTAAAAAGATAGAGATAAGATTCGTATGATTCAACAGTGAATAATTGTTATCATGACTAATTGCAACTGTCACAATTGTAAAGGTAGAAGTTTTGTAACAAAAACAAGGAAGTGGTTAATCTTACAGTCCAGAAACAGAGGACCTAGGACCAAGAGAGAAGCGCACAAGCAGAATGTGGGACCTTATCCAGAGAAGCAGCAGCGCCAGAGATGGAGGCAGAGGTAGGGGCATGGAGAAGGGGAGTGGCTGAGGACTCTAGATTCATGGACTAAGAAGAAAGGGACTAAGAGCTGGTGGCCGGGAGGCAGACTTACAGAATGTGCCCTTTGGAGATGTAAATTTTTATATATGCCTGAGTGGTTTTTTTGTTTGTTTTTAAAGCTAAAGTGGATAGAGAAAAATACTGTTAACTGATGGTACATGGAGGGAATTATAATCATTGTAATGAAACAAGGTGTAGGATTTGTTGAATGTAAAACTGATGATCTGCCCTGTAAACTTTCAATCAATCCACAATAAAAAACCTTTAAAAAAAAAAAAGAAATCAAATGATGTATTGCATTGCGCAAAATTGCTGCAAAGCATCTCTTTAATTCAAAGGCCACAGTCCTGGTATGGCACTGTGGGTTCATGTGCTAGACTGTAAGGTTGGCTTGATCTTCAAGGTGGACAGTTCAAGCCTACCAGCCACTCTTCAGAAACCCTGTACAAGGTCAGTATGTCTCGGAACCAACTGGATGGCACTTAAAGAACAATAATCCAAAGTCCTGGTGTGGCACTGTAGGATAAACATAGGACTGCAAGGTCAGTTTGAGCCACAGGGTCAGCAGTTTAAATTCACTAGTCACTCCTTTACCTATTCAATTATTTTACTATCCTTGTTAATTATTGACCATGAATATGAGAGTTGATTTCTGGATGCTTAATTCCATTCTTTTGATCTATATGTATCCTTATGCCAGTACCACACCTTTTATTACTGTATTGCTATAATAATATATTTTGAAATTAGAAAGTGTGGGCATAATTTTGTTCTCTTTTTTCAAGTTTATTTTGACTATTTGGAACCACCTTGCAATTCCATATGAATTTTATAATCGACTTGCTTGTCAATTTCTGCCCCCCGAAATATAAAAGCTCACATTTTTATAGGAATCGGGAGTATTGCTATTGTAATAATATTAAGATTTCTAATCCATGAACACAAGGTGTCTTTCCATCTAAATTTTCTTTATTTTTTAATGATGTTTTGTAGTTTTCAGTGTATAAGATTTGTGCTTCTTTTGCTAAATTTATTGCTAGATAATTTATTTTTTTGATGTTATTATATTTAATGTTCATATTTCTAGCAACATTCTGTTGTTGGTGCCCTATGTATCCTCTAAGATGATAGAAATTGTCTCTAAGACTCTCATCACTTTTTTTTTTTTTTTTCTGGCCAAGTATTTATTTCAGAAATGCAAGCTAATTTGACATTAAAAAAATCGTACAGTGTTATTCACCATATTAACAAGTTAGAAGAGAAAAACCACATAGTCATTTCAGTTGATGCAGGCAAAGAACTTACTGATAAATGTCGGCACATGATTGAAAACAGAAACTAAACCTCAGCAAGTGAGGAATACAAGGGTGAGTCAAAAAAGTATTGCTATTAGGGTTCTATTTCAAACATGTATGGATTGATTCCAAACAAAATGTGTTTAACCATGTCTGTGCAATGAGTTCGTGGCTGCAGACAAGTTCTCTGAGCAATACACTTGTCTTATTCTCATTTGTTGTTGTTAAGAGCTGTCCATTCCATTTCGACTAATAGTGACCCTATATCAGTTTTCTGAGGAGTGGTTGGTGAGTTTGAACTCCCAACCTTGCGGTACAAACTGACCTTTTGGCCCAGTGCTTATCCTACAGTGGCACACCACGTCTCATTTGATGGACTTCAAAAAGAAGGTTCATTCAAAACAGTGACTTCTGAGGCTATCTGCTAGGCCAGTTAAGTTAAAAGTAAGAAGTTCAACCCAGAAGTTTATGGTACTGTATTTTGGGATTCCAAAGGAGCAATCTGGAGTCCTGGTGTGGCACTGTAGGATAAACCCTGGATTGCTAACCACAAAGTCAGCAGTTCCAACCCACTAATCATTTCCAGAAAATCCAAGACACTTTTGATTTAAGTTGTAACTGACATGACAGAACTTAGCAACAACACTAAGAAATCATCTTGAGAATTTTTTTTTTTTTTTCAAAGAACACAGGACACTCACAGGGTCTCATTATGCAGAAGTTTTAAGAACATTGAAAACTACATTGGTGAGAAAAAGACT
>NW_006408872.1:2115661-2122252 GCF_000296735.1 Chrysochloris asiatica | reverse complement strand
GTGATAGAAATGATGCTGGAGAACGCATGATAGAATTCTGCAAAATCAATGATTTGTTCATTTCAAATACCTTTTAGACAGCATAAAAGATGACTATACACATAGACCTCACCAGACAGAAACATAGAAATCAAATTGACTACATCTGCGGAACAAGACAATGGAAAAGCTCCATATCATCAGTGAAAACAAGGTCAGGGGCAGACTGGAACAAACCATCAATTACTCATATGCAAATTCAAACTGAGGTTGAAGAAAATGAAAACAAGTCCACTAGAGTCAAAATATGACCTTGAATATAGTCCACCTGAATTTAGAGATCTGAAGAACAGATTTGACACATTAAACACTAAAAACCGAAGATCAGAAGCGTTGTGGGATGACATCAAGAACATCATACATGAAGAAAGCAAAAAGTCATTGAGAAGACAAGAAAGAAGGAAAAGGTCAAAATGGATGTCAGAAGAGACACTGTAACTTGCTCTCCAGCATAGAGATGCGAAAGCAAATCAAAGATGTGAGGAGTTCCAAGAACTGACCAGAAATTTTCAAATATAAGCTTGAGAAGATAAGGGCAAATATTACAACAAACTGTGCAAAGATCTGGAATCAGAAAACCAAAAAGGTGAAGATCAAAGAGCACAGCCTGCGATATGGATTACATCTCAATGTAAAGAAAACAAAAATGCTTACCACTGGGCCAATAAACAGCATTCTTATCAATGGAGAAAAGGTTGAAGTTTGTCAAGGACTTCATTCTTCTTTGATCAACTATCAACACTCACAGAAGCAGCAGTCAAGAAATCAAACGATGTATTGCATTATGCAAATCTGCTGCACAAGACCTTTTTAAAGTGTTGAAGAGAAAAGATGTCAGCTTGAGGACTAAGGTGCACCTGACCCAAGCCATGGTATTTTCTATAACCTCATATGCATGTGAAAGCTGGACAGTGAATAAGGAAGACCGTAGAAGAATTGCTGCTTTTGAGTTATGGTGTTGGAGGAGAATATTGAAAGTGCCATGGGCTGCCAAAAGAATCAATAGATCCGTTTTGGAAGAAGTGCAGCCAGAGTGCTCCTTGGAGGCCAGGATGGCCAAACTTCATCTCTCATACTTTGGACATATTGTCAGGATGGAAAAAGATACCATGTTTGGTAAGGTGGAGGGTCAGAGAAAAAGAGGAAGACCTCCTCCGAGATGGATTGGCCAAGTGGCAGCATCGATGGACTCAAGCATGGCAACAGTAGTGAGGATGGCCCAGGATCGGTCAGTGTTTCCTTCTGCTGTGTCATCACTTTATTTTGAACCCTCAACAAAATTTCCTTTGAGAATTTTTTTTTTAACTTCATTTTTTAATTGTTCATTGTTATTTACAGAATTAAGAAGCTCTGGTAGCAGTGGTTATGAATTGGACTGCTAATCTCACAGTCAGCAGTTTGAAACTACCAGCTGTTCCATGGGAGAAAGATGAGGCTTTCTGCTCCCTTAAAGATTTACAGCCTCAGAAACTCTGTACAGGGTTGCTATGAGTCGGAACTGACTCCATGGCACATAACAACAACATACATAGAATGATAACTGATTTTTAATATTGATAGTGTATCCTGTTATGGATTGAATTGTGTCTCCAAAAAATATTTGTTGTAAATACTGACTTCTAGCCCTGATAGTGCAATGGCTTAAATGCTGGACTTCTAACTGAAGATTAGAGGTTCAAACTCACCTCGGGGGGGGGGGGGGGAAAGATGAGGCAATCTGCTTCCATAAAGATTTACAGGCTGAGACTTCCAAGGCAAGATGGCAGAGTAAGCTGGTGTGCACACAGACCCTCTACAACAATAAAATGGGAGACAAAGTGAAACAGATATGGCTGGTGATCCTTGAACACTGACCTTCAAAGGATAGGACAGAGGTGGGTTGAGTTGACTAAAAGAAGCTGAATAGTATCAGCAAGAGAGGAGAAAAGCAAGCAGGCTGTTGATTGGTCTGAAGCAGCACAACCACCTTGAGCTTTTGCTACAGCATCCTGGAGGGAAAATGCAGGGCTTGAGATTGGCTGCAAAAGGAGTATGACTCTTCCTTGTTCTCCTGCTCTCCTGGTAACCAGGAATGTAGTCAGTCCCCACCCTTGACAGCTCAGCAAAAAATGGCACCCCCTCCTGTGCAGGCTCTGGTCTACCTGGGGTTGGAAACTGGGTGTATCACCCCTACATGTAGAGACCCATGAACCTACCCTGAATAACACTACACAAACAGCTAACAAATAACTGCATTCACACTTCCAGTCTTTATGACATCCACCAGGAGATAGGTGGTGAGTGCCTGAGAACATATCAAAATACAATAATCAATTAAATATAAATACAGCAACACTACAATATCTCAAAGAAAACAGACAATTTCAGCTTAGAAGAAACAAGACAATATGTTTCAAATGAGTGACCAAAATACAAAGTAAGGAAATATAATACCAAAAATGGTATTGAAACTGCGTAAAAAGGGATTTAGAAGAATATTTAGTTACCTTCTATAGATTGAGACTGATTGAGAAAACTGTAGATGAAATCAAGAAAAACATAGAAAAATCATTAAAATAATTTAGGAAAAAAGGAAAAGAACAAATTGACAAAATAAATGAAACATAGAAAACCATGCAAAACTAGTTAAATGACCAAAAGAGTAATATTACTACTTCAGAAATAGATAGTACATTGAAAGGACAAAGAAGTAGAATTGAATCATTGAAAGGCCGAATTCATGAACTTGAAGACAAATCTCTCAATATTCATCTGCTGAAGGAAAAATCAGGAAAAAAGAACAAAAACATCCAAAGTATGCCTAAGATTTATGTGGAAAACTACCTAGAGAAATAACTTATCTGTGACTGAAATTTAGGAACAGGAAGAGATAAAAAAGAATAGTGAAAATTGTCAAAGAATTGTTGGAAGAAAACTTCCATAACATCACAAAAGATAAGAAAATATGCTTTCAAAAAGTTTAACGAACCCCAAGCAGGATTTGTTGTTGTTGTTGTTGTTGTTAGATGCTGCTTAATCATTTCCAACTCATCATGACCTTGTACACAACAGAATGAAACACTGCCCTGTGCTGCAACAACCTCACAATCCTTGTTGGGCTTGATTTCATTACTTCTGCCATTGTGCCAGTCCATCTCATTGGGGTCTTCCTCTTTTTCACTGATCTTCACTTACTAAGCATGATGTCTTTCTCCAAGGACTGGTCCCTCCTGCTAATATGTCCTAAGTATGAGAGACAAAGTCTTGCCATCCTGGCTTCTAAGGGGCAATCTGACTGTACTTATAACAACATGTATTTGTTTGTTCTTCTGGCAGTCCATGGTACTTTTAATATTCTTCCCCAACACAATAACTCAAATGTATCCATTTTCATACAGTCTTCCTTATTCATTGTCCAACTTTCACATGCATATGAGGCTATTGAAAACACCATGGCTTGGGTCTGGGGCACCTTCATTCTCAAGCTAATGTCTTTGCTCTTGAACACTTTAAAGAGGTCTTGGATAGCAGATTTGCTTGATGCAATCTGTTGTTTGATTTCTTGACTGCTGTTTCCATGAGTGTTGAGAGCGAATCTAAGCAAAATAAAGACTTTGACAAATTCAATCTTTTCTCTATTTATCATGATATTATTTACTGGTCCGTTGTGAGGATTTTTTTATTCTTTATATTGAAGTGCAACCCATATTGACAACTGTAGTCTTTGATCTTCATCCGTATTTTAAGTCCTTTTTGCTTTCAGCAAGCAGGATTGTATCATCTGCATATTGAAAGTTGTTAATGAGTCTTATACCAATCCTGATGTCACTTTTTTCTTCATATAATCCAGTTTCTCAGATTATTTGCTAAGCATACAGACTGAGTAAGTATAGAGGAAGAATACAGTCTTAATGCACAGCTTTCCTGATTTTAAACTATCCAGTGTCCCTTTGTCTAACAAGAGGACACTACTTCTTGGTCTAAGTATAGGTTCCTCATAAGCACAATTAAATGTTCTGGAATACCCATACTATGAAATGTTGTGCAAAATTTGTCATGATCCACACAGTTGAAAGTAGAGTAGTCAATAAAGCATAGGTAAACATATTTCTAGTATTCTCAGTTTTCAGCCAAGATCCACCTGACATCAGCAATATCCCGCATTCCACATCCTTGTCTGAATCCCACTTGAAACTTTGGCAGTTCCCTCTCAATGTACTGTTGCAGATGTGTTTGAATTATCTTTAGTAAAATTGTACTTGCATGTGATATTTATGATACTATTCGATGATTTCCGCATTCTGCTGGGTCACCTCTACATGGAATGGGCACAAATATGGACCTCTTCTATTGGCTGACTTCACAAATATTAAGAGATCCATATTTGCACCCATTTCAAGGAGAGGTGACCCAACAGAATGCAGAAATTATTGGACAATATCACTAATATCTCATGGAAGTAAAGCTTTACTAATGATAATTCAAAGGTGCCTGCAACCACAATCCCAAATGTTCAAGCAAGATTCAGTGATTACATTTTCCTCCAACACCATAATTCAAATGCATCAATTATTCTAGAGTCTTTCTTATTCACTGTCCAACTTTCACGTGCATATGAGGTTATTGCAAATACCATGGTTTGGGTCTGGTGGACCTTAGTCCTCAAACTAACATCTTTGCTCTTGAACACTTTAAAGAGGTCTTATGCAGCAGATTTGCTATTCATAAGGTTTTCAGTGACTTAATGTTTGTCTCTCATACTTCAGACATATTGTCAGGAGGGACCAGTCGCTGGAGAAAGGTATTATGTTTGGTAAGGTGGAGGGTGAAGAAGACTCCCAGCAAGATGGATTGGCCACGTGGCAGCATCATTGGGCTCAAGCATGGCAACAATAGTGAGGTTGGCCCAGGATCGGGCAGTGTTTTCGTTCTGCTGTGTATAAGATCGCTATGAGTTGGCACCAACTTGATGACATCTAACAACAACAAAAATGCAGCAGATTTGATTTCTTGACTGCTGCTTCTGTGAGTGTCCGTGGTTGATCTGAGCAAAATGAAGTCTTTGACAACTTGAATATTTTCTCCAATTATCTAGATGTTGTTTATTGGTCCAGTGATGAGGATTTTTGTTTTCTTTACATTAAGATGCAACCCATACCAAAGGCTGTGGTCTTTGATCTTCATCAGTAAGTATTTTAAGGTCCTCTTCACTTTCATTGAGCAAGTGTGTCATCTGCATTTTGCAGACTGTTAATGTGTCTTCCTCCAATCCTGATGCCACATTTTTCTTTATGTAATCCAGCTTCTCAGATTATTTGCTCTGCATACAGATTGAATAAGTATGGTGAAAGAATACCTTTCCTCATTTTAAACCATTCAGTGTTCCCTTGTTCTGTTCAAGCAACTGCCTCTTGGTCTATGTACAGGTTCCTTATGAGCACAATTAAATGTTCCAGAATACTCACGCTTCACAATGTTGTTCATAGCTTGTTATGATCCATATAATCAAAAGCCTTTGTGTAGACAATAAAGCACAGGTAAACATCTTTCTGGTATTCTCTTCTTTCATTCAAGATCCATGTAACATCAGCAATGATATCCCTAGTTCCATATCCTCTTCTGTATCCAGCTTAAACCTCTGGAAGTTTTCTGTCAATGTATGATTACAGTCGTTTTTGCATTACCTTTAGTAAAACTTTAGTAGTATGGGATATCAATTATATTGTCCAATGATTTCTACATACCATTGGGTTACCTCTCTTTGGAATGGGCACAAATACAGATCCCTTCCTGTTAGTTGGCCAGGTAGTTGTCTTCCAAATTTCTTGACATAGATGAGTGAGTGCCTACAGTGCCTCATCAACTTGTTGAAAGATTTAAATTTGTATTCCATCAATTTCCAGTGCCATGTTCTTTGCCAATAACTTCAATGACCTTGGACTTCTTCCTTCAGGATATTGGTCCTTGATCATATGCTACCTCTTGAAATGGTTAAATATTGACCATTTCTTTTTGGTACAGTGACTCTTGTGTATTCCTTTTATCTTCTCTTAATGCTTTCTGCATCATTGTGTATTTTGCCCATGTTGTTGTTATTTGTTGTTAAGTGCCATCAAGTCAGTGTCAACCCATAGCAACCCTGTATAGAGTTTCCTAGGAGCAGCTGGTGCACTTGAACTCCCAACCTTGCAGTTCAAACCAATTTTGCAGTCCAGCGCATTAACCCACAGAGCCACACTAGGATTCATAGAATCCTTTAGTACTCCAAGTAGAGGTTTGGATTTTTTCTTCAGTTCTCTTCACTTGAGAAATGATGAGCATCTTCTTCCCTTTTGGTTTTCTAACTCCAGGTCTTTGCACATTTCATTATAATAATTATCTTTGTCTTCTCAAGCTGACTTTTGAAATTTTCTGTTCAGCTCTTGTACCTCCTCACTTCTTCCATTTGCTTTAGTATCTCTATGCTGGAGAGCAAGTTTCAGAGTCTCTTCTGACATCCATTTTGGGTTTTTCCTTCTTTCTTCATGTATGATGTTCTTGATGTCATCCCACAACTCTTTTGGTCTTTAGTGT
>NW_006408872.1:2026910-2115514 GCF_000296735.1 Chrysochloris asiatica | reverse complement strand
CCTGGCCTTGCTTGACTGATGATATGGGACTTTTCCACTGTCTCTTTCCACAGATGTAGTCAATTTGATTTCTATGTATTCCATCTGGTGAGATCCATGTGTATAGTCATCTTTTATGTTATTTTTAAAAAATATTTGCAATGACCAAGTCATTGGTCTTACAAAATTCTATCATACTATTTCCAGCATCATTTCTATCACCAAGCCCCTATTTTCCAACTACTAATTCTTCCTCTCTGTTTCCAACCTTTGCATTCCAATTGCCAGTAATTATCAATACATCTTGATTGCATGTTTGATTAATTTCAGACTGAAGAAATTGGTAGACTTCTTCAATTTCATCATCACTGGCTCTAGTGGTTTGTGCATAAAGTTGGATAATAGTGGTATTCATTGGTCTTCCTTGTAGATGTATGGATATTATCCTATAACAGACAGCATTGTATTTCATGAACGATCTTGGTATATTCTTTTGGATGATGAATGTGTTTCCATTCCTGGTATAATAAACCATGTGAGTGTCAGATTTAAAAAGTCCAATACCAACCCATTTCAGCTCACTAATGCCTAGGATATCAATGTTTATACACTCGGTTTCATTTTTGACAACTTTCAGTTTTCCTAGATTCATACTTTGTACATTCCATGTTCCAATTATTCATGGATTTTTATAGCTGTGTCTCTTAATTTTGGGTTGTGCCCCATCAGCAAATGAAGGTCCCAAGGGCTTTACTCCATTCACTCCATCACAGTCAACTCTATTTTGAGGAGGCAGCTCTTCCCCAGTCTCATTTTGAGTGCCTTCCTATCCAGAGAGCTCATCTTCCAGCTCTATATCTGGCAATATTCTGGGGCTCATCATCATGCTTTAGTAATCTGGTGCTGACAGTGTTCCACTACTATTAAAAAGGTTTTTAGTGACTAAATATTTGGAAGTAGTCCAGCTCTCCTTCTTCCTAGTCTGTCTTCATCTGGAACTCAGCTGAAACCTGTCCACCATGGTATTTAGAATATCTGTGGCACAGCTTCCAGAATCACAGAAACACACAAGTCACCACAGTACAACACACTGACAGATGACTGGTGGAGACTGTAGGTAGAATTAGGGACATAAAAGATAATTCTGGTGAGGGCACAAAAGGAAGTGAGGATTGCTTAAGATGATAGAGAAAGTTTCTGTCATCTTAGAGAATACATATGGCATCAGCAACAGAATGTTACTAGATTGTGAACATTAAATGTGCTTCTGGTGAGACTTCAGAAGAAAATGATGAACATGTGATTGGACAATGGAGGAAGGATGATGCTTTTTATGTAGTGGCAAAGAACTTCTCTGAATGATATTCAAATGTTTGGTGGAAGATAGAACTTGTAAGTGATAAGCTTGAATACCTAGCTGAGGTGATTCCTATGCAAGATATAAAAGGAGACATGTGGTTTCTCCTTATCACTTATAATAAAATGTGAGGGGAAAGAAGTGATCTGTGCAAAGTTCATTTGGAAAGCTCTGCTGTATAAACTAAGGACATGTGTCTTAGGGTTTTACTAAGGATGTGGTTATACAATCTTGTTAAAGAGATTAGGCCTATGACTGACAAATCTAACCACCTATCATAGCTGAATACCTATCAACTTAGACTGAACAGAAAAGAGAAAGAACAAAAGTAAGGAATGCTATCTACATCTTGGAATACTACTGGCAGGAAATAGGCCAAATGGTCAACATCTGTTGTCTCCCAAGAAAAGGAAAGGACCATTCCTGGAGCAACTTGGAAATCAGCAGAACTGTTGGAAGGAGTATAGAAAGCAGAGTCGTTTTGGTTTCAAAGGGTGGGCCTACAGTCTACTGGCTCTAAGAGTGGGGCCATAGCATCCTAGGTTTCAATGAGTTGGATCTTCACCAAGGCAATTCTGGAGTTTGAGGCTGCTGTTAATGTGTGCCAGGGAGAAAGTATCATCACCCAAAGCTAAGAGTAGTGGGCCTGCCAAGCCCAAGTGACAGAAGAACAGGATCTGCCAGGACCCAAGGGTTGTAGTTACCATTGTAGTTCCCATTCAGATGGACTCAGAGAATAGGGCTGCCTAAAGCCAAGGGAGCAGAGCTGCCATCCCAGAGAGCTTGGACAAGTGAGGCTGCAGGCAAGGACTAAAGGGTCTGTCTGGACTCAGAACCCAGAGAGTATGGCCAACACTCAGATGGTCTCAAAGAATAGAGGATTATTTTCAAGCGTTGAGAGCTAACGTAATGTGTTTTGTTCTATTTTGGACTTGCTTGTCACCCATTATCCCTTCTTTTCCTCCAGTTTCTCACGGCTGTAATGGAAATGTCTACCTTGTGCCTGTTCCACCATTGTACATTAAAAACAGATAACTTTTGGTCTAGATTTTACGGGTTCACAGATGAAGAGGAATTTTGTCCCAAGACAGACTATGCCTAAAGTCTCACCCATATTTAATTTATATGGTTCCAAAGATGAGATTTTTTAAATTTGAAGTGGATTTAAGACTTTGAAGATAATGTGATGGGGTGAATGTATTCTGCATGTGAAAAGGATATGAATTTGAGGGGCCAAAGGGTAAAATATTATAGATTTAATTGGCTCTCCCAAAAATATGTGTTGTAAATCCTAGCCTCTATGCCTGTGATTATTAACCCATTTGGAAATGAATAATCTTTACTACGTTAATAAGACAAGATTTGAATAGGGTAAGGAGCTCTGGTAGCGTAGTGGTTACGAATCGGGCTGTGAACCTTAAGGTCAGCTGTTGGAAACTTCCAGCCGCTCCGCGGGAGAAAGATGAGACTTTCTACTCCCGTAAAGATTTACACCCTCGGAAACCCTGTACAGGGTCGCTATGGGTCGGAACCGACTCAATGGCACTTAACAATAACAACAACAATGTTTTGAGTAAGTGTCTTTTGAGACATGAGGGAAATTAAGCAAGCAATCAAAATCAGAACTGGAGTAAGAGGGATGCCATTTGATCTTCACATGAAGATTGCACAGGAGCAGAACCTCAGAAAAGACGACTTTCCTCCAGAGCCTGCAGACGGAGAAAGCTTTCTGCTAGAGTCAGTACCCTGAATTCAGTCTTCTAGCTTCTGGTAACATAGTGGTTACCAGTCGGTCTGCTAATCTCATGGTCAGTAGTTTGAAATTACCAGTCACCCTGTGGGAGAAAGAGAGAGGTTTCTGCTCCCATAAAGATTTACAGTCTCAAAAAACCCTATACAGGGTCACTGTGAGTCAGAACTGACTCCACAGCACATAACCACAATCACAACCACAGCCTCCTAAACTGTAAGAAAAAACTTTGTTTGTTAAAGCCATCATTTGTGGTATTTCTCTTATAGAAGCATTTGATAGATAAGACCCTGGAAACTTGCTGAACTTATTTACCCTTCTAATCGTTTTTTGTTTTTGGTTTTTTTTGGGGGGTTCATATGGGGGAGTAAATTGTTTAAGGTTTTTTTATATAAACTATCATATCATCTGAATATAGAGTTGAGTTCATTAGTAACAGCACTCTCTCCCTAAGTGCTAAGCAAGGACAAGGACGTGTGTAGTGGGTGACTGCTGAGCAAGGAAGTATGAAAGGGACTCCAGAGGGATTGAGGTCAGGGTTGGTATTTGAGATGAATTGTGAAGGAGTTTTCCTTCTTTCTTTAAAATGTATATTCTAAATGTCTTACACCCAGGGGCACATGGAATCCTAACACCATCAGATGAGGCCAGCACTGTGGTTCCCCATTTGACAAGTGAGGAAACTGAAGTACTGGAGCCCTGACTTGTCGCCTGGCTTGTCCACATGCTTAGCCCCTCAGGCAGATGGGCAGCATAGGGACAGAGCCACACAGACTGCACAAGTGGGGCCAACAGAGCTGGGACCCTGTGTGGATAGATGCAGTGGGTGGAAGCTGGTCAAACTGCTCTGGTCTGCGTCTTGGAGGGCCCTCCTCCTCTGCACCCCTCATTTACTCGAAGGCCTTCAAAAGTTCCTGCTGTACTCCAGCAGACCTCGAAGGTCTCCCTGCTGACTCCATCCCTAAATGACCTGCTGTTCTCCTGCCTCTGGGCCTTTGGCGTGCTGTTCCCACTGTGGAGGAACCCCTTCCCTTCATGCAAATATTTTTCTTTGTCCACATGCATTTCAAGTCTCAGCACCTCAGTCACCTTCCTCATCTTGCTTCTTATTTACTTCCCTCTTCTTCTTGCCCTATCGCTTCCTGTTTACCCTTTCCTCTACTTTCCCCCTCCCACCTACCTATTCTCTGCTTTCTCTTTGGCTTCTCCTTCCTTCTCCCTGTTCTCTCTCATTTTCTTTTATTCCTCTTTCCTTCTCTCCTTTTCTTTTTCTTTTATGTTCCTACTACCCTCCTTGCTTTTCTTCTTAGTCCCTCAGCTCCTCACCATTTGGTCTAAATGGAGAAGGGAAGCCTTTTCTCCCTCCCCCTCCTGAAGTTGTAGTCTTGGCTTAGGCCTCCTGAGGCCAGCCTGCCACAGGGACTGAGAAATGGCTGGATTCATTGTGGCCAAAGATCTGAATGGCCGGGGCGGAAGGGGAGCCTGCCAGGTGCCCCAGAGAGAGGCCAGACCTGGGAAGCCATTGTGGAGGGCCGCCCAGCCTGCCCGCCGGCTGAGCTCACAGTAATCAATCTGATTGGATTAGGGTCAGTGCGACCCCTAATCATGTCAGAGGTCACCCCAGGCTTTGTGGTAGGGTCCACGGGATGCCTGGCCACCCCTGCTGAGGCGGCCTCGTTGATCAGAGTTTAACACTGTGGGCGACTGTGACAAGCGGGGCCCAGCGTTGTGCTATGTGTGTGTATGTGTGTGTATGTGTGTGTGCTCCCGCGCACACGTGTGCATGTGGAGAGTGAGTGAGAATATGAATGAACATGCTGTGTTTGTGCCTCTCAGTCCTGCCAGTCAACTGGGCTGAAACCCCCATAAGCCTGTGGCAATAGAGGTAGTTCAGAGACAGAAACAAAGCCAGGCATCTCTCCATCCTGAAGACTGTAGGAAGCATTTAACCTGCTCAGGGGAAGAAAGCATTTGAGGAATTTTGAGTGTAGTACAGCCTGGGCACACAAATGTGCTTATCTGCTCCTCAGGGCAGCCACACCTGAAAAGTGGGTGACACCCTTTCTGGATTTGCATCTTGACCCCTGGCAAAGTGGAGGGAGGAAGAACGCAGGCAGGCAGGGCAAAGAGGGCCCATCCAGGAGGACCAGTTCCAGTGTGGTCAGAATCACAGTGGAAACTAAGCAGAACAGGTTGGGAGAACAGCAGCATGAAGCTCTTGTCTTGGGTAGAAGTCAAATGCCCTGTTGGAGAGTGAGGGACGGCCACACAGAATGCAGGAGGAGAAATCGGTGGCTTGGTCTTCTCCAGCCCATTCATAGATGAGGAGACAAAGGCTTCTTCTAGCTACCGGGGCCACCCATGTATTAAGTTTGTAGAACCCAGAAGTAGGAGCACCCAGATACTGAGACTCAGACTGCCCTGCCCACATGGTGCCCACAGGCAGGCCTGGAGAATTCCCTGATTTTCAGAGGGGGAAGTAAAACACACAGGACGAAGCACAAGAAGAGCTATCCAGCCCAGTGGACACCACAGGCCTGGGCTCCAATGCCTGTTTATCTCTACAACTCCCCAACACCCCAAGAGATACAGGACTGGTCCTCTGCACCAGGGCAATGGGGCCACTCAGCTTGTACACAGCAACACTTGGGTGCACTGCCCCAGGAGCAACCTTAGCTGGGGAGCCTTCACCTGGGCAGCCTGTCCAGCCCCATTGCCCCCTATGTAGGTCTGGTCAGGTATGCCCTCCTCCCTCCACAAATCCTAGGCAAATCAGTGGGAAACACACTGCATCCAAGTGTCTGGTCTTGTGTGTCGGGTTGGGCTTCCCAGGCAGACTCTAGGTGCTCAGTAATGACTGCTGGATCTCTCACATTAGATGCATCCCTAGCCATCTTCCCACTGCCCTCCCAGCCATCTCCCCTCCTTCCTGTGTCTCCATTTGGGTAGGTTGAGCTGAGGAGTAGCAGGCAGGGCCAGCAGATCTGCTCCAGCGTCTCCAGGAGCCCTTGGGGGTGGTCCCTCGTCCTTCCTGTGTGTCCGCTGCCTCCTGAGGGACCGATGTGATGGCACAGGGCTGGGTGGCCAGTCGGGCAGCACAAACCAGGGGTGCAGGAGAGGAATAGAGAAGGACCTCTAGGAAACTAGGGTCCCACTCCAGGTTGCGACCCCTGACCCCCCATCAGAAAGTGTTGCCGTTTAGGATATGTTGAGGGGGGGGGCTCCCACTGTCTCCAGCCACCTCTTCGGTATATCATTAACTCTCCCCAGTGGGAGGGGGTGTAAAAGGGGCTGAGGGGAGACCTCGGCCGATACCCCGCCGAGCCCGCCTCAGAGCACAATATCCCGGCGACGACGACAAGATTAAGCACAAGAGAAAAGTGAAAATGCTGTTGGCGATTCACACGCCCTTTGAGTGCTGCATTAAAGCATGTGAATAGGGATTTCCCCTAGCGCCCGACATACCTCCAGGTTGCTATGACTTACTTGCTATAGCCTAATCACCGATGAGGGGGAAATTCATATAAAATATCGCAGGCCATTGTGGGCCTAACGCGGCGTGACAGTGGCCTCACAAAGCCAGATTCATTAGCCCCAGCAGGTAATCAGGACGATTGGCCGCAGGACCGGGCGGTGTCAGGGGCCTCGGCAACAATGGGGCGCGGGCCGCATTCCGCTCTCAGGTGGCTCTCCCGGGTCCTTTGTCCCCACGCCCCGCTCCCTGATTACCAGATGCAAGCGAAACACCCCCTCATGCTGGCTGCCCTGGTCCATGGACTGGAGAAGAAGTGGGTCAAATAGGGGCGCCTCCTGTTGTCTGCAAACCTACTGGCAGGTGGCCCTGAGGAAGCCCTGTTTATCTATCTGCCTGGCCAACTGGCTAGTTCAGCCACAAGATCTTCCTCTGAGAACAAGTGTTTCTCATCTGTGACTTTCCTTCCCAACCGTTGTATAGTTGTTGCTAGCTGCTATCTAGAAGATTCCAACTCAGTGACCCCATGCGTCCAGGGTAGAACTACTTCATACTATTTCATAGGGTTTTGGAATCAGATCATCAGGTCTGTCTCTCAAGGAGTCTCTGACCAGGTTTGAACTACCAAGCTTTCAATTAGAAGTCAAGCACTTAGCCTCTGCCCCACCCAGAAATGCTCCCTTTGTGTTGCTGTTAGGTGCCCTCGGGTTGGTTCGACTCCTGGCAACCCTGTATAGGGTTTCTGAGTGGTGACTGGTGGATTTAAACCATCAGCCTTGTGGTTAGCAGTCCAGTGCTTTTCCTACAGTGCCACACCAGGCCACACCTCCCTTGTGTTGGGAGGGCCAAAAGTCCAGGAAATTGATGGAGTAATAGAAGCCCCGTTGTTGAATATCCTGGACAAGCTGGGCATCTGCTCAGGGCTCAGCTACCAGGGCAATGGGTCAGCGGCTGCCACAGCCCGGGTCCTACTTCCAGTTTCCTGCACAGGTGCAGTCAGTTAAGGTGCTACACCATGAGACCTGCAGGCTCCAAGGCAGAGCAGCAGCCAGGATGAACTCTGGTGCTAAATGCTCTTTTTGCTCACCCCTTGGCCAGGTGTGAGATGTCAACAGGGTGAGAGCCATGGCAGAAGGGTGTGTGAGGTCCCAGACCAGCCACATGCACCTGGGGGTCCATCCCTACAGCAGTCTTGCCTTGGTTTGCTGAGGTGTGAGGTATAACTGAACCCCAATACCTTTGGATGGTCGGGGGCCCATGGTCTCTGGGACCTGTGCTCTTTAGGTTGCATTGTGGGGTCTGTGATCTTGGGCATGGCATCATCAGGGGCTCACATTCTCCAGGCCTGTGCTCTCTACCTGTGAGGACAGAGAAAGAGAGGCCACCACAGAGGCCGATACAGGGGCTGCCTTGAGCAGGAAGAAGGGGCTCTCCCAGGGCCACAGCCCTGTGTGCTAGCGATTGCAACAAAGTGACAGACTAACTCACTCTGAGCATCTGGAGGGAAGGGGTCAGAAGGGTCCCTGGACAGGTGAGAGCTAGGGCTGGTAGGGCAGGATGTTCCTCTGCAGACTGGAGAGCTAGACCATTCCTAGGTTGGGGTGAGTAGAGGGGTCTCTTCAGTTAGCACACAAAATGCAGCAAGGAAAGCAGTAATAGGAGTTGTGAGGGATTCTGTGCAGCCCAGCTCTCCTGCCAGAGGCATGTGAAGGGAAGCCCCCACTCAGCCTGCAGCAGCAGCCCACAAAGATGAGTGCTGTAGTAAGGAGAAGTGAGGTGTGGAGCACAGATGGCAGTTGGGACAGGGAAATCGCTGAAGATGGCCTTCTCAGGGCCTTGTCTGCATCCTGTGAATGTTTGTCCCCACCTCACCCCAGCCCCAGTCATCCTCACTCACAGGCTCCTATCCCAGAACTTGGAGACAATATAAACTGTCTCGCGATTAGCAAAGTTAGCATGGAGTTGGCACTGCAGTTGGTCCTACACTCCTGGGAAAGTCCTGTCATTGCCCTCCTTCCTCAGCAGGCCCAGTGCACCCCAGCTCAGGCTGAGTCCTAGCCCCACTAGCATCTGTAAGACCCAGGAAGGGACACACTAGTGTGTCTCTATAGCAAGTCCCCTCCACATGCCACTAATGTGGATGGGGAGAGAAAAGGGAGAAACAGCATGTTGGCAGACACCCACCTCCATGGCCCTCTTTTGCCCTCCCAGCAGGGTCCCATTGCAACTGAGTGTCCAGCTCCACACAAGCACACACTAGACTGATTCCCAATGTGCTGGAACTACCAATCTGAGGGCCACAGTGCTTAGCCATGAGCAATGTCAGAACCACATACACGGGCCATTTACACATGTAGTGTCAGCTATCCCTACAGGGGATCCTGTGAACCCCCACATTTCTGGGGAATAACAGGCTCCACCATGCCCCATATAGCCCAAACCCATGGTGGTGGCTCAGTAGAAAAAATTCGCCTGAATCCTAGCTCCCAAGATCACTGCCATCCTGGCAACCGTGGCTGTGCTTGCTCACCTGTCTTAGCATTTAGGCTACAGAGCCTTCTTTGTTTTTCTCCCCACTGGTCAGCTCTAGGGACTCAAAGGCTGAGTGTTCTTATCCACTTAGAAAACAGGAGGTACTCAGGAATATTAGTCATCTGTACAGTTTATGGTGATATATGAATAAGGAGCTGGGGGTGATTTTTTGCAAGCTGCCAAATTTCTTAAACATATAAAAAACAAAACCAAGTCCAGTGCCATCAAGTCAATATATGCTCATAGCAACTCTGTAGGACAGAGTAGGACTGTTCCTTAGCATTTCTGAGACTGTAAATCTTTACAGGAGCAGATTGGCTCATCTTTTTCCCATAGAGATGCTGGTAGTTTGAACTGCCAACCTTGAGGGCTTTTTTCTTCAGTTTATAAGATGTTAGAAATAGATCCTTATTTTTTGGTAGTGAAAGGTATTTTCTGAAATTATGGCAATAGTGTCTCTTTTTTAAATGTTTAAAAAACATTTTTAACTTAGCAGACCTTTTTCCATTCCAAAATGATCTTTGACACTTAATGAGTCCATGAAATCCAAGTCTGGAAATAAATGACATGCTTAGATCTTTTCTAGTTCAAAAGTTTTGAGCTCCAGAGAAGTAAAGGATTACCAAAACCCATCTCAAAAGTGGCTCTCAGTTTCCTGTGGGCTCCAGCCTGAACCCCACACCTCCCTTTGAAGTACTGGGTTCTCATCACCCAGGATTTCCTAGAAATCTTTCCCAACCTATCAAGATTTTAAGTTTTCAAACCCTGCTGGCCATCCATGTCTTACCTACTCTTTCTTTTGTTGAACTATAAGCTCTTAAAGGCCGACAACTCACCACAAACCAAAGCAAAGAACATGACTTACAACAGAACTTTCCATTAAAGATAAAGAAGGCTTCCCTGGTTCACCCTCCTTCTTCCCAGAACAATGATTTCCAACACCTAACGGGATCAACAGCCCATGATCTTCTTCTTTTTTTTTTTTTTTTTTTTTAAGTTTTATTGTGAATTATGTGGGTTTACATGGGAGAACATCAGTTTTACATTCATCCTATCATATTTCATTGCTATGATCACAATCCCCTCCATGCTTCATCAAATAACTAAAGGATACACCCCACAGGCCCACAGCCCCAGCCGTCAGCGCACAGCCCCTCTCCCTCCCTGAGTTCTGTGTCCCCAGTCACTCCATCTTTCTACATCATCATCTCTGTCTCCATCCCTGGTGTCACTGCCTCTCTGGGTAGGGTTCCGCACTCTGATCTTCTCACTTGATGGTCCCAGGGACCTCTGCTCCTGGGCTGCAAAATCAATCACTCCCCTCCTTTCCATTTCCAACCCTCACAGCCATTACCTTCTTGACAGGAAGCTACTTCAAACTTCAGATATCCTGTTATTGTTATTGTTGGATGCCATCAAGTCAGCTGCAACTCATGGTGACCCAGTGCAAAACAGAATGAAACATTGCCCAGTCCAGTGCCATCCTCTCAACTGTTGTTATACTTGAGGCTATTGCTGCTGCCACTGTGCCAATCCATCTTGTCGGGGGTCTTCCTCTTTTTCACTGACTCTCTGCTTTACCAAGAATGGTGTCCTTTTCCATAGACTGGTACTTCCTGATAACATGTCTGAAATCTGAGATACGAGGTCTCACCATCTTGGCTTCTAAGAAGCATTCTGGCTGTATTTTATCCAACAAAGATTTTTTTTGTTCTTCATGGTACTTTTAATATAGCATAGTGGTTACAAGTTGGGTTGCTAACCTAAGGGTCAGCAATTTGAAACCACCAGCTATTCTGAGGGAAAAAGATGAGGCTTTCTGCTCCTGTAAAGATTTATAGCCTTGGGAACCCTATGCAGGGTGGCTATGAGTCAGAACCAACTCCACGGCACTCTACTACTACCACAACCACCTATGTCTAACACCGTAACTCGAACACATCAATTCTTTTATGGTCTTCCATAGTCATTATACAAGTTTTACATGCATATGAGGCTATTGAAAATGCCATGGCTTGGGTCAGGTGCATTCAGGTGCATATTAGTTCTCAGACTGACATCTTTGACACTTTATAAAGTGGTCTGGTGCAGTAGATTGGCCTAAAATAATGTGTCCTTTGATTTCTTGATTACTTGCTGCAATAAGTGTTGATGGTCAAGCTGAGTAAAATGGAGTCTTTAACAACGTCAGTCTTTTCTCCATTTATCTCAATGTTATTTATTGGTCCAGTGGTGAGGATTTTCTTTACATTGAGGGGTAAGCCATACTGAAGTCTTTGATCTTCATCAGGAAGTATTTTAAGTCCTCTTTACTTCCAGCAAGCAAGTTTGTATTATCTGCATGTCAAAGGTTGTTAATGAGTCTTTTTCTAATCCTGCTGCCACATTTTTCTTCATATAATCCACCTTCTCAGATTATTTGCTCAGCATACAGATTGAATAAGTATGGTGAAAGAATACAACGCTGTCACACACCTTTCCTCATATTAAACCCTTCGGTGTTACCTTGTTCTGTTTGAATGATTGCCTCTTGATCTACATACAGGTTCCTCATGAGCACAATTAAGTGTTCTGCAATACTCTTTCTCTACAATGTTGTCCATAGCTTGCCATGATCCACACAATCAAAAGCCTTTGGTATTCTCTGCTTTCAGCCCAAATCCAACTGACATCAGCAATGATACACCTCATTCCACATCCTCTTCTGAATCCGACTTGAACCTCTGGAAGTTCTCTGTCTTTGTATGGTTGCATCTGTTTTTGAATTATCTTTAGCAAGATTTTACTTGAATGTGATATTAATGATATCTTCCTATGCTATCCACATTCCGTTGTGTCACCTCTCCTTCTTTCTGTTTTAGTCAGGAAGCTCAGTTGAAACCTGTCCACCATGGAATTTAAATTGCCAGTAGCAGAGCTTCCAGCAATACACAAAGCCACCACTGTAACAACAAACTGACAGCCTAAGTTGTCTGAAATTTCATCTTATTGCACAACAATCCACTTTCTTGCAGACTTCTTACCCCAGTTCTTGAGATTGGGCATCTTGTCTCTTATAGCTCATATTCCTAGTTTGGGTCCTAGTGACTGGTTCAAATTCTGGGTGGATAGTAAATGACTGGATGATGGATGGATGGATGGGTGTTGCATGGATAGACAGATGAATGAATGGATGATAGAATGATGGATAAAAGGAAGAATAAGTGACACTTCACATGAACTCAATAAATAATTACTAAAGGAGAATACAGTAGGTGTCTAAGAATTTGGGTTTTCACAAACAGAAGATGCTTTTCTTAAAGAACCAGTTTGTCATGCCATTGCCTTTCTTCCTCCTTTTCCCAATGCCAAAACACAGTGTCTTTGATTGTAAGAGTCTTTGCCTGAACAGGGTAAGTCTTTAAAACAAAACCCCACTGATATCCAGTCAATTCTAACTCATAACAACCCTGTATAGGGCTTCAAAAGCTGTAAATCTTTACAGGAGCAAAAAGTCTCTTCTTTCTCCCATGGAATGACTGGTGTTGCAGTTAACAGTCCAGTACTTATTCTCCACCAGGGTTCCTTGAGCAGGCTATAAATAGGTAGATAGATAGGTAACTCAAGAGTTCATCCAGGATCTGCCCCAAGCAAGTTGGCCAAATTAGCACCCCTCCTCCATTCCTGATAGTCTGTATCCTCCTCCTATTCCTCCTTTGTTGTTGTTGTTGTTGTTAAGTGCCCATCTGTCAAGTGGGTTACAACTCCTAGTGTCCCTGTATAGGGTTTCTGAGGAGCAGCTGGTGAGCTTGAACCACCAACCTCGCGGTTCAAACCACCCTTGCAGTCCGGTGCATTAATCCACAGCACCACACCAAGACTCCTTTAGCCTCCCAAAAGCCTATTGGAAAGAAGGCATTTTACCGGTCACAGAGATGTTTCCATTTTCATCTCAAAGATGTAATTCCTGTTCCTCATTGGGGTGACACCACCAATGAGAAGTATGCCTCAGTTTTCCCCCATCCTTAACTGCCTCTGTTATACAAACAAGAGCAGAATTTTCTATCCAACAAAAATGCTATCTATGAAAAAATACTTTGTTATGAGTAAAGCAACTACCAGACCTCTCAGACCCTAAATTTAAATACTCTTTCCTTAACGTCCTTGGTAAAATAAGATTACTCTGGACCAGATTCATAACCTTCTTCTTTCAAACCCTTTTGAAAAACTGATAAAAGCAATGGATTCTCTCTGTGGAAAAAGTAAATGATCCCACACACAACCGTCATTGCTGCTCATGATTTTGAGAGGTTATAAACCCACCAAAGCCTTCCCATGAACCCTGAGTGTTATTCTACCTGGGATTAAAATCTTTTGCAGAACCTCAGATTTTTTCTTAACTTTTTCTTTTGAAGTAATTTTAGATTTATAGCAAAGTTGCAGAAATAGTGCAGAATTCTTGTATACCTCTTACCCAACTTCCCCTACCATGTTAACAGCATACATAACCAAAACCAGGAAAGTACACTGTTGTTAGTTGTGGTGGAGTCAACTCACAGTGACCCTATGCCCAGCAGAACAAAACATTGCCTGGTCCTGTTCCATCCTCACAATTGTTGCTGTGTTTGAGCCCATTGTTGCTGCCATGTGTCAATCCATCTCCTTGAGGATCTTCCTCTTTTTCTCTGACCCTCCACTTTACCAAGCATGATGTCTTTCTCCACGCACTAGTCCTCCCTGATGGCATGTCCAAAGTATAAGACATAAAGTCTGACCATTCTGGCTTCTATGGAGCATTCTGGATGCACATCCTCCAACAGAAACTTATTTGTTCATCTGGAAATCCATGGTACTTTCAATATTCTCCTTCAACACCATAACTCAAATGTATCAATTCTTATATGATCTCCTTTATTCATTGTCCAACTTTCACATGCATATGAAGCAATTGAAAATATCATAGCTTGGGTCAGGCACACTTTAGTCCTCAAACTGATATCTTTGCTGAAGAATACATTGCTTTGGGGGAGCCACAAAGGCAAGAAGTGACTGGCTTACAAACTTTCAAGAGGGGGCCTTGATCCAGAGGGCATGGAAGAAGGTAGACTCTCCACTGAGTAGTATCCAATCTGTCTGGGTGGGGCTGATGAAAGGAGATGTGGATAGGTCTCTTGTGATACAATAGTGAATAATTGTTATCAGGACTGATTGTGAGGGTTGGAAATGTAAAGGTAGACGTTTTGTAGTGAGGAGGGGAGCAGAGGTCCCTGGGACCATCAAGGGAGAAGAGTGGAGAGCGGGACCCTACCCAGAGAAGCAGTGATGCCTGAGATGGAGGCAGAGACAATGACGTGGAGAGATGGAGCAGCTGGAGACTTTAGACCCAGAGAGGGAGAGGGGCTGTGTGCTGACAACTGGGGTGGGGGTGGGGGTGGGGGAAGCAGGCTTGCAGGGTTGATGATGCATGGAGGGGATTGTAACCATGGCAATGAAACGATATACAATAGGATGAATGTAAAACTAATGTTCTCCCATGTAAACCATCACATAATTAACAATAAAACTTTTTTTTTTTTTAAGTACATTGCTGTTATTGTTCTTGTTAAGTGCTGTCGAGTTGGTCCAAACTCATAGGGACCCTAAATAGGGTTTCGGGGGACCCAACCTTGTGGTCCAGTGCTTATCTTATAGTGCTATACTAGGACTCCAAAGAGTAGTACATTTTTGTTGCTGCACCGTTTAGTGAGTTCCAACCCATAGCAACCCCATATAGGGTTTCCTAGGAGCAGCTGGTGAGCTTAAACTGCCGTCCTTGCAGTTCAAATAGCTGTGTAGTCCAGTGCATTGACCCACAGCACCACACCAGGATTCCGCAGAGTACATTACTGACCAAACTACAGACTGTTTCACCAGTTCTTGCACTAATGCTCCTTTTCTCTTCCAGGATCTTTTAATGTTCCTTTTCTGTTCTATGTTACATTTAGTGCCCGTTTCCCTTAATCTCCTCCTGGCTTTTTGTCTTCATGAACTTGAGCCCTCTGAGGAGTACTGGTCAGGATTTCCCTCTCAGTGAGAGCCTATGTAGTGTTTCCTCATGATTAGATTCAAGTGATGCATTTGGGGCAGCTATCCATCCCTCCAAGGTGATGTGGTGTACGTTTTAGTGCATGATATCAGAAGGTGCCTGAGGTTGGGTTGTCTCACTACTGACTATGATGATCTTGACTTCTTGGTAAAATGATGTCTGCCAGTCTCTCCAATGTAAACTTACAGTTTCAATTTTCTTTCTTTGTAATTGATAAATATCTCGTGGACATAGTTTAAAGACTATGTTGCTTCAGCTTTAAAAGGAATTTTCTCTGCAGAAACAAAATACCTTATATATTTCTGACAGGTGGTGTTACAGTCCAGACTTCTCACCATTTCCTCTCCTGGTAGTCTTGAGCCTCTTTAGGAGACTTTTCTTCAGGACTAAATTAAAGGCTCACTTCAGGGCATCCTTGACCTTGGTTGACCTTGATATCCACCACTCACCCCTTTTTCAGTATTTAACATAAGCAGTCCCACCTATTCATTTATGAAAAGGGTACATTGAAGCCCAGATAGGAAGGAGACTTCTACAAGGTCACACAGTTAGTGACAGAGCTGTACAAGAGACATTCTTATCCCTCCAAATGTAAGCCTCCACCCTCCCTCCCTCCTCTGCATGCCCTTACCCTCAAGTGGGTCTGGCTGCTGGGCTTGTTTGCCTATGCTCTGATAAGCAGGGATCTCCAAACCCTTTTCCAGGGTGTGGGTGAAGTTGGGAGAGCCCTGGCCCCAGGCTGGGCTCTCCCCTTATCTCTCAGGAGCCAAAGAAAGGCCAGGAGGGAGTGGCTGACAGAAGGCCATGGAGGTGTAAGAGCCTTGAGCAGGGTACCCAGAGCCAACCTCAACTAGCTAAGAGCAAGCGTGGCAATGGGGAGAGTGTAAGGCTTACAGATGAGAAGGCTTGTGTGGTGTACCCAACAAGAACGTCTGGAACCATGGTGCCTAGGACAGAAACAAGCTGGAATTGGCTCAATTCTGTGCTTCCTAGGTGGAGGAGTCAGGAAAAGGGCTCAGGGGTGCCCACAGCCCTTACCCACACCTGTGCCACATGTACATGATGTGACTGGAGTCTACTTTGGAGGAACTGGGGGGTCCTTGACTTCTTTAGGAGACAAAGCAAGGTCTCAGGCTAGGTTGAATGGAGGGGCAGTGAGGGAAGGTGGCCCTGTCCCTAAGAGGATGCATGTCTGGTATATGGTTACTGTTTGTTTTGTATCCAAAGATAGGCAACTCCATGTACTTATTCTCCACCAGTGTTCCTTGTTGTTGTTGTTGTTGTTGAGTGCCATCGAGTCGGGTCCGACCCATAGCGACCCTGTACAGTGTTCCTTGAGCAGGCTATATATAGGTAGATAGATAGATCACCTCTCCTTTCTAGTCTGTCTTAGTCAGGAAGCTCAGTTGAAACCTGTCCACTATGGTATTTAAAATGCCATTTTCCTTTAAAAGAACAACTGGTCGGTAAAACACACAGTTTAAGAACTGTGTGTTTCACCGACCAGTTGTTCTTTTAAAGGAAAATGGGAGGGGGGAGTGCTTCAAACTCAGCTTTGGGAATGGGGACAATAAAGGGAGCAAGTAGAGTTGGGAGGGGTGGGGGGCAGAGGCTGTGTTCCCTGGAGGATGAACCAGCCCAGGCCTACAGCCCTTTTTTCTGGCCCTAACTCTCCCAACAAACATCTATGGCCAGTTTCCAGGCTGGGGTGAGTCAGATGGACTCATGGTTGCTATTCAGGACTGTGTCAGAGACTGCCACAGAAAGGATGCAAGCAGTACCTGGGAGGGCCACAAAGGGCACTGACGCGCACATATAGGTTTGATCCAGGACCTGGCTGCCACCCCACAGAGCAAAGACAGAACACAAGGAACAGCGGGAGCAGAGGATGAACCAGAAAGAACTGGAGGGAAGAACAGTGGCTGCAAGTGACTGGAGGTCAGGGAGGGGTTCACAGGCCTGGGAAGGAAAGCAAGGTCAGAAAAGAAGTCAGGCTGAAGGGACAGATAGCATTCAAGAGGGAAGAAAGGGCCACAACACACTCGTGCTGGTACTGAGCAAAGAGCCACACTTTCAGAGTGTGGTTGTATGTGCATGCATTTGAGTTTGTGCACGTGTGTATGCATATACAAGTGTAAGCATGCATATATGTGTCTGTGTGTAAAGATATATACATAAGTGTGTCCATTTGTCTACGTGCATGTTGTACAGGCATGCACATGTGTGGTGTTGTGTGTGTATGTACCTGTGGTCTTGTATATGCACATGTGTGTACCTGTGTGTGTACTTGTACACCTGTATGTGTATGCACATTTACGTGTATACATGTGCGTATGGATAAGATGAGAGGATGTGGAAGGTCAGCAACATAGGTGCAATTTATAACCTCTTCTTATTCAGACAGGAGATGCTTTGGGCCACATGCAGATGGTGGCTGGTAAGAAGAGGATGACAAGAAGGACCCTGGGCTTCAGTGGGGAGACCAGAGTGCTAGAGGCAGGCTGAGGGTTGAGCAGCAGCTCCTCACCAAGTGTAGGAGGGATGGAAAGCTCATTTCTAGGCTTGTAGCTACTGGATGAGTGAGCCAGTCTGCAGGCAGGCTAAGGAGGAGTCGGGAGTGCCTGAGGGAGGCGACGCAGCCACCAAAGGGTGTCATTGAACCTAAAGCCTCAACAGCAGAAGTACTTGCTGCCAAGCAAAAAGTCAGAATTGGGGGCGCTTCCTCACACACGTGTCATCCCAGGCACTCTTGTACGTGAGCCAAAAAAAAATAACCAAACATTACCATCCAGTCAATTTCCATTCATAGCATCCTTAAATAGAGTTTCCAAGACTACAAACTTTCATGGGAAGAGACTACCTCATCTTTCTCCTGTGAAGCAGCTGATAGATTAGAACCACCAACCTTAATGTTAGTAGCCCAACACCTAATCCACAGTGCCACAGAGTTGTTTTCTTTGAGTGGGATGTGGGATGTGCAAAACTATGTCAGAGTGTGGCTGGGAGTATGTACACTATGGGGCAGGGGGCACTGTCAGTCATGTGTATCTAGAGACCTGAGGTCAGCTGCTCTGGTCCACTCAGCAGTGGAACAAGTGGCCTTATGGACCTGCTTGTTGTTGTTACATGCAATCAAGTTGGCTCCAACTCATAGCAACCTATGCACAACAGAATGAAATACTTCTTGGTCCTGCACCATCCTCACAATTGTTGTAACGCTTGAGCCTGTTGCTGCAGCCATTGTGCCAATCCATCTCATTGGCGATCTTTCTCTTTTTCACTGAGCCTCTACTTTACCAAGCATGATGTCCTTTGCCAGGGATTGGTCCCTCCTAATAATAAAGGTATGAAAGACAAAGTCTTGCCATCCTGACTTCTAAGGAACATTCTGACTGTACTTCTTCCAACACAGATTTGTTTGTTCTTCTGGCAATCCATAGGACTTTCAATATTCTTCTCCAACATCATAGCTCAAATGCATCAATTCTTCCGTGTTCTTCCTTATTCTTTGTCCAACTTTCACATGCATATGAGGCTATTAAAAATACCATGGCTTGGGTCAGGCACACCATAATCTTCAAACTGGTATCTGCTCTTGAGCACTTTAGAGAGGTGTTATGCAACAGACTTATCTAACATAATTTGTTGTTGGATTTCTTGACTGTTGCTTCCATGAATGTAAATTGAGGACCCAAGCAAGATGAAGTCTTTAACAATTTCAGTCTTTTCTCCATTTATCACAATGTTATTTATTGGTCTGGTCATGAGGATTTTTGTTTTCTTTACACTGAGGTACAATCCGTACTGAAGACTGTAGTCTTTTCTTCATCAGTATTGTAAGGCCTTTTCACTTCTAGCAAGCAAGATTGTATAATCTGCATATTGCATGTTGTAAATGAGTCTTCCTCCAATCCTGATACCATGCTCTTCATATAATTCAGCTTCTCAGATTATTTGCTCAGCAAATACATTGAATAGTTGTGGTGAAAGAATACAACCCTGGCACACATCTTTCCTGACTTTAAACAATTCAGTATCCCCTTTTTCTGTTTTAGTGACTGCCTCTTGGTCTATGTACAGGCTCCTCATGAGCACAATCAAGTGTTCTGGAATACCCAGTCTTCATAATGTTATCCTTAGCTTGTCATGATCACACAGTCAAAAACTTTTGCATAGTTAATAGATCACAAGCAAGTATCTTTCAGGTATTTTCTGCTTTCAGCCAAGATCCATCTGACATCAGCAGTAATAGTCCTCATTCCATGACCTTTTCTGAATCCGGCTTGCATTTCTATCAAATCCCTAATAATGTACTGTTACAGCTGTTTTTTAATTATCTTCAGCAAAATTTTAATTAAGTGTGACTTCAATGGCATTGTTCAATGATTTCTGCATTCCATTGTGTTACATCTCTTTAGAATGGGTACAAATATGGAACTTTTCCAATCCATTGGCCAGGTAGTTGTATTCCAAATTTCTTGTCATAGAAGAGTTAGTGCTTCATGCTTCATCAGTTTGTTGAAAGATTTCAATTTGTATCCCACCAATTCCTGGAACCCTGTTTTTCGCCAATGCCTTCAGTGCAGCTTGGACTTCTTCCTTCAATTCTGTTTGTTCTTGATCATGTGCTACCTCTTGAAATGGTTGAACATAGACCATTTCTTTTTGGTACAGTAACTCTGTATATTTCTTCCATCTTCATTTGATGTTTCCTTATCATTCAATATTTGGCCCATAGAATCCTTCAATATTGTAAGCCAAGGCTTGAATTTTTTCGGTTCTTTCAGCTTGAGAAATGCTGAACGTGAGCTTCCCTTTTGGTTTTCTAACTCCAGATCTTTGTACATTTCATTATAATACTTGACTTTGTGTTCTCAAGCTGCCCTTTGACATTTTCTGTTCAGCTCTTTTACTTCCTCATTTCTTCCATTCATTTTAACTTCTCTACACTGGAGAGCAAGTTTCAGAGTCTCTTATGACATCCATTTTGGTATTTTTTTTCTTTCCCGTCTTTTTAATGATCTTTTGCTTTCTTTCTGTAAAATGTTCTTGATGTTATCCCACAACTCTTTTAGCCTTCCATCATCAGTGTCTAATTCATCAAATAATGCTTGAGATCATCTCTAAAATTAAGGTGAGAAATAGTCAAGGTAAATTTTTGGCTCTTGTGGACTTGTTTTAATTTCTTTAGCTTCAGACTGAACTTGCATATGAACAAATCGATGGACTGCTTCATAGTCATCCCCTGGCCTTGCTTTGGCTGATGATATTGAGCTTTTCCACCATCCCTTCCCACAAATGTAGTCAATTTGATTCCTGTGAATTCCCTCTAGTGAGGTCTATGGGTATAGTTGCCTTTTATGTTGTTTTAAAAAGATCTTTTCGATGAGTAAGTCATTGGTCTTGCAAAATTCTATTGTGCAATCTCCAGCATCATTTCTTTCACCAAAGCCAACTACATATTTCCCAAGTACTGATCCTTCCTCTTTGTTTCCAACCTTTGCATTCCAGTCACTAGTAAGTATTAATACATCCTGATTACATGTTTGATCAATTTCAGAATAAAGACATTGGTACAATTCTTCAATTTTGTCATCACTGTCTTTAGTGGTTGGTGGGTACATTTAAATAATAGTGGTATTAACTGGTCTTCCTTGTAGGCATATGGATATTATACTATCACAGATAGCAGTGTACTTCAAGATAAATCTTGAAATGTTCTTTTTTGTCAATGAATACAATGCCAGACCTCTCAAATTTGTTGCTCCCAACATAGTAAACCATATGATTGTCTAATTCAAAATGGACAATACCAGCTCACTAATGCCTAAGGAGCTCTGGTATGGTAGCGTAGTGGTTACGAATCGGACTGCAAACCTTAAGGTCAGCGGTTCGAAACTACCAGCCGCTCCGCGGGAGAAAGATGAGGCTTTCTACTCCCGTAAAGATTTACACCCTCGGAAACCCTGTACAGGGTCGCTATGGGTCGGACCCGACTCGATGGCACTCAACAACAACAACAACAATGCCTAAGATATCAATCTTTAGGAGTTCCATTTCATTTTTGACAACTTGTAATTTTCCTAGATTCATACTTCAATACACATTCCATGTTCCAATTATTTGAAACTGTTTCTCCCCATTTTGAGTTGTGCCCCATCAGCAAATGAAGGTCTCGAAAGCTTCATGTCACATAGTCAACTCTGCTTTGAGAAGGTAATTTTTCCCCAGGCTTTCAACCTGATTGGCTCATTTTCCAGCACTATACCTGATAATATTCCCTTGCTACTCATCATGTTTTCATCTTCTGGTATGATGCAAGTGACTGTCCCATCACCCCAAGGGCCTGGCAGCAGAAGCCCAGGACGCAATCAGAGCACCAGCAATGCTCTTTCCCATGAGGTCCCTCATTCCTGTACTAACAAGGTGGCATGGTCCTCAAGGAAAGGAGAAGAACAGGCCCAAGGAGAGATATAGTCAGGATACCACATGGCATCAGCCCTTCCCCAAAATGGCCCAGCTGTCCCCTGGCCTATGAAAACCAAGGCTGCTGATGGTGGCATTCTTTCCTCTGCCCCAACACCATCCTGAGGGCAATCTGTGAAAGCTCCAGTGCCCAGTGATACGGGGTGGCCTACCCAAGGTTCACTAACTATGTAAGCAAAGGTGAATCTCAAGACAAGTCTGTTACCTCTAAAGCCCAGGTCATCAGCAGCAGTGTTGTTTGATTGTTATTAATCACATGGTAAATTTCATGTGATCAGTAAACTCTATGAGAGCAGGCTCTCATTCATCTTGTCCCTGACATTTTCTCAGCATTCATCATAGTACTTGACCAAAGGTACATATGCAACAGACAAACACAGATGGGTGAGTCAAGGGGTGGGTGCATTATGTCAGCTCCGTGCTGGGAGCATCCATCTCCTGGACCTCCGTCCCAATGACCCACTGCCCGTTACGCAAGTGTCATTCCAGAAATACTTGCATATACCCAATGTGTATATTTAGCCTGTCTAGGAAAGCCCAGTGAGACCAGACTTTTGCAACACTGGGTGCCTCTGCATGCCCAGGGTTTCCCTTTAGCCCTCCTATTCCATTCCCCACACTTTTTCCCTTGAGAATCCCCTGAAAGAATGCCTCCACCCCCTGACTGCTGCCTGCCCTGCTGTGTAGGACTGGGCTTAGGCCTCCTTCCTTGAACTCCTGTCCAAGGTGGACCTTTCTCCACATCCCAACACTCTTTGCCCCTTTTCAAGCCAACCTTGGTCAGCTCCTAAGCTCTAGCCACTCCCCTCACAATTATTGTCCTTCTGCAAAAGTCATATCACTTTCCTGTCTTCTCCTCAATGTCCCTGTATAACAAGGAGACACTCAGTAAATAAGAGCCCTTACAAACTTCCATACCAACCTCCAATGCTCCTATGGTATAGAATTCTGCACCCTCCTGGTACTCAGGACCAAACTTAATTCTGGGAGGCATCCTGAGGGCACTAATCCTATGACAGGGTTAGGAAGAGTTGACCTGTAACTGGGGGCAGTAGGGAAGGTCACACTATCAGAGCAAAGGTGCAGGGTGGGCATCCTGCAGAACCAGGAGCTCTGTTCTAGGTGGGGAAGTCACCTAGAAGCCTCCCACTGGAACATGAACTGTGGGTATCTACCTGGGATGTCAGGGAACCAGAAAGAAGTGGTTTGGCAGGATAGGATCAGAAGCTGGTGGGGTAAATGCAGTGACCTCTGGGGGAGTCCATCCAAGAGTCTGCACCTTGCAGGATTGGGGATGGGGTGGGAGGATGATACCCTGTCCTCTCATCCTCTTTCTCTTATACACACATACACAATTCACACACACCTTCACTTTTTAAGATGCTGCACAACTGTTATCTAAAGTAGCTGTGTCTATTTTACATTTCTACCAATACTGGAGTCCTGGTGTGGTGCAGTGGGATAAAGCACTGGACTACAAGGTCAATTTGAACCACAAGGTCAGTGGTTCAAACTCACCAACTGCTCCTTGAAAAACAAGATCACTAGGAGTTGGAACCAACTCAACAGAACAACACCAATAGCGTGTGAGAGTTCCAGTTCGTCCACATCTTTGCCAATACTTCATATAGTTATTCTTTTTGTCTTGGTTATTCTAACAGGTGTGCAAGGAGTCCTGGTAGCATAGTATATTATGAGCTGGGCTGCTGACCATAAATTCAGCAGTCCAAATCTACCAGTCACTCCTCGGGAAAAAGATGAGACTTTCTTTTCCAGTAAAGATTTACAGCCTCTGAAACTGTATACAGAGTCTCTATGAGTGGGAATTGAATCGATGGCACACAATAAGTGTGTCATGGTGTCTTGTGGTTTTATTTTGTACTTCTCTAGATGACTAGCTATGTGGAAAATCTTTCCATGGTCATCATATGCTTTCTTTGGAGAAGCTCTTTTGTTTTGGAGGTCATCTCTTATAGACACACACCTCTTCAGCAAAGCAGACTTCACCTCCCTGGGTCCACTTTACTTCCTGGCTAATCCAGTAACCTCATTCCCAAACCTGTGGATGCCTGGAGGTCACTTAAAGGTGTCAGCAGATGCCAAATGTCTGGCTCAAGAAATAGCAGTGACTCCCCGGAGGCAGTCCTCTCTGCTTCCTGATTCAGCTTGGTTCTACTATTCCACATACTCCATGATGGAGCTTGCTAACCTTGATGTCTCTACCTCTCTCTGCAGCCACCCGGGAGTCAGCCTTTGTCCATGCCATTGCCTCAGCTGGTGTGGCCTTCGCAGTAACCCGTTCCTGTGCAGAGGGCTCTGCTGCCATCTGTGGCTGCAGTGGCCGCCACCAAGGCTCACCAGGAGAGGGCTGGAAGTGGGGCGGCTGCAGTGAGGACATCGAGTTTGGTGGGATGGTGTCTCGGGAGTTTGCAGATGCCAGGGAGAACCGACCTGATGCACGCTCAGCCATGAATCGCCACAACAATGAGGCTGGGCGCCAGGTATGTCCTGGGGAAATGCATCCTAATAAGGTGTGTGCCATGGTACCCTTGGGGGTGTAGTTTGGTGGGGCACAAAGCCTCAAAGTGATTTCACAATGTCCAGTGTATTTCCACAGGAGCCCTGGTGACATTGTAGGATAAGCACTGGACTGCTAACTGCAAGGTTGGCAGTTCAAACCCACCAGCAGCTCCATGGGAGAACAAGGAAGATTTCTGCTCCTATGAAGACTTGTTGTTGTTGTTAGGTGCCATTGAGTCAGTTCCAACTCATAGGGACCCTATGTACGAGAGAACAAAACACTGCCCAATCCTGAGCCAGGCTCACAAATGCTCTTTTACTTGAGCCCTTTGCTGTTGCCACTGTGCCAGTTCATCTCATTGGGGTCTCCCTCTTTTTCGTGGACCCTCCACTTTACCAAGTACAATATCCTTCTTGAGGGACTGGTCCCTCCTGATAACATGTCCCAAGTATGAGAGATAAAGTGTCACCGTCCATGCTTCTAAGGAGCATTCTAGTTGTACTTCTTCCAACACAGATTTGTGTGTTCTTCTGGCAGTATATGGTACTTTTAACATTCTCTCCAATACCATAACTCAAATGTATCAATTCTCCAGTCTTCCTTATTCATTGTCCAACTTTCACATGCATATGAGGCCATTGAAAACACCATGGCTTTGGTCTGGCACACCTTAGTCCTCCAACTGATATCTTTGCTCTTGAACACTTTAGAGGTCTTGTGTGGCAGCTTTGAAAGTCACCTCTACCTTGAGGAGGCAGCTCTTCCGCAGTTATGTTTTTGAGTGCCTTCCAACCTAAGGGATTCACCTTCTGGCACTACACCTGACAATGTTCTGCTGCTATTCATAAGGTTTCAGTGCTAACCATTCAGAAGTGGTCTGTCTCTCTTTCTTCCTAGTCTGTCTTAGTCTGGAAACTCTGCTGAAATGTGTCCACCATGGGTGACTTTGCGGGGATTTCAAATACTGACAGCATAGCTTCCAGCATCACAGCAACATGCAAACCACCACAGTACGACAAATTGACATGCGAGTGGTGTGTAACGACTGACAGCTCCAGAACCCTATATAGGGTCATTATGAGTCAGAATCAGGTAGTAAGCAGTGCATTCCCACAGAAGGACAAGGTCATAAGGCAGGAGGAACCGGGTAGAGGCCTGCCCTCCAGAACCTCCCCACTATTATAGACAGGGAGACAGAAAGGCAGTTACAAGGTAGTACAGTAACTACTGGAACAAGGAGACAACATACATATAAGGTGGCTGGGACAAGGAGACAGCATACATACAAGGTGGCTGGGACAAGGAGACCCTGAGGGCCACTACTCAGTCTGGTGGCTCACTCTGTTAGTGGGTAACAGAGTGATACATGAGGGCAATGGACAGTTATTTGGATGAGGGGCAGGCAAGGCTGCAAGGGATTTCATCTAGTTCAAATATGTAGTAGAAAAGAAGAGAAAATTGTGAGACAGAAAGGCTGAAAGGACCAAATTGTGAAGGACTTCGTGAGTCTTGTGAAAGAAGACTTGGTCATAAGGTCAGTGGGGTGTCAATAGAGAGTTAGTTGCTGATGAGAAATGAAGTACGTAAGGACTGAGAGGTGTGTGTTAGACTTAGCAACACAAAAATGATGGAATCACTGAATGAGAAACAAGTTTGCAGAGATTTGGCAAGGTGCCTTCAACTTCAAACAATGGTGAACAGAATAATTTATACTAAACTCTCCTGCTGAAGGCAATTACAAACACTTTCTTAAAAGCAGAGAATGCCCACACATACACAATCACCTCATGTATGACAGAGGGGATACTGCAGTGCAGTGAGGAAAATGGTCTTTTCAGTAAATGGTGCTCAATCAATTGGATAACAAAATGGAAAAAAATTAACTTTGACTACTACCTCATAAAAATCCATTGCAAATCCTAATGGGAAAGGTAAAACAATAAAACCTTTAGAAGAAAACTTAGGAGAACTTCTATTCATAAAAAAAGATACCACTGTGAGATTGAAAAGGCAACCAACATAGGGGGAAATGTTCATATACATATATATGACAAATATGCAATAGTTATAAAAGGAACTGTATAAATTAATAAGAAACAGAAAACCCAATTGAGAAATTGACTAAATGAAGCTACTTCAAAAACCAAAATAGGCAATAAATACATGAAAGGGTGCTCAATATCATTAGAAATCAAGGAAATGCAAAACAAAACCACAATGTGTTATTAGTACACATACATCAGAATTGCTAAAATGAAAAAGACAGAAGATATCAAGTGTTGGCAAGGATTTGGAACAACTGGAAAGCTTAGAACACTGCTGTTAGAGGGTAAATCAATACAACCACTTTGGCAATGTGTTTGGCAGTATCTACTATAGCTGATCTTATTAATTCCCTGTTATTGGTATTGTTAGGTGCTGTCAAGTCGGTTCTAACTCATAATGACCCTGTATAGGGTTTCCAAGAAGCGGCTGGTGAGTCTGAACCACCGGCCTTGTGGTTCAAACCAACCTTCATGATCCAGTGCTTTACCCTATAGTACCACAGCAGGAGTAATTCCAGTACTAGTATATTCATAATGTTGTTGTTGTTGTTAAGTGCTGTCGAGTCAGTTCCAACCCATAGTGACCCTGTATAGGGTTTCCAAGGAGCAGCTGGTGAGCTTGAACCACCAACCTTGTAGTTCAAAGGGCTTTGCAGTCTGGCGCATTAACCCATAGCACCATACCAGGACTCCATATACATAATACATATTGTGCCCCTAGGGACATTTGAGTACATGTAGTTTGTGCATCTCTATTATGTATATTGCACAAACTACATCTACTTAAATGTCCCTAGTGGCACAACTTATACACATGATAACAGAAACTACCAAAATGCTCATTAGCTTCAATCACACAGTGGAATATTTACTGCACAGCAATGAGAATGAGAGCTCTACAACTAAATACAACAGTATGACCAAATCTCATAAACACATTGAGTAAAGAACCCAGACACAAAATATAATATGCTGCATGTTTCCATTTATATAAAGAATAAAGAAAGGAAACCAATCTATGCATTAGACTCTATGCCTTGGAGACTGGGAGAGAATAATGACTGAAAGAGAGAATTATGGGAGTTTCTGAGGAGCTAGTGTTGTGGGCCAGTTATTTTATGAAATTTTGACATGTTTTATACTTATATATGTTTACATATATATGGTGCAGGACCAGGCAGTGTTTCATTCTGTTGTGCATAGCATCATTATGAGTCAGTACCGACTGGATGGAACCTAACAACAATATACTTATATATACATTTTTGTATGTATATTTCAGAGTCCTGGTATAGCACTGTGGGTTAATGTGCTGGACTGCAAAGTTGGTTTGAACCGCAAGGTTGACGGTTCAAGCTCACCACCGCTCCTCGGAAACCCTATACAGGGTGGTTATGTGTTAGAACCAACTCAGTGGCACTTAACAACAGCAACAGCAGTGTATATTTCAATTTTAAAGTATCAAATAATTGACTATATAGTTAGGAATTAGAAGCCCAAGATTCCAGAGAAGACTGTGCCTGGTACCTGTGCGTTTGTCCAGGGCTGAACTTGCAAAGAGTATAGCAGCTGAGGTGCACTCTGGCAGCCTTACAGAGCTAAGGAACCCACAAAGGGTGCGATCTCTTGGTAAGTCACTCCTCAGTTTAGGCTGGGACATGAAGTGAAAAGGAGGACCAGAAATAGACCAGTCCTTGTGCACATGTATAGGCTAGAAAAATCTCAAGACCTGAAGTTGGATTAAGGTGATTTGCTGGTATCTCCAGGCATCTGACAAAAGCAGACAAAATCCTCCTTGGAAGAAGATAACCTTATTCTAAGCTCCAAAATATTTTTATAAAAACAAATAATTTTTTAAAAAACAATAATCAAAGATAACTTGTCACATGAGTTGATGACACAATAAGAAACAGTCAGCTAAAACAACTGAGCAAATCCAAATACTAGAATTGTTAGACACAGGTTATGAGAAAAAGTATGCTTCTATGTTCACAAAGAAATACTGGACATTTCAGCAGAGAACTGGAATCTGTAAAAAGACTATAATAGATTTGGAAACAAATTACATAGATATTCTAGAACTGAAGAATTAATGGAGACTGCCAGTTAAAGAAGGCAACCTGAACATAAGCCTTTCCTTTCATACCCTCCTAGAATCCCACTAAAACATCAATAAGTTAACTTTTGAATAAATAAATAAGTCTGTGAAAAACATGAAAAACAGAAGAGACAATGATAACAAAATTGTGAGTGATAAATAAGCGAATAGATACATACTCAATTTCTTCTTGTTGTTGTTAAGTGCTGTCAAGTCAATTATGACTTATAGTTAACAAGGAGCAGGTGGCGGGTTTGAACCGCTGACCTAGCAGTTAGCACTCCAGTGATTACCTTAGAGCACCATACACTCAGTGTCTTAGCAGAACCAAGAAAACTTGAGTCTTAAACCAGTAGAGGAGAAATTCAAGGCCCAGCCCAGGAATGGCTTACTAGTGTTGGGTACCTTGGGAAGTAGAAGTAAATACAAGGGGGCTTCAAAAAGTTCATGGAAACATGGAATTAAAAGATAATGGGGGGAAAATAGATAATGGATTTTTTCCATGAACATTTTGAAGTTCCTTGTATAGGGCTGAAAACAAGAAAGTCTAATATAAAAAAAAGTCTTGAAAGTCTAATATAAAAACACTGTTAAACCCAATAGTTCCTCTGTCCAGATAAGCATTGGACTGATAACTAAAATGTTGGAGGTTCAAACCCACTAGCTGCTCCTTTGAAACCCTATACAGGGTCACTGTGAATTGGAACAAACTCCAAGGCACTTAGCAACAACAACACCAAGTTCCTCTGCCAGCACCTTGTAGCCCCTCAATTACCATGGGAGAAGTCTAAAGACTTACTCTCTGAAAGAGGTAAAGCAGAGAGCCTCATATCTGAGGATGAGACAGTCAAATGGTGCTGTGGATTACTGTGCAGGACTGCAAAGTCAGTTTGAACCACAAGGTGGGCAGTTCAAGCTCACCAGCCACAACTTGCAAACCCCATACAGGGTTGCTATGGGTCAGAACCAACTCGAGGATACTTAACAACAATAACAATAACATAGAAAGCTCAGATCTGCAGCCCTTTATTTTCTGAAAGCCAGCAGCAAAGCTTGATTGTCCGCCAGACAAGAGAATGAAAGATGTTTCTCTGGGGAATCTGACCAATCCACAAAAAGAGGCTTAAAAGAAATTCACTTGGGGACTCTCCAACAAAATGACTCAACCAGAGTACTCTGTTGTTGTTGTTGTTGTCATGTGCCCTTTATTCGGTGCCAACTCATATCAACCCTGCACACAGCAGAACAAAACACTCCCTGATCCTCTACAATCCTCACAGTTGTTACTTTTAAGCCCATTGTTGCTGTCACTGTCACTTTATCTTGTGGGGGAGGGGTTCCTCTTTTTCGATGACCCTTCACTTTTCCAAGCATAATGTCCTTCTTTAGAAATTGGTTCCTCGTGATAGCATGTCCAAAGTATAAGAAACAAGTCTCATCATCCTCACCTCTGAGGATCATTCTGGTTGTACTTCTTCCAAGACAAACTTGTTTGTTCTTCTGGCAATCTATGGTACTTTGAATATTCTTCATCAACACCATAATTCAAATGCATCGATTCTTCTACCATCTTCCTTATAAATTGTCTGACTTTCATATGCATATAAGGCAATTGAAAGATCCTGGCTTTGGTCAGACACACCTGTCCTCAAATTGTTACCTTTGCTTTTTTAACACTCCTGGAGTGGCACTGTGGGTTAATGTGCCAGACTGCAAAGCCATTTGAACTGCAAGATCGGCGGTTCAAGCTCACCAGCTGCTCCTTGGAAACCCTATACAAGGTCACTATGGGTTGGAATCGACTCGAAGGCACTTGACAACAACAACATGTTGCTGTTAAGGAGCTCTGGTGCCGTAGTGGTTACGAATCTGGCTGTTAATCTCATGGTCAGCAGTTCGAAACTACCAGCTGTTCCACAGGAGAAAGATGAGGCTTTCTGCTCCTGTAAAGATTTACAGCCTCAGAAACCCTGTACAGGGTCGCTATGAGTTGGAACCGACTCCACAGCACATAACAACAACATGTTGCTGTTAAGTACTGTAAAGTCAGCTCTGTCTCATAGTGAGCCCTGTATAGGGTTTCCAAGGAGCTGCTGGGGAGTTCAAACCACTAAGCTTTCAGTTCAAATCAACCTTGCTGTCCAGTGCTTATCCTACAACGCCACACTAGCAGTCTGCCACACCAGAGAAGTCTTTTTGCAGCAGATTTGCCTGATGCAGTGCTTCGTTTGATTTCATGACTGCTGCTTCCATGATTGTTGATTGTGGATCGGAGCAAGATGAAATCTCTTTTCAATCTTTTCCATTTGTCATGATGTTATTTTTTATTCCTTTAGTCAGAATCAATGCCTTGCCTCCCTCCCCTCCCTTGCTTCTACTCAGCAATTTTTTTATAAGGAATGAGCTTCAAAAAGTTTGTGAAAAATTCCATTATCTTTTCACTCCATTTTTTTCACGAACTTTTGAAGCACCCTGGTACATTATCATGTATCAGATTTGCTTCCTGCACTCATTCAATCGCCCTTGGAGGTTTCCCCCTGGCAGAAGAGATCATAGCCGAAGCGAAACAAGAAGGGGGCACCACAGAAAGGTGCCCAGTGCATGGTACTGGGGCCTTTTCGAGGGTCCCACTTCGGCCAGGGAGTTTCTACCAGTTGGAAAGAAGAGAAGGGGCTTGTGGCGGGCAGACAGAGGGGGGCAGATGGGTGCGTGGCGGTGAGGGTGGAATGCTGACGCTCTGCGTTCCTCCAGGCCATCGCGAGCCACATGCACCTAAAGTGCAAGTGCCATGGGCTGTCAGGCAGCTGCGAGGTGAAGACCTGCTGGTGGTCCCAGCCCGACTTCCGCGCCATCGGTGACTTCCTCAAGGACAAATATGACAGCGCCTCAGAGATGGTGGTGGAGAAGCACCGCGAGTCCCGCGGCTGGGTGGAGACTCTAAGGCCGCGCTACAACTATTTCAAGGTGCCCACGGAACGGGACCTGGTCTACTATGAGACCTCGCCCAACTTCTGCGAGCCCAACCCTGAAACTGGCTCCTTCGGCACCCGCGACCGCACGTGCAACGTGAGCTCCCACGGCATCGATGGCTGCGACCTGCTGTGCTGTGGCCGTGGCCACAACACGCGCACCGAGAGGCGCAAGGAGAAGTGCCACTGCGTCTTCCACTGGTGCTGCTACGTCAGCTGCCAGGAGTGCGCACGCGTCTACGATGTGCACACCTGCAAGTAGGAGCCAGGCGGGCCAGCCGGCCACACCCGGCCGCCCCGCCCCCCGCCGGCCGGGCGGGGCGGGGCGGGGCTCTGGGAAAGGGCGGGATTCCTGGAGGGGGTGGGCCTCTGGAAGCGGGGCTCTAGGTAACACGGGGTTCCAGGGGAGGGCAGGGTCTTCAAGGGCGAGGCTCTGTGGGCAGTGACACAGCCCCTGGAGGGCGGGGCCCCAGTCTGGGGTGGGGCTGGGTGGGCAGGCCTCGAGGGCGAGGTCCCTGGGCAGGGCTGGGCTTGGCAAGCCCGGGCTCCCTCTCACTCTTGCCTGGGATCTGCTGTGTTCCTCTGGAAGCTGGAGCTCCTTCTGGGAAGGTCTGAATCCTTCAGGACAGACCTTTCCCATGCTGTGCCCTCGCCCCAGAAGCAGACCTCCAGCCCCTGAGGGAGAGAGGCTGAGGAAGGAGCCCTGATCCCTGGTTCAGACCCTTGCATTAGACACCCTGATCCTCTACCCAGATTTAGTCAGGAAATAATTATCTGTCGTTCCTACTGTCTGCCAGCTCCTAGCTGCCAGGTTCCAGTTTTAGACCTTCTCTTCTGTGCCTTCACTCTGCAACCTCCAGGAGCCCTATTGCAGGCTCTCTCGCCACCCTGTCTTCCTTTCTCCCCACCTGCACCCCACCCCAGCAAGAAAAGTGAAGCCCTTGTCCCCCTCCATCTTCTTCCTCCCTCTTTGCCCCATTTCCTCCCTCTGCCTCTCCCACAGGTTCTTGTAAGGAAAAGGGGGTGGGGGAACTTCTAACCCTCAAGTCCACCCAAAGCCATTGACCGTGCCCTGCCCGATCTCTCCCCCTTCTATCACTGCCTTGGAGGTTACTTTGGGGTCCGCTTGTATGGCTGAAAGGACTTATGGGCTACTCAGTCCACTGCTGCTGCAGATAGAGACCCTGAGATGGAGTGGTCTTCCACACAGGATAACTGGCATCCTGGCAACTCCCCCCATTCCAGGGCCTGCCTGCTGCCGAGGGTGTGGTTTGCCAGACCTGCCTGCCTCTGGTACTGACCCTGGGGACCCTCCAGCTGGCCACCCACACTTCACACCTCTGACTTGGACCCTCCCTGACCACCCAGGGCATGGGAGAGGTCCCTCCATCTTCCACCCATCAGGTCCCCCTGACAGGTCACAACCATGCCAAGACCCCCTTCCTCAGCCTCTGCCACTGTGAACATCCCTGCCCTCCAGGATCTGGAAGGCCTACCTCGAGGCAGGGAGGAAGCAATGAGGCAGAGCCCTGAGGACCCTGAAGACTGCACACCTGATCAAGACGCTGGACTCGGATTCTGCATTTTTGGTTTTAATTTTATTTCCAATGCTGCTATATCCATCATACACTGGAGCTAGACAAACAGAATTTTTTTTTTTTGGTTTTTGTTTTCCCTTTTCTTTCTATGAAAGAAATTATTTTAGTTATAGCTTTGAGTTTCAAATAATGAAGAAAGTAAAAACAGAAAGGAGAAACAACCCAATAATCCGTGGTCCATGCTGGGCTTTTTTGGTGGGGCGTCTGCATACTTTCTGTGTAGTGAACCACCAATGGTGGAAGGTGGAGGAGACGATGCTGGCCAACTCAGAGTGGCCCTGTCTTGGGGTAATGTCATAGGCCATGGCAGGGAGGGAGGTCAGGACACACTTAGTGCAGATTCCTGGGACCCCATGGTGGTCGCCAGAGGTCAGAATTCAGAGGAGAGAATAAAGTACCCAAGTCAAGGAAAGAAAGAAATAGCCACTAGCTATATAGGCCTGATATAGCCACTATACAGACCCAAATGGAAGTCTCCACAGGTGTACCCCAGGAGGAACCCTGTGAGTATGTATGTATGTATGTGTGTATGTATGCATGTGTGTGTATGTATGTCTGTTTGGAGAACACCTCCACTAAAACAGAGAGGCAGCAAGAGGCTTACTTCTTCCTCACTCATGTAACAAACAACCAGCTGCCCAGTGTTCTCTGGACTCCAGAGCATGAGGCCCACCATGGGCATCCAGGAATGCAGTTGGCTGCAAGGCGAGCCAGTTGTGTAAGACATGCTTCCTGAACCAAAGGGCCCACCTAGGAGCCAGGAAATCAGTGGATGTTTCCTCTTGTACCTGGTACTAATAAGTCGTGGACTCATGTTACTGAAATCATACTTACAGGTCACAAAAGATAACCCACTTGCCCTAGTCCTCTTCAAGCAGGCCCTGGGGGTCCGTTAAGCAAGGTGAAGCCCAGGGGCACAGGGCTTACAGATGGTGGGATGGCACCCTGATGGCCTCTAAGGGTAGGGTCAGCTAGGTCCTGACACCACACAAGACCTACGGTTGGGCTGGCCACTAGGAGTCTTGGACCCCCACTTGTGGGCTGAGCTATCCAAGGACTGTAGGCAGTACTCCTACCTCTGGGGAGCCCCCTTCACTTGCAATTTCAAGCAGCTCAGGGATCTAAGTGGGACCAAGTAGGGAGCAGTGCCTGCTCCTGCTGACTGAACCCCTCAGATAGGGTCTTGTCACCCATGTCTACCCTCACACAGGGTATGACAGCCTCAGGAACCAGGCTGCAAGGAGCCAGGGGTCTCTCCTAAGGCCACACCCATTCATTGTACAGTATAAGTGGAGACCCACTGCATGCTGGGCTGTTTTCCACATGAAGAGGCCGGAAACAGCCAAGCCAGGCCTCCATGGGACCATGAGTGAACCATGTGCAGACAAGGCTGAGGGAAGACAAAGGCCTGTCCCAAGTAGAACAAGTGACTCTTAGTGTGTGGGTGTGGGCTCTCGCTACTTCCAGGCAGCCAGTTAGGATCCCCATAGATATTTGAGTGTACACATGTCTCTGGTGGAAGTAGGTACAGCCTCTGGAATGGCCTGGTGTCCCAGAAATGAGGACAGGGTTCTTATCCTGCCCACAATCCCAGTCTTCTATCTAGAGTCCTGGCCAACTCTCATCCCTCCACCGGCCAGGAGAAGATGAAGACTTTGGCTGCCCTAACTTCATTGGCTCAGGCCTGGAGGACCCCACTGCCCTGGCCTCTGCTGCACCAAATACCCTGAAGAGGGCCAAGGGAGGGGAGAGGACAGAGGGGGCCTTCCTTATTCATCATCTGCTAGCCCTTCATGAACCCCATGGTCAGGCTAGGAGAGAGTGGCCCAGTGACCAGTGACCTTGTCATGCATAGGGAGAGCTCAGGCTGACTATACCCACTGCAGGAACAGGTCCCCAGGCCTGTGGAGAAGGCCTGGGAAAGCCACTATGATCCTTGAGCCAGCCAATTCACCAAGGATCCCTAGGCTTCTGCTGCCCTCATAGCCCCCTGCTCTAGTGACAAGCACCAGCTTCCTACACCCCAAAATCCCACAGGCATCTGTAGAACTTCCTGTGTTCTTGTCTCACATCCCACTCATCTCCTCAGCCTGTGAGCTCTGCCACCCTCCAGTTCTAAGTCTACTGCATTCTCCTCAGCCCTTTCCCGGCATAAATACCATACTAGTCCACACATGGGAACGAGCAGGGCCTCCCCACACAGCACATCAGCCACATCAGCACAGAAGCATCTTGAGGGAAACCTGCATACTATCAGGGCCACAGAACACTTTAAAGGGCGGTGACTGGCTGGGTAGAGACGAGGAAGGGGCCTAGGCAGGATGGGCTCAAGAAAAGGAGGTGATAGGAAGCGGAGAAGGGGGTGGCACAGGTAGGAAGGGGGGACATAGGACATTCCTTGCCAAACCCCTCTGAAAGGATAGGGCCTGCAAGGCAATGCTCCTGCTGCCTGGATCACCAGTGCAGGCTGCAGACACCCGGCAGAACTAGGAGAAGCCTTAGAAGGGAGCAATGGATGTGACCAGCCTCAGGGTAGTCCATGCTGCTAATTGGCAGTGACAGGGAAACAGGGACTTGGGCAAAGGAACACTTTATGTGCATCATGCTTTGGTGCCAGGTGAGTGAAGACCAGGCTTTAGACTCCCCAAAACTTGCTCTCCTGAGACCCATGCTCAATACTTCTTATACCCCTTGTCACGTACACTGGGCCCATTCCATCACCACGGCTCCTGACCCCCACCCTGCAGGCCATCTTCCCCACGATCCTTCCCAAGATTGACCCAGGAATTCCCAGGTGGAGCACAGCTCTTCAGAGCCCCCAGGGGTCAGCCCGGCCTGACCAGCTGCGGCTGTGGTGACGCACTATAAAGAGAGAGGCAGTGATTAAGTGCTGGAGCAGCAATGGAGGACAGAGCTGAGGCGCCCATTCTCCCTCCACAGCAAGTGAGTCACCCAAGGGGGTCAGGCAGGGTCACCGTGAGCACCCAGCTTTAGGATCCTGGCAGCTAGGCTCTGTACAGCCAGCCAGGAGTCCTGCCCAATGCAGTTGAGTGGCCAGGACTGGAGGTTCTGCAACATCGGAGAGTAGGCATGTTCCTGGAGAGGGTGGCCTGCTCATTCAGGACTGCCCGGCGCCTGCCATCAGGACCTACTTCTTCAGCCTGTCAGATGGGTACAGACATGGATCTCTGAGTCAGGGCCCTGGCAGGAGCCGCCCTAATTGGCACCTGCTGGTGCCCAGGTGCCGGCTCTACAGATGAAAGAGGCCGAGTGGGGGCGGGCACGGCCACAGGGAAGCCAAGGACAGAGGGCAGAGAGGAAAGCAAGGCAGGTACCCCCTGAGCAAGTAGCACAACCCAGTCACTTAGATAATGTGGGGGTCGAAAGCAGAGGCTGGGACTGGCCTTTTCTGGCTCAAAGGCCTCAAAGACCTCCCTGTGCACAGGACTATGAGCCCCAATTGTTCAGACTCTCTCTGCTCTGCTGTCAGGCCCAAAGAGGGCGCAACACTGAGGATACGCAGCGTGTAAGGAACCCAGCCTGGGTCCAGCCAGGCTCTGGCCTCTGGGTGCTGGGCCCTTGAGACTTCTGCAATACAAGGGGCAGTCTCAGCTCTCCATGAGGCACCAGGCCTGCCCCTGCTTGCCCACCACCACCACCACCACGACATCTGCAGCCCCTAAACTCACTGCTGGCCAGGAACAAGCTCCTCCTCTCGCTGGGCCTCAGCTCGCTTTCTGTGCAAGGGGGATGGGGGTGGGAGGGGAATCTCCCCAGGGCCTCTCTGCGCCTGACTTTTGCTGACCTAGGATGTTCCATTTGGAGCAGCCCTCCCCTGACAAGGGGTCTGCTACTCCCCAGGAACTGAGACAGAGGGAGGGCAGTCCTGCAGGGAACCCGGAAGGCTCCTCAGAAGCCCCCACTCCAGGGAAGTTTACAGCCCCTCCCCACCCCCACCCTGAAGAGGGAGGAAATGGGCCTGGTGGGCCTGTTCGCAGGTAGTTGAGACAGAAGAGGAATAACCATATAAAAGGCCCGGACGTGGGCCTCCCTCACAGAGGACTCCCCTTTGCCTTAGCCCCTCCACCTTCTCACACTCTCAGGCAGTAGCTTTGAAGTAGGGGGGGTGTGGCCAGCCCCCTGGGGTCCCACCCTCCTTTCCTCCCTCCTAATTTCTGTATTACCTCAGCCCTCTGCTGTTGCCTCTCTCTGTGACACTGTCCCCTGACACCCATTTTCTGGGCCCTTTGGGACCTCAGTTTCCTTACTTCTGCAGGGAGCCTAGAGCAGCTGGTATGAGGCTTGGGCCAGTCCCCTTGCCCGACACCAGGGTGACTACTACACTGCCAAGCTACCTCTGCCCTTCCACCATCCACCTTGTGACCTGGGGAAAGGTCCCACCCCTATGGCACACAATGGCTATCTAGGAAGAAAGGTGCCCTCTTAGACCCCCATGATACACTGAGTCTCCCAGCCTCAGAGGTGAGACAGTCAGAAGCATCCCCATCATTGCCACCCTTTCACCCCCTCTGCCACCTCATCCAGCCTGTCAACAGCATCCTCCCCAATTAACAGGCCTTTCTCCTTTTGTGGGTCCCCCATACCTGTCTGTCCTATGAGTGAGGGAATAAACACAGACTGCCCAGAAAAAGACAAAGAGGCTCTGCAGTCTCAGGATGCAGTAATGGGAGTGCCTTAGGGAGGTGACCTTTCAAGACCTTCTAGAAGTTCACTGTTGGGGAAAAGGGAATGAGAAATCCTAGGGGACACCTCTGAGGAAGGAGAGAGGCTCCAAATTGGGGATACCACACCCATGGGCCCCTGTGGGTGATACCACCCTCTTCTGAGAATTGGAATGATTCAGAAAAAAACACTAAGCCCAGTTTTGCCACATTGGCTGTGTGGTTTCAGGCCAATCCCTCTGCTCTCTGGGTCCTGGTTTGCCCATCTGTATATGGGCACTCAGTATGTCTAAGGCCATCAGTTAATGAGGTAAGTGAACTTGAAGATACTTTGGAAGCTCTGGGTTCATAAGGCCAAAATTGTGTCGGGACTGAGTTCTGAGAGGCTCTGCCCACTCCTCAGCTTGGTCATCTCATTTATAATTCTGCCATACTGAGCAGCCTTATAGGAGCCCTTCCTGAAGTCTGGCTAGAGACATTTGAACATAGTCCCTTCTACTCTTCCCTTTGTTACAGCAGTTGTAGATCTGAGAGTGTCATGTCATCAAAGAAACCGAGGCCACTCAGAAAGGTGAAGCAGAGTTTCATATTTAGCCTGCTGGCTTAGAGGAGCTAGCTTCTCCAGATTCTGAGTGCCGGAATACAGGTTAACATGGACTCGTATGGGGTCAGAGTTGGGAAGGGGTTAGGTTGCAGACCTGTTTGAAGACAGGAGGGAAAGTAGAGGATTGGTTCCATTCAGTAACTTGATTAATATTTTAGCTTGTCTCCTGGGCGGAGAGAGCAGTGAATGTTTTTACTTTTTTCTGTTCACCTTGTCAATAGGATCTAGCAGGAATCACAATCACCACCATGTGCTAGCTCTGAAGCACAGCTCTTTGGGACAGGGCCTCAGGGATCAGCCAGCCATTGGGGGGTCCATTTCAGGAACCAACCCAGTGCTGAAAAACCATGAGAGGATGTCCACCCAGGAAAAGAACCAGTAAGGGGCCAGGCAGGACAGACAGCCTACCTCTGACCTCTACCAGTCTCAGCCCTGCCTGCCACCCATGACTTCCTCAGTCCAGCCCTATCTGTCCTCACCAGTATAGGGGCCATAGGGAGGTGGAATGGGAAGAAAAGGAGTAAACAGTGGAGGATTCACTCCTGCAGGCTGTGGCAACTTTGAGAGGGGCAGGCCCTGCAACCTGGAAGGGCTCTGGTCCTTGCAAAGCTCACAGCAACACTGATTCTGGCCCATCTCCAGGGACAAGGTAGGCCTAACCTGCAAGAGGCATCACCAGGAGACCTGGAGACACAGTAAAAGGGCTGAGCCCTGATCAGAAAGAGCCCTGTCCCTGGATCTGGTCTAGCTGGGCAATCACCCATTGGCATGAGAAGCCAAGGCCTCCCTTCCCTTTGAGCCTATCCTGATAGCCTGTGATGGGCCCCCACTGCCCTCATTTTCTCCAGCTCTCCAAGGATTCTGTGGCATTGTCCTCCTGACTAGGGTTCCAGCAGTGCCTCTACACATGACTTTCAGGCCTTCTTCCTACTCCACTGCCCACTTTCTCCTCTCTGAAACCCTGACAGAAGGCAGGCCCTGAGGAGGGGCTTTCTGAAGTCTTGGCTCCTGTGTTTGGGTTCCTTCACAGTCACCCCCAGTCACCTGGCCTGGAGTAGGAATGATCACACCAATCTCCTCCAGCCCTGTATAATCCAAGACCATCTGTGAAGACTGGACAACAGCCGGGTCACATGGTACTTGCCCTCCCAGGAACACTTCCAATGCACAGAGAAATTAGGATCTCCAGATAGCCCCTTCATACCTGAGAGCCAACAACCCAGCTTCCTTGTTCATAGACACAGATGGATAAACTTTGGCCTGCTGAATGCACCTTCTCTCCCTAGAGTGGGTCCCTGAAAGTAGAGACCAGGAAGAGGAGCACCTCCTGCAGCCCTTCCCATTTCCTTCCCTCCCAATGCCCACACTCCCTCCCAGGCAGGAGTCCTTGGCCCAGGGATGTTGGAGGCTTTTTGCTACCTTCAGGGTCAGCCACCCTAAGGCACCCACTCAGGAGGGCTTCTTGGAGGAGGTGAGCATGGAGGCACTGTTTTACTGCTCCAGATTCCTCTGACCAACCCAGTTCCTCTCAAACCTTCTATAATTCTGAGACTAAACCCCTGTAGAGGCTCCAGCTTTCAGGGTGCTCCCATGGGGAAACCCTGAGAAGGATGAACCTGGGAGCCTGGCAGCTGGGACAGGAGTTAGTCAGAAGGTGCTAATTGCTGTTTAGCTCCAGGCTGGCTCCTTGCTCACAGTCTTTTTTTTTTTTTTTTTGAGTCTCTGGAGCACATGGTAAACAGTCATTTGGCTCTCAGGGCCCTGCAAATTGGTGTTTATGGTGCAAGGATTCAGTCCACCCAAACCCAGGCTAAGATGGAGGGCACACCCTCCTGTCCCCATTGGTCACAACTCTGTGGGGAGCCAGGCTGAAGGAAGACGCACCACTAGGTTGTGCTGCGCATGGTGGTCTGATGACTGAGGCCAGGCAGGGCATTGGGTAGGGGAGCTGGGTGGTTGCAGTTAATTCAGGGGGACTTCTCAGAGAAGGTGAGGCTCCCATGGCAGGAAAACATCTGTAAAGAAAAGCTCTAAAGACTTGTTCTCAACCTCCCTGGGGGGAGAAGGGGTGCTGTGAAGGGGGAAAGGGGGGGACACTCTGCTTTCCAGTCCCATCTGGAATGTTAGCTTGGTCAACACCTGTCATCTCTCAGACTTAGTTCCCTCAATCCTCCTCCAAGTTGGCTGATTGCCAGATGTCAGGACCTTCTTCACACACACCCTCCCAACCCCAATGGCCAAATGCAAAATTCAAAACAGGAATGTGGGGAGGCCAGGTTTTAACACATGAGAGTGACTGGTGGAACTCCAGGCATAGACAAGCTGGGGCTGGGAGACTTCCCAACAATCTACCCTCACCTGACAACCTGGGCCTGTGGAGAAGCAGGCAGGTCCATGCAGAACCTCAGAGCAGTTCAGAAGCCCTCCATCCCCAGGCCCCTAGTTCCTCTCCACTACACAGTTTATGAGGATTCATCACCTTGACCACACCTCTTTTGGCCCAGCCCAGGATGCAAGGGTCCCCTCACCCTGCAGCCTTTCTATCCTTGGCATGGGGACAGATGCCCTGCCATCATGGCACAGGTCCTTATAAACCAGGCCTGCACCTGCCCAGCCCAGTTAGGCCAATGAAGGGGCAAGGCAAGGTACTCTGGGTAAGACTGTTTGATGTCTGGAGTTTGGAATGAGCACTGTAGAACAAACATGCTTCTCTTCTGAGTGTTTTTTAATTTGCCCAGGTCTGGGTCAGACCCTCAGGTACAGAGAGCCCAATGGAGAATGTGGGCCAGGTATCCTTCCCTATTACACACACATTCCCTAGCCCACCCCTCCTCTACTCAAGAACCTTCAATGGCTCCCCAGTGCCCACAGTTTGACATTCAAGTGTCCAACCTGTGCTTCTCGCCATCTGGCCTGACCCTGGACTGAAAGAGAACCTCTGATCTAGACTCTCATCCCTGAAGCAGGAAACTGAGCCCTGGACAGGCGGTGACTAAGGCACACAGCAAGTTGGAGCAGAGTCTTAACAAAAGATGAGACTTCCTCTCATCTCTTCCCCATCCCACCACCATTTCAACTTTACTTTCGTTCTTCATCCCTCCAGCTTCCAACTACACCAGCCTCTACCACAAAGTTCTTATATCACACTGCCCAGACCAACTCATACCTCCAACCCCACCCCTCTTATACCCTCCCTGCTACATAACCATCAGTGGTCCCCAATGAACCCAGAATTAACTCCTTCTCCTGGGCCGGCCTGCCTACATTCTGGAGCCCATCAAGGTGCCCTGGGGGCTCTGGTTTGCTGATAAGGGGTACATGTACACTGGCATCATATCTGGTGCTACACCCTGTGCCTGTCCCCAGGGGCCTCAATCAGGAGCCCTGCCTGGCTTTGCGCACCCCAGCTCTCTCTACCTTGAGCTCCAGACAGATCCCAGCTTCCCATTCAGCTTGACCTATACCCAGTGCCACCTTCAGACCAGCCTGCTTTGGGACAAGAGCCCTTCAGAGTGGGGTTTGTGGAGGGGACATCTGCCACTGTTGTTGTTGCCAGCTGCCATCAAGTCGGTTCCAACTCATAGCAACCCTCTGCACAACAGAACAAAACAGTGGCCCAGTCATGTGCCGTCTTTACAATTGTTATGCTGGAACCCATTGCTGCTGCCACTGTTTTATCAAGCATGATATCCTTTTCCAGAGATGGGTCCTTACTGATAACATGCCCGAAGTTTGAGATACAAAGTCTCACCATCTTGACTTCTAAAGAGCATTCTTTCAGCACAGCTTTGTTTGTCCTTCTGCCAGTCCATGGTATTCCCAATATTTTTCTCCAACACCATTACTCAAATGCATCAGTTGAATATAGTCTTCCCTATTCATTGTCTAAAGGAGCTCTGGTAGTATAGTGGTTACGAGTCTGGCTGCTAACCTCAAGGTCAGCAGTTCGAAACTACCAGTGATTCCACGGGAGAAAGATGAGGCTTTCTGCTCCCGTAAAGATTTATAGCCTCCGAAACCCTATGCAGGGTTACTAGGAGTCAGAACTGACTCCACGGCACATAACCACCACCACCATTCATCTTCTAACTTTCACATGCACAAGTGGTGATGTGCCTTGGAGTCGGTTAGCAGCCCAACCACTATGCTACCAGAGCTCTTTACATGCATATAAGTTTATTGAAAATACCATGGCTTGGTTCAGGCACACCTAGTCCTCAAACTGGTATCTTTGCTCTTGAACACTTTAAAGAGGTCTTGTGCAGCAGATTTGCCTAAAGCAATAATATGTCATTTAATCTCTTGACTGCTGCTTCGATAGGCTAGACCTAAGTCCCCCTGTAAGGTCTGACCCCTGCTCATTGCATCTGTGTTTTTCAGCATGTACCACAAAGCCACTCCAGCCTAAGAGTTGACTGGCCCCACTCTATCCCTTGGTTTGCGAATAAGTAGCTGGAAATGTCATCCTGATGGTCACTAGGGCAGACCTGGGTGGAGATAGGTGCAGCTGTCCCTGGGGGTCAGAAAAGCCCTCGCCTAAGCAGTTCCCAAGGAGCTCTGGTAGCATAGTGGTTACCAATCGGGCTGCTAGCCTCAAGGTCGGCAGTTTGAAACTACCAGCCATTCCATGGGAGAAAGATGAGGCTTTCTGTTCCCGTAAAAATTTACAGCTTTGGAAACCCTGTACAGGGTCACTATGAGTCAGAACTGACTCCACGGCACTTAACAACAACAACAAGTAGTCCCCAGGAGGTAATGTGAGGAAGAGCATCCTAGAGTTCAGGATAACAGCAGATGGAAAAACTGGGATCTGCAGAGGCGCTGGCAGTCCCCACAAAAAACCCACAGTAGATAGAGGGCTAGGGTATATGGTCTGGGGTTCTCCTCCCCTGAGACCTCACTGAGGTCATCCTAACAGGTACAGAGCCAAGGTCAACCTGAGGTCATAGGCCACCCTGAGAAGTATAGTCCTGAGGGTCATCCAGGAAGAAATGCTGCACAGATGTCCTCCACTGTGTCAGTGGTGGGACCCTGCAGAGAATCTTGCGTACCCCCTGTGTGCAGATGTTCTACAGCCCCTCAGCTATGAGTCCCCACCAGACAGCACACTGGATACCTATGGGGTCATCCAGGGAACTGCTCTGCCAGATACTTCCTTACATCCCATAGAACATAGACATGGAGGAAGACGTAAGTCTACAAGCCTAACACACAGTGTTTGAAGCTCAGCTGCAGACCCTGACACCCCTAGCCTCCTTCAGGAAGGTCGCAAGTTCCAGGTCCCACACCTACTTTGTATAGTGGGTGGTTGTTCTGCCCTCCAGTGTAGCCTCCACCTTCCTCATGTACCTCAAAGACACTATAGTGACGATCCTGGAACACTCTCCTACATCTTCTTGTGGAGAGGTGAGGGCACAGGAGTTGCAGCAGAGACAACAGACTTTGGTATCCGACTTTAGGTCCACCCCCAGCCCTAGTTTGAGCCCTGATTGGAGGCCCTGGTGCCCTCACTGCCATGCCATATGGGACAGGCCACCTGCCACTCTGAGTTACACCCTAAGCCAATTGGTTCATGATGAGGTTCTGTGTCCCCTCCCAATGAAGGATACCCCTGGCTTCTAGAACAACCCAGGGACTTGGCAAGAACAATCTGACAAGTCTCAGGGCCTTTCCACACCTGCCTCACAGCGTGGGGTCTGGGGCTTGAGTTCTGCCACACCAGGTCCAACATAGAGAACAGTTAACCTCCAAGCTCTGCTCACAGCACAGCGTCTATCTTCAGCTCAGCGTCTCATTCCATTGTCAGCTGGTGGTTTTTGTTTTGTGTTGTTCTTTTTTTTTTTTTTTTCAGATTTTTCTCGCCTGTTAATGAGCGATAATTTCTCTCTAGGATCAGAAGCAACCACAAAATACTGGCTGTTGTGGCCAGGCTTCCTCAGGCTCCCTGTCTCACCTGCTCAGCCACCCCACACCCACGGCTCTGGCTGTGGCCTCCCAGGCCTGGACCACAGCCTCCCGTGTTAATTGGATGCCCAGGCTTAGGGCAGGTGGCCAGCCTGCGGCAGCACCGCAACACTAAATTATCATCTACCTTGGCTGAGGGCAGAACAAGGCCCCTTTTTGTCCAAGGTGTGCACCTTCCTGTGCGGCCTCTGAGCTCAGCATCTCTTCCTCCACCTTGCTCTCTTTCTCCCCATCTCTACTTCCCTCCTTCCAGTCATACCAGGGGAGCCCACACCCAGCCTGGGAGCCCAAGTCTACAAGCCTAACACACAGTATTTGAAGCTCAGCTGTAGACTCTGACACCCTAGCCTCTCACTCCAGAGTCACCCACTCTGACAGTCATAACAGGTGGTGAATAGAAGAGTCTCCCAGTGCCTTCCAAGGTAGGGCCATAGCAGGTGTGGGTGTCCAGCTAGGTGTGCAGGTGTGTGTAGTGGGGGAGGGAAGGAGTCTGTACTTGGCCTAGGAGCTGGACCAGCTGGGAATTGGTCTCTGGTGACTTCAGCATCACTAAGCCTGCCATGCCCTACCCTGTGGCTGTGGAACTGTGGGAACTAGAGACTGCCCTCTTCCTCAGTGAGATAAGGGCTGGTGGCTTGCTTGGAGACCCACAGCAAAGAACAGCAAAGCTGGGGACAGGCCCAGGCCCTCTCAATGTCTGGCTTCAAGGTAGGCATCCAGAGCCTGCCCATGCCCCCTCCCCACCCCAGCCCAGGCCCCAGGCTCAGACGCTGGGGTGGGGATGCACACAGTCTCTGGCGGGCGATGCTGGGGTCACTGGTTCCTTCAGCTGGGCTTTTTAATTAACCTTGTCCGCTCTCAAGGGCCCCAATTAAGTAGAGAATGTGATGGCAGAGTGGGGTCAGGCAGCAGGGCAAACTTTAATTAACATGCGGGATCCCAGCCACAGAGGCAGGCCTGGGTGGGAGCGCCCTCGCCTGACGGATCACCTGCCCAGCCTGTGTGTTCCATTCCAGGCCCTCCACTCACTTATTCATTCATTCAGCAGCATTTACTGAGCCCAGTGAGAATCTCATGTGTCCACTGCCAAGCACAGACACATCTAAGATATGGCAGGGATAGCACAGACCCTGGTCACCACATGAATGGGGACTGTAGAGCAGTTTCTATGAACCATCACAGTTTCCATCACCAGCAGTGGGAGATTATTCAGCAAGTTAAATCTGATACTTTTGTATTTGAAAGCCTCCATGGGCCAAGGCAAGGAGCTCTGGTAGCGTAGTGGTTATGAATCGGGCTGTGAACCGCAAGGTCAGCAGTTCGAAACTACCAGCGGTTCCGCGGGAGAAAGATGAGGCATTCTGCTCCCGTAAAGATTTACAGCCTCGGAAACCCTGTGCAGGGTCGCTATGAGTCGGAACCGACTCCACGGCACTTAACAACAACAATGGGTCAAGGCAAACAAACTATATGATCTTGCTCTTCTAAATGTAGAAAGAAAAGAAACTGAGGTGGGAGGGCAGGTAGGAAACAATTTTGAGCACACATATCAACAAATCTTCATCAACGAAAGCAAGGAAGGTACAGTTACAATTTCATGTAGTGCCATAATGTGTTGAGTAAAATATTAATGAGCTTGCTTTGTATTTTTTTAGCTGATATTACGGTTGTTGTTGTTGTTGTTATGTGCCGTGGAGTCAGTTCTGACTCATAGCGACCCTGCACAGGGTTTCCGAGGCTATAAATCTTTTCAGGAGCAGAAAGCCCCATCTTTCTCCCGCAGAACAGCTGGTAGTTTCGAACTGCAGACCTTGCGGCTCGCAGCTACCAGAGCTCCTTGATATTATGGTAAAGTTATCTAAAAGATGTTCAGACAGGGGCATGATTTCAGTGCTCACTGTTTTCCATAGAGAGCCTCTGTTTCCAAACCCCTGCTCTCAAAGAGGTGAAGGCAGAGAAAGCCAACACAACAGACACAGATGTCAAAGTGCAAGGGAAGAAAGTAGGATAAATGCCAGAGAGAAGTAGGAGAGCTGTCAGGCAGGTGCAGGGAAGACCCCTCCAGAAAGCAGCATTGAAGCAAGAACTGAGGGGTGGGCAGGGCAGAGGGAGAGAGAGCCATAGGGATCCAGTAGGTGTGAAGACTTTGTAGCAGAAGTTCAGTGTCTGAGGCTGAGGAAGCCGAGCTGACAAAGCTGAAGCAAGTAAGTAAGAACAAGTGAACTGGCACAGTTAGTGAGGGGAGGAGGGCTCCCAGCTTCCCGGGGGCGGGGAGGGGGGCATGCACAGGGCCTCCCACCAAGGCACTTGCCAGGACCCATGCTAGATCCAGAGATACTAAGGTGACCCCAGGTCCTTGCCAGGCTCTGTGTGGCTCCTTCCCACTGTCGTCTGTGGCTGGCCACATGTGTCTAGGTCATCTGTGAGGAGGCAGGTGAGCTTAGATATGGTATGGGTGGGGGCATGTGCACCCAGCCTCACCTGGGAGCCCAGCCCCGCAGCTGCCTGTCTGTCTTCAATGCAGTTTTGCAATAACCCTGCTGCAGAGCTGACATTCTCCACACCTGGCTTCCTCCCAGAGACAAGAGGGAGGGGAGTTGAGGTGTCTCTTCTCAGGAGGAAACTCCAGGGCCAGCATGGATCCTCTCCTCTTGTCTGTCATAGACCCCCAAAACCTGACTGCCCAGAGAAAGTGGATCATTGCCACCACTTGACACAGCCCAACTTCCAGTGGGCACATCCAGTCTGCCACCATACCCAATTCCAGGCCCTCTGCTGACTCTGCTATAGGCCAGAGGATAGGAAATGCTGAGGAATCAGGTCTGAGTCAAATGGGAGAGAGGGGTTCCCGCGTGATGGGTAGGGGCAGGGCCATATGGAGAGACCATGTGAAGCAAGCACAGAAAGCTAGAGAAAGAGGTGTCTGGACCCTCATTCCATCAGCCCCCAGGCACAGATGTGTGAGTGCAGAAGTGTGTATTAGTTGCCTAATCCAGGCTGCTGTCACAAATTATTAAAGTAGTGGCTTAACAGCAGCAGAAGGTGACTCTCTCACAACTCTAAATTCCATAAGCCAGAAACCGAGATATCAGCCATGTGCATTCCAGAGGCTCCAGGAAAGGATCCTTCCTTGCCTCTTCCAGCTTCTGGTGGCTCCTGGCATTCCTTAGCTTGAAGTCACCTCACTCCAACTGCTGCATTCATCTTTTCCTACCTTTATCTTCTCTGTCTCTTATAGGGACACTTGTCATTGGATTTAGGCCCCACTCTAATCCAGGACAAGTTCACCTTTATTAAATATATCTGCAATGCACTTTCTATAGCTGCATGCTTGAATCAGTCTCTTGGGTGTGCAGTCTCCCTGCTGGCCTCCCAGCTTCCAGCCTCTCCCTGGAACACACAGCAATGACCACCAGTCTTGTCCAAGGCCTCAGAGCCACAAGGGCTCTTGCTATCCCTCAAATTTCAACCCAAACTTTTCTACTGACCTCACTGCCCCCAGTCCCAGCCTCACCACTCCACCCGGGCTGGCCTCAACTAGATGAGATGCCTGCCCCTTCAGCTATACTGGCCCACCACCAGAACACACCCAGACATTCTTTAAGGCCCAAAAGAAGCCCTCTCATCTGTCCCCAGCTATCCTTATCGACACATCTCTCCATGTCTGAATTCCTGCCACACACACACATAAAAATCTTAGTTCTAAATTCACCCTGAACAAGCCTTACCTGATGCCATTGCCACCTAGAGACATAGTCTTCCAGTCAAAGTATGTTTGGCTGCTTCTTATATGCCCCAGGAGCAGAAAGTTCACCACCTATCCAAGTAACTCACTGCCAAGCTGTTCCCACATTTTGAGTAGAAATCGTCTGTTTGGTCTCTACTAGACCTGGCTTTACCCCAGTCACAGATCCACTGCTATCCCAGTGATTAACCACTGTGAGAGATGCTGCCCAGAACAGAGCCCTGCCTGAGGCACCCTCCTCCTGTTTCCAGCCCAAGCAGCTCCACAGCCTTAGCTGTGCCTCCTGTGAAAAACCCTGGGAGCAGCACACAATGTTCTTAGGAGCTCTAAATTCAAACCCAGGCCACAACCACAAGATGCTCCCAGACAGGCCCTAGTCTCCTGCCTTCCAGCCCACATCCCCTCTCAGCCTCCACACACTTGAGCTTGACCCAGCCCTAAACTGAGGGTCAGGTCCATCCCAAGATTTACAAAAGTGCCTGACTTGTGGGGATCTAATCCAGGGCCATCACAGAGCAGGGCACAGGCTCTGAGCTATGGGCTGACTTGCTCAGATATGCCCAAGATTGGGGATCCGCTGTATTGCAGGTGAAAGGGTAGAGGCCAGGGGTGGGGTCACAGGGGAATGTGGGAACCATCTACCCCTAACAAGGTAAATAAAGTACAGAAAGAGGTATTTCCCCTTCCAACCAGGCAAGCTGACTCTGTAGACAGCAAAGACAGGAGAGAAGGAGGTTCCATTCTGCCTAAGGAAGATCCCATTCTTGTTAATCCCAGATGCAGCTATGAAAGAAACCAGGAGGCAGATTCCTGGGGTTCTTGCTGCCCCCTTCTGATGACCTGTGTCCAATGTGAGCACTCATCCCCACTGGAAACCTCAACCACCTCTAAAATGGGTCTGTGATAAGCAGCACAAAAAAAAATGAGCTACCAGAAGCAAAGAGCCATGTAAAACTATGAATGTCTGCCAAAGGGAGGCCTGGGAAGTGAGTGCCTCCTACCCTGCTAGAGGGCGTGTCAGGCACTTAAAAACCTTCAGTTTCTTCTAAGGTTCAACAGACACTTAGCCCACAAGCCAGCAATTCCACTTCAGGTATTTACCCAAGAGGAGTGAAAACATACTTCACAAAAAGACTTGTACAAGAATGTTTATTGCAGCTTTACTCATAATCACCCCAAACTGGAAACAACCCAACTGTCCATCCACAGTGGAATGGATAAACAAACGGTGGTGTATTCACACAATGGAATATACTCAGCGATAAAAAGGAATGAACGGCCAATTCAGGCAACAACGGGATGAATTTAAAATGTTTGCTTGAGCAAAAGAAGTCAGGCACAAAAAAGTACATACTGTGAGTACATTTCTATGAAAAGCTAAACTAGAGGATAGCAATGACAATAGTGTTTGCTTGGGGGTGGATTAGCAGGGCCAGAGTGCTCCTTGGAGGCCAAGATGGCTAAACTTCGTCTCTCATACTTTGGACATATTGTCAGGAGGGAACAGTCGCTGGAGAAGGGTGTTATGCTGGGTAAGATGGAGGGTCAGAGAAAAAGAGGAAGACCCCTAACAAGATGGATCAGTCAGGTGGCATCATTGATGGACTCAAGTGTGGCAGCGGTAGTGAGGTTGGCCCAGGATCTGACATTGTTTCGTTCTGCTGTGCATGGGGTCGCTACGAGTCGGTTCCGACTCGATGGCACCTGACAACAACAACAGGTAAGAGGGAATCTTATGGTTGTTGGAAAAGTTCTGTATGTTTATTGGGGTATCAGTTTTGTAAAACTCATCAAATTGTATACGTCTTATGTATGCATGTCATTGTATGTAAAGTATGCCTCAATAACAGCAGAATAAGAAAAAACTGTAAAGGCTCAAACCCCAAAACCAAACCATTGCCATCAAGTTGATTCCGATTGATAGCAACCCTATATAGGTTTCCCCATGGGCTTGGCCAATGGCTGTGGGCAAAAAGTCTGTCCTACATCAGGTTTACATCTTCCCTCACTCCTAGGGTGTAGAACAGTCCTTCAACCCTTTGGTGAGTGGGGAGCCTCTTCCCAGAACAAATTTTGCCCCTCCCTGGCCCTGAATACAGACATCTCAAAGCCCATGCACCCAAGCGTCCCATTAACACAGCAGGCCCTGCCAGTGGAATCTCAGAATCCAAGAGCTCAGGACTGGATCTCCATCTCCACCTCCATCTCCACCATGCTGTCTTTCCTCTACCTTCAAACCTAGTCACACATTAGTGCAGGGTCCTGGACCAGTTGCACCAGCACCACCAGGGAACTTGCTAAAAAGACAGTTTCTTAGACGATGACGTGGAGAGCTGGAGCAGCTGGAGACTCTAGACCCAGAGAGGGAGAGGGGCTGTGTGCTGACGACCGGTGGGCAGGCTTGTAGGAAATACCCTTTGGTTGGTTGATGATACATGAGGGGATTGTAACCACAGCAATGAAACGATATACAATAGGATGCATGTAAAGCTAATGTTCTCCCATGTAAACTATCACATAATTCACAATAGAACATTCAAATAAAAAATTTTTTAAAGGCAGTTTCTTGATTCCTACCCCTGACCTGCTGAGTCAGATGCTCTGGGGTGGGCCCAGAGGTTCAACACAGCCTTCAGGGGACTCAGTTGAGCTCCTTTGAGAACCATGCACCCAATACACAGCCTTAGAAAGCATCCTCTTCCCTCCAGCTAATACCTACCAGGTGACTCCAGCCTCCCCACAAGGCCCCTATCTCCCGGCTCATGGGAGACATTCTTTTATCTGGTAGATCTCCCCTAAATCCTCTGGCTGCAACTTCAGCCCCTTTCTACCAGCAGGGCAGGATTAGCTGTTCAACCCAGCAGACACACCCTGTCGCTGGCTGGGGGAGGGAGACATAGCTACTCCTGCAGAGACCCCTCAACCCACAACTGAGGGCCATGGGGCAGGTAGCAGACACTAAAATGGGAGTGAGGCAGACAAGGTGGTGGAAAGTAGGCATGAGAAGAGGACACTGGGAGTAGAAAGAACTGCCAGAGAGCCTGATCCTGCTGTAGAGTTGGGGCAAAAATGCTGAGTCCTTCCTAAGCCTGGGCCAGACTGTAGACAGTGCTGGCTCTGTTAAACAGCTAGTCCAGCCTCATGACTCTCACTTGAGAAATAAGGCAACTGAGCTTCAGAGAAGATATATGAGTTACCAAGGCCCCACAGTGCAGGCACTTCTATAACTAGGTCTATTGTAGTAGGGGCCAAGACTAGAGGTGCATGTAAGGCCATCAAGACCCTTGTTGTTGTGAAGTGCCATCATATCAATTGTGACCCTGTACAGGGTTTCCAAGGAGCAGATGGTGAGCTTGAAGCACGGACAACTTTGCAGTCTGATGCATTAGCCCACAGTGCCACACTAGAACTCTATACCAAGACCCTTGGGTACCCCAAATTCTCTTTTTCTTTGACTTGAGAGCCCCCTGTAAGTATAGCAAAGCCTAGGACCCTTTCATAAAATAAAGACACCACAGCTTCTTTGTGGTAGAATAATTTCTGAGGGTGTCAGACATTTTATTATCTTGGTTGTGTTGCTAGTTCTACACGAGTACACACTGTACACAACAACTGTGTTCAGCTTATTGTATTCCACAAAACTACACAAAAACTGTAAAAATAGAAAAGCAAAGCTTATGAAAAACAGGGCAAGTGTGGTATATAGTGCTGTTAGTTACTGCCATTAGCAGCTGTGATGAGACCTTGGCGGGGGAGATATCCATCACTTCTACTGGTGGGGAGCAAAGACAGGACCCCAAGGCTCTAGAGCAGCTGCCATGGGACTGAAGGTCTCTGAGGTTTTCACAGGCGTCAGAGTCAGAGGTCTCTGTAAAACTGCTGTTCTTGACTTGGACCACAGTCAAGCTCCGAACAAATGCCAAATGTCAGTCAGAGAGGTTAATATCATGAAGACATATGTCTTCCCAGCCAGTGTGTGTCTGCTGAGCTAATGGCCATCCTAGACCTTATCTGCTGCCCACACAGGTCTGAGCACAGCCTGGTACCCCAGACAGTAGAGTGTGTGACTAAAAGAGTGTAAGATCAGATGGAGTGGCTGCCACGGCACTGCCAGGAGACCACTTGAGAGAGTGTCCCAGGCACAAACTTGACAGTCTGGCCTGTTCCATCCATGGTATGAACAGTTCATTTCCGAGTGGTTGTGATGAAGGAAAAGATGGGGCCACAGTGACCCTGGTTCTGAAGACTGGGCCCTGAGAACCTTCATTGATGTGAGAAACTGATGTAGGAGCAGGACTTTTTGTTTTGTTTTGTTTTGTTTTAGAGGGAAATAAACAATGCCTCAGAATGGGCAGGGTGGGGCAAGGGTGGTGAGTGAAATCACTTGAATGGTTCTCTTGGAACTGGACCTCACACTGCCTCTCAGATTATATGTGGCTGCAGATGAGCTCAGCTCCTGCCAGCCAAGTTTCCTTCACCCTGACTAGAGCAGCAAGACTTGAGGCCCCAGGTAAAGGGGTCACAGGGCATAGTGTGGGTGCTATCAAGGCCTTCCTCCCTAGGACCCCGGTGATCAGAACAGATCATGATCATTTCTACAGCCTGAGCCAGTAGAAGAGAATGGGGCAGGGTCCACTCTCCACCCCATCCCTATCTTCAAGGAAGACTGTCTCAGGGGTCCCTTCAGAGGACCAGAGGTGAAGGTAAGATAACACAGAGAGCCACAAAAGTGTTTAGAATATAAAGTTTTTCCCCCAACACAGCATTGAATGTTGAGCTGTGGGAGCAGAGTGCCTTGACTTCCACCTGGGCCAGCTTCAGTCCCAACTGTGAAAAGCCTCCCCCAGGGGTTTTTTGAGAGAAAAGGGACAGCAGGAGGAGGGGGAGAGGCAGATAACCACATGCACAAGGATTGCCCGTCTGAGCAGTAGTGAGCTCCCCATCCCTAGAGGGGTTAAAGATAAAATTTCAACCTCCAGAGGTACCAAAGTTGTTGTTAGGTGCCATTAAGTTTGTTACAATTCATAGAGACCCTGTGTCCAACAGAATGAAGATGAAGACAGAAGCACTGAAATAGATGAGTGCAAAGATCAAAGGCATTGGCTACAGGCAGACCAAGATTCTAGTTCCAGTGAAGCTAAATACTAGCCATGTGACCTTGGGTATGCTGCCTAACTTCTTGCAGAAAGTGCTTATCAGAATTTAATGTCTGCCCATTCCTGGTGTGACACAGCAGGATAATGTGCTGGACCACAAGATCAGTTTGAACTGCAAGGTCAGCGGTTCAAACCCACCAACCTCGCCTCAGAAACCCCATACAGGGTCGCTATGGGTCATAAACAACACCACGGCACTTAAAAACACCACCTCTGGGGGCAGGGCTGGGGTCTTTGACTGTGTGAGTTCTCCCTTCCCACACCTCCAACCACCGAACAGCTCAGCTCTGCCCTGCCCTTTTGCTCAGGCCAGTCCTGCCCATCCAGCCAGCGTTCCTCAGGATGCTGTCCTGTTCAGCCCTGACCACTTTGAACACCCAGTCTAGGGAAAGAGACCTGACTGGTAGGAAAGAAAGTGAAACTGGGTAGGGATCTCAGAGCTGTCAGCTGAGGCAGTTGTGGAATTATGAGGCCCCGGGGCCTGCACCCTTCGCCCTCTTCTGGCCAAGCCTGGGAAGGCATGCACACTAGGTCCTGCTCCCAGAAGGTCCTATCCTGGATGTCCCAAGGACAGGAACAGGGCAGCTCCAATCCCCTAGGCAGTCTCAGATTAGCACCTAGCCCTCAGTTTCCCAAAGTAACTGCCTGACACTTCCTAGTCCCTGAATTACTTACTCACTTGGTGTGCCTGCTCTGGCCTGAAGACCACCTCCTTGCACTTGTTGTTTTGTACCGTGCGACCCTGTTTAGGGTTTCCAAGGCTGTAAATCTTCACGGGAGCAGAAAGCCTCATCTTTCTCCCATGGAACAGCCGGTAGTTTCGAACTGCTGACCTTGTGGTTTGCAGCCCGATTCGTAACCACTACGCTACCAGAACTCCTTTCCTCCTTGCACTACGTTGTGTAAAACCAGGAGGCCCAGTTCCGGAGTACTTTTCTTAATCTGGAATATATTTTATTATTTTAAAAACTGTATATGTATTTTATACATGCTCCTTCCTAGGTGTGATGGTCTCACTTTTTTTTTTTTTTTTTTAATTTTAGAGAAAGGGAAGATGAGCTCTAGTTACCAGGCAACCCTCTTCATTATGACCCTGAGTCTGTATGTCTCCTCACTGCTCCCTTCCCCTGTCGCTCAGCTCTGAAGGGGTTCTGACCAGAGTCCACATAAGGCTAAGAACTCTAGGATGACTACTGGAGACACAAGCCATGGGCCAGCTTCCCAGGTGGGAGCCAAGACCTCTGAAGTTTCCCTACATGTCCCTCCCTGGGGATATAGACACAGAGGCACATTACATGAGCATTTGTGGGGTGGGAGTTCTGGTGGCACAGTGGTTAAGCACTAGACTGCTAAGTACCATTGAACCTACTCTGCAGGAGAAAGATGTGGTAGTTTGCTTCTATAAATATTACAGCCTTTGGAAGTCCTGTGGGACAGTTCTGTTCTGTCCTATAAGGTCACAAATGGATTCCTGATGTGGCACTGTGGGCTAATGCACTGGACTGTGAAGTCAGTTTGAACTGCAAGGCCAGCGATTCAAACTCACCAGCAGCTCCTTGGAAACCCTATACAGGGTTGCTATGAGTCGGAACCAACTCAAAGGCACTTTACAACAACAAAGGTCACTAAGAGTCAGAATCAATTCCATGGTAATGGGTTATAGGCTAGATTGGGAAAGACACCCCTGAACAGACGTCCCACATCAGTCAACAGAGGTGATGTTTGAGCTGGCCAGTGCATCCCAGGTGAAGAAAGGGGCAAGAGAGCTGTGGGAGCTCTTCCATAGATGACACCCGCTGGGGCTTGCAGCAGGGTCTTGTCCATAAGCAGGAGGGTGAGTCAAAAGTGATCTATACTCTGATTGTAGAATTTATTTTAATCAATTTTTAGAAAAAACAAATACATCAATTTTCAACATAATCTCCTTGCTCTTCAATATACTTTGTCTATTTGTCAACAACCTTTCATATTCCATTATTAAAAAAAAATGTTTTAGGCTGAGCTGTGACCTACAAATGCACCACTGTTTTCACTTCTTCATCAGAGGTGAATCTTCATCCTTGAAGAGCTGATTTCAGGGTACCAAACAGGTGAAAGTCCAATGGAGTAAGATCAGGACTATAGGGAGGATGCTTTAACACCTCAAAATGAAGTTTTTGCAGAGTATCAACAGGTATAGACAGAGGTGTGTGGACGTCCATTGTCATGCCAAATCACAATGCCCTTGCATAGTAGTCCTCTACCTTTAATCCGAAGCTGAAGCTTAGGTTTTTCAGCTCTTCAGTGAGCATCTCACTGTTACCGAGCACTGTTGATTGTTGAACCTTTTTCCTGATAGTGTTTCAATACTGGCCCTTGAGAATCCCCAAAAAATGAAAGCATCAATTTTTCAGCTGATGGGTGACTTTTGAACTTTTCTTGATTGGCGATTGAGGATGTTTCCATTCTATACTCTGCCGTTTACTCTCAGGCTAGTAGTGATGAATCCATGTCTCATCACTAGTACTGATTTTTTTTCAAGAAAATTTTACCTTCCTTTGAGTATTGGTCCAAATTTTGTTTGCAGATGCCCAAACACTTCTGTGTATGCGCTTTCGTGAGTTGTTTCAGAACCCATCTCACACAAACTTTTTGAAAGCCAAATCTGTCATGGATTATTTGATAGGCAGAGCCATGGCTGATTTGCAATTGATTTGTCACATAATCCACTGTCACTCGTCTATTCAACATTATCATTTCATGTGCATGCTCAATGTTATCATCAGTCATGGACATGGACGGTGTTTTAATACAACTGGAGTGTGGGTAATTTTTGACTCATCCTCGTACTGGGTTCTTATTCTCTCAGGAGGAGCTCATCATAGGGTCACCGCTATGTGGGGGCAACAGCAATTAGTCAGATGCAGTCTAAGGAAAGGGTTCTGAGGGTCAGGCCACACTAGCCCAGTCCCTGTCCCAGGTGGGTGACACAGGCAATTGGGGACAAGAGACTTCCTGCCAGGCCATAAGCACTCTGCAGGTCCTGGCCCTGACCACCTATACCAGGCAGGTCCTTAGGTCCCTGCCTGGATTCCACAAGGTGACTGAGCCACGTTCCAAGTAAAGGCCCCACTTTTAAATATTTAGACCATTTTGTTGTTGTTGTTGTTGTTAAGTACCATGGAGTCAGTTTTGACTCATAGTGATCCTGCATAAGGTTTCTGAGGCTGTAAATCTTTACGGGAGTAGAACGCCTCATCTTTCTCCTGCGGAACTGCTGGTAGTTTTGAACTGCTGACCTTGAGGTTGGCAGCCAAAATTCCCCTGCAATGTCACTAAAGCTTCTGGAATGAAGAGCATCTTCCGTGGGGCTTCAAAACCACAAAACAGTGGTAGGAAGAGGTGACCTTGGGGGTCTACTGGAGACCAAAGTGAAGTTCATAGTAGAGGACAAAGCTAGGTTTCTTGGCCTTGAGAAGCCGGAAAGGGGGGGGGGGGCAGACAAGGGTCAGATATGCTCTCTCATGTCTGATTGGTCCAGGGAGGCTTCACCATGCCATACTTTTATATGTCTGTCCCTTCCTCTCAATCTCATTAGAGGCCACCGGATCACCTCCCTGTAATCACTCTCCTTTGTTCCACACTGGTTTTCCTGGCCAGCACTACTGGCCTCGGTAAATCATTTATTTCTGCCATATACTTATGGCTTCCCAGGTCAGCTCCAGGGTCAAGCACGGTTGTTCTGGTCCCTGCCAATCCTTTAGATTTATTGTTAACTGCCATCGATTCCGACTCATAGTGACCCTGTATAGGGTTTCCAAGGAGCGGCTGGTGGGTTTGAACCGCCGACCTTGAGGTTCAAACCCACCTTGCTTTCCAGCCCTTGGAAGATGTCCAATAATGTTTCGGTTTGCAAGGATGGTGATGGTCTGAAAGCTGCCTGGAAACCCCCGTTTTTTGCGTGTGGCCGCCTGGTGATGGACTCGGTTTTCCACACTCTGCCGCACGAGGGCAGCGGAGAATCTCTCCAGGTGCTGAACTGGACAGGGTGTATAGAACGTGGAGCGAGAGTCTGACCCCACCCTGCCACCCAGGGCCCGGGTTCCACATCTGTGAGAAGCAGAGCTGGTTTGGCGCCCAGCGTGCAGTGCGCCCACTACCCGTCACATCGCTGGTCACTCCCTACGGGCCCAAAGCGCCCAGGACACGGAGACGGCTAAAGCTGCTGAACAAGAAAGAAGACAGAGACCAGGGAGTGGGACGTAGTCCCCAAGCCGCTTGCCCCCAGGCCCCGCCTCCGTTCGAGGCACGCGCGTGCGCACCCCCAGAGAGAGTGGGCGGAACCAGCGATGTCCCCACCCCAGCTACCCGGCGTCCCCCGCGGTACCAGGCACTGACGTGGCCGCCGTCAGAGCCGCCATCTTGTGGGAGCGAAACCAACGCCTGGCTCCGAGTAGCAGCAGCAGCAGCCGCAGCAGCCGCAGCAGCCGCCCGGCCGCCGAGAGGTAAGACGGCGGTGTGGGAGGCGCGGGTGCGAGCGAGTAGGCAGGCGGCGAGCGACGGGGCTAAACCTGGTGCCCGAGCGTACCTCTCGCCTATCAGTGGGACCAGAGGCGGCTAAGGCCGCCAGGCGGGCGGCCCGGGGTGCGGAGGGCTTGCTCAGCACCTCCGGTGTCCCTTTGGTTGGCCTCTGCTCCCTAAAATCGTCCTTGCATTTTCGTTCTACACCCTCGCGGCCTCCCACTCGTTGGTTCGGAAATCCGGAAATCCGGGCTTTGGTCCTGGCCTCCCTGGGATGTCGTGCTTTTCTTAAAGCCTTCATTTCCTGCTCTTTCTCTCGAGCTCTCCTTGCTTTCGGAGCTGAAAGATTTGCTTCCTTCTGTGTTCAGGAACTGCTTGTTCGGGCGGGACTCGCTCACTGGTGAACCGCGGAGGGAAAGGAAGTCGGAGCCGGTGCGTTTGAGTCATTTTGCGGTGGCAGGGTGGAGGAGGAAGCGGGGTACTTAGGGGTTCGGGCGGAGGAGGTCTCCCAAGGACGGGTGGACGTCTAGATGGCAGCACCTTCCAGGTGCTTCCTCCTGGTGCATACCTCTGAAGGGGAAATCTTATAAACCTCATCACAAAGATCAGGAAACTGAGTCTTAGATCGACTTCGTGACTCGTTGAAGGTCACAGATTGATAGGGTTTGAACCTAGGCCTCCTGACTCCAGTTCCTGTTTTCTCTGGAGAAGGGAGTCGGGAGTTCGACTGGCCGATGCTGGGGGAGGGGAGGAGCGGCTCCGTTCGAGCTGCCTACGGGCCCCTGTGTTCTCCGCCTGTATTACCAAATTGGATGTTTAGGTTTCAAATAATAAAAATATGTAGATCTCTAACCCATCGTACCCCAGGAGCTGTGAAAACTTCAAATGGATGCCAAACTCAAGGAGCTGCCTTTTAACTAAATCTGCACTCAAGGCTCTTATGGCCTTTAAAAGACTTAATTATCATTGCTTTAACCTTAGTACTTTTTCCTTGAGTGTCGTTGAAAATAGATAAGAATACCTCTTTCCAGGCTGGTGAATCTTTAACCTACCTATAAAGCAATTTGTTACTAAAACCTAACAAGTCTTCATACCAGGACTGACCTCATGCTTTCTTGTTGCGCAATCCAGATTGTTATGGCATGTAAAATTACAATTTTGTTAATAAGGCTTAACGATTATAAAGTACTTAAAACATCAAGTAATTAATTCAAACAGTACCTCTGAGCCTGGTGGCACCCTACCCCTTTTATAAGAAAGGAAAAAGCAAATTGCTTAAATGAATTGGGCAGAGTTGAATCGAGACTTTGACAGAAAACAATGGAAGTTAAAAAGCTATGGGATGGTCCCAAAAGTCATTGTTGAGAACTGTATAATTAATGTCACCCCTGGTTTTAGAGTTGTCAGTTGTAATTCTTGTTTCAGAACTAGTGTCATCAGGTTTTTTCTGCTTGCTGTTTACACAGTTGGTTCTGCAGATATGTCTGAGGGACTAAGGAGAGTAAGATACCACTATTCATTGTGTTCTGATCTTCCTGTAGTGTTCTGCCTCCATATTTTCCACTGTTTAACAGTATTACTGCTTCTTGGTGTCAGCATCATTGACCACATTGTTAAGAGGTGTTAGCTTGTTCACACTAAGATTTTCTGGTGATCTCACATTAGAGGACATAGATCCTGGGTGTGCCACATTGTATGGTTTTACTTGTCTTAATATCATGTTGAAAAATAGCACTTCAGCATTAGAAATTATGTTACTTGTGCGAGGGTATTCAGAAAAGCTACTTACAGTGATATTTTTAAATCATTGGGAGAATAGCTGACTTGACTTATGCTGTTCATTCATCATTGAAAGAAAATTAGCAGAAAGCAAAAACTAGTTTTGCACTTCTTATATTTCTGCTTTTTAAAAAATCTTATGGTTTAGCTATTTGATTTGCCTCTTGCACAATATGAAGAGAACATTCAGACATTTCTAACAGCTAATCTGTCTATACATAAGATCAGACAGGATGGAACTAAAAGAATGGATCAGGCTCTGCACACTTGTTTTTCACACACACACATAAGAGTTACCATCATTTCACTTTTTGAAAGGTCAGTCCTCAGCCATTCTGAATTTGCCATTCCTCTCATTTGAGTGGTGATAGTGGTGGTGGTTGTGTACTGTGGAGTTGGTTCCAACTCAGTGACCCTGTTATTTCCAAGTCAGGAAATGGAGCAGAAAGCCTCATCTTTCTCCAACGGAATGACTGGTAGTTTTGAAGTGCTAACGTTTAGGTTAGCAGCCTGACTCGTAATCACTATGCTACCAGAGCACGTTTTTCATTGACCATCTGTGTCCATATTGTCCCTGATATAGGTATTCTAACTTTTGACACTTTCAACCTTTATGACATTATTGCTGTTTCTTTCTGTTGGGATTTTTAACATTTAGGTGAGAATTACCTTTTTTTGTTCCGAATCTGTTCATCATTGGCATGGGTGATTATTGATAACGTGCACAGTGGAGCTCTGGTAGCATAGTGGTTACGAATCGGGCTGCGAACCTTAAGGTTAGCGGTTCAAAACTACCAGCCGTTCCGCGGGAGAAAGATGAGGCTTTCTACTCCCGTAAAGATTTACACCCTCGGAAACCCTGTACAGGGTCGCTATGGGTCGGAACTGACTCGACGGCACTTAACAACAACACAAGTGTTATCTCAAATAGACTTTTAGAAAAGACTTTGACCTACTAGTGGGTTGAGTCTACCCTGTTATTCAGTGCTGTTGAGTTGGTTCCAACTCATAACAACCCTGTATAGGGTTTCCAAGGAGCAGCTGGTGGGTAAAGGATTGTTGTTGCTAAGTGCTGTCAAGTTGATACTGACCCATAACGACCCTGTACAGGGTTTCTGAGGAGCAGCTGGTGAGCTTGAACCACCGACCTTGCAGTTCAAACGGCTTTGCAGTCTGGCACATTAACCCAGGACTCTGCTGCTACTTAGGAGTAACACGTAATAAGGTATTCTCCAGTGGGTCCAAAGGCTTGGTTGGTTGGAAGCTTTTTTTGTGTGTGCAAAATTTAGCACAGAAACATCACTTTTTATTCCTAGAAGAATCTCTTAAGGCCTTCATCCACAGAGTCCTACCTTAGCAGCTCCCCTATAGTATTTGGAAAGAATGGTTACAGGCTCTCTGAAACTGATCTGCATAATACCTTCTGTTTCCTGGTTCTTACAAACAGTGGTAATAAGAGCTTTGGCAACTTGTCATCAGCAAATAGGGAAGAGTGGAGCTGCTTGCTACCATGACAATAGCAAGGAGGAAGGGAGGGTGGTTTGAATGACTTATAAGGGAAGAGACTGGAAAAAAATAAAGTGGCAAATTTCACAAACAGCATTGGGAGCAATTCACTTTAGGGGGAAGACATTTTCTATACCTCCAAGCCTCAAATATTAGTTTGATTTGGAGTTCTTGGTGGTACAAATGGTTGAAAAACTTGGCTATAGACCGAAAGGTTAGGTTTGAGTCTATCCAGAGATTTCTCAGAAGCTTTCTTCTTATGAAAAATCAACCGTTGAAAACCCTATGGTACACAGTTCTACTTTGGCATACATGATTGGCAACTGCTTGGTTTTCAGATTGACTTTAAGTACAAACGGCCAAGAAAACAATTTCTAGAGTCTATCTAGAGTCTTGGGTGAAGAATAGGAGTTAAAAGTTGAGTTAGAAATGTGACAGCTAACAGTGTGCCTTCCTCCGATTTCTATATAGATCAGAATATGATCCATTAATTTATATCTAATATATTACACTCTTTTAACTAAATGCTGATGGCTTTTAGCATTTCTCTCTGTCAGAGTGATAAATCTTGAAAACTACTTTTAAAAAAATAAATGAAAATGAGTTCTTAATTACTGGTTCAAGGTATCAGAAGGAGAAGTTAGGAAGCAAATTTTGCACATGTACATAACCGGCCTGTGATATTTTATATTGCTGAGATGCCACGTTTTGCCTCGAGAAATTAACAGTGTCTTTAATATTCCTGGGGTTTTACGTCGTTACATTCAAAGCAGTGCTCATACTGGAATATGCTTTTTTGTTAAACGTCGTCCAATCAGTTTTGGCTCATAGGGAAGTTTCTAGGGTTTCCAAGGAGCAGCTTGTGGGTTTGAACTACCGACCTTGTGAACCTGCAGCACCACACCAGGAATCCAGAATATGCTTTTGTTGTTAAGTGCCACAGAGTTGATTCTGACCCAAAGCAACCTTGTATAGGGTTTCCAAGGAGCAGCTGGTGAGCTTGAACCGCCTAAAACAGTATGAACTTCACTGTTGGATTAATAGATTTTGCTGACAAACAGATTTTCAGGAAAAGCCTATTTGTAGATGTATAATTAATATTTTTGATCTTATGGGCCCTAGTAAATTTCTTTTATGACTGTTTACACCTCTATCTGGTGCCAAATTGAAGACTGATTTAAGGTGGGCAGGAGGAAGTGTTCTAGGCAGAGGATATACTGTTCATGGAGTACTGGGCTGTGGCAGTGAACAAAACAAAAACACTGTCCTGGTGTGGCAAATAACTTCACACGAAGGGCAGGCAGTAACAGATAAAGTATATGGGTATTGAGTGCCATAGAGACCTATCAAAGCCAGGTCGCATGGGGTAGAGTGGAGGAGTAATCAGGAGCATGCGAAGGACTATCTTAAATAGTGGTTGGGGGGAGGGGGATTCCTAATAGAGGTAAGATTTGAGCAGAGATATAAAGGAGCTACGATCATGTGGATCTGTGGGAGAAACTGGAAGCTTCTTACAGGCAAGGGGGGTGGTCAATGCAAAGGCCCTGAGGTAGGGGCAAGCTTGGTGTTTTTGAAGACCTACCAGGAATAGAGAGAAATAGAGTAAAATTGAGAAGGCAAGGCTAATAGGGTATGACAACAGTTCTTAAAGGAGACATACAGCCTCTAGAAAGGTTGTTTTGGTCATTTATGTGAGCATTTTTGGCTTGCTACAAGTATTGCCGGAGACAGTTGTTATGTGCCGATGAGTCGGTTCCGACTCACATAGTGACCCTGTATAGGGTTTCTGAGGAACAGCTGGTGAGTTTGAGCTGCCAACCTTTCAGTGGAGTGTTTATCCTACAGTGCCGCACCAGGAGTCCATTTAAGATGGGTCCAACAATGTGCCCTGTATGACTTCCATGTTGGTGGGAAATATGGTTATAATATGTTTTGCATAAAAAGCAAAACACTTTAGGCATAGTTTTAATAGATGTTCTAGATTTTCCAGGAATACTGCTATCATGTAAATCATAAATGATTTTCTTTCCAGAAACGAAGAGTGTTCTCTGTTTCCAAGGAGGAATGATGGTTCTGAGGAGGGTACTATAAGAGATTCTAATCATTTTATCATGGTTATGCCCAATGTGAAGTTATGGTGACAGGGCTTCAGAAAGTTGGTGGGAAAATCTTTTTTTTTTTTTTTTATGTTTTTATTGTGAATTGAGTGAAAGTTTACAGGGCAGATCATCAGTTACGTTCAACAAATCTATACTTTGTTTCATTACAATGATTATAATCTCTTCCATGTACCATCGGTTAACAGTATTTCTCACTATTCATTTTAGCTCTTTTTTTTTTAAACACTCGGGCATATATAATAATTTAAACCACCAAAGGGAACATTCTGCAAGTCTGCCTCCTGGCCTCCAGCTGTCAGTCCCTCTCCTTCCATGAATCTAGAGTACTCAGCTATTCCCTCTCTCCGTGTCCCCATCTCTACCTCCATCTCTGGTATCGCTGCTTCTCTGGATAGGGTTTCACATTCCACTTGTGCTATTCTCCCTTGATGGGTCCTTTTCTACTGGACTGTAAGAGTAACTACTCTGTTTTGTTACAAAACTTCTACCTTTACAATTGTGACAGTTGCAATAAGTCATGATACCAATTACTATTGAATCATAATCTTATATCCATCTCTTTTCAGACCCCTCTAGACAAAATGAAAACTATTTCTATTATCTTTTAAAATACCATTTTTCCACGAACTTCTTGAAGCCCTCTCATATTTTGTTACAAATCACTTCCTGTTACTTTACAGTTAGGTCAATATTTTGAGGTGCCTCCTTTTTGCACTATTTTGGTTATACTTACCTTTCTTTCAGGATGTAAGGGTAGCATTATAAAACATGTCATTGGGGGAATATTGGGCCTGATGGATCACCAACCATCACTGGTGACCATTGTAAATGCAGGGGTGGGGGTGGCATTGGCCAGTTTTGAGCAGAAGCTTTAAATCATTAAACTTAACTATAACAGTAACATGTCCACTCTTGCTGATGTGTTGGGAACAGGTTAGAAGTGACAGGTCACTGCAGTCTACCAGTGTGAGAGGAGATCTGAATCAGATAGCAAGGAGATAGGTGATGGAGTTGAAGAGAAGTGGTGAGATTCTCAACTTTTGAAGGGAGTGATGACTGGATTTTGGGGCGCAAGGACAGAAAAAGAAGTTGGAGATATCTTTAGGGTTTGAGGTCTGAGAAAGGACCTTTCAGTGCATGAAAGTCGAGATGATCTGGACCTTTCTGTGGGAGACATCCTTCCCAGCTGGAAAGGATGTCTGTTGAGCGGACAGTAGGATGAGTCTGGAGTTGAAGAGAAGTCTAGCTGGAAATAGCAATTTGGGGGGGTGTCAATGTGTAGGTGGTAACACGTTCAGCCTGGATGAGCTCACTTAGGGAATGAAGGTGGTTGGAGATAAAGAGTGCATGCTGCAGTAAGAAATGTGAGAAACCAAGGATGGGCTGGGTCCAAGACTTGAGAAGCTGCCAATGATCCCAGCAGTGGGGAAGAGAACTGCCACTAACCAGGCTGTGACCTTTTTTCCTAGAGGTGGTGCGAGCTATGGAGGACTTAGCAGGAGCCAGGGGTGTGGTAATGAGCGTTTTCTGATAATAGTGTTGCCTTGGTTTGAAGTGTTGACTTGGTTCCAACTCATAGCCACCCTGTGTAGGGTTTCCAAGAGCATGGTAGTGGGTTTGAACCACCTACCTTATAGTTAGAGGTCCAATACTTATCCTACAGAGCCATACCAGGACTAGTAGTGTTGACTGGCAGTAGGAAATAACCCACACAAGAGAGGAAAGGTTCTTCTCAAGACAGTACCTTCCCAGAGCTTGGCAAGATTTTATAAAGGTAGGGATGGAAGGCCATGGAGACTGTCATTACCCTAATATGAGGTGGAGTTGAACTGTTGCCCTAAAGGTGAAGGGAATCAGACAATAACTTGATACCTGCTGCATTTTACTTTTTATTTCCTGAAAAAGATCAATTCTTTCATATCTGAGAAAAGAGGTGGGGTAACTTATTTTCATAATCAATGTTGAGGGATTGACTTAATCTCTCCCAGAAGGGCAGTGGTTTGAGGGTGAATAGCTAAACTTTTGGCCAGTTTCTTGTATGATTCATGTATATTAGCTGTTGGTTTTTACAGTACCCTTTCCTTGAAAGTGGTGTAGAGGGAGTTACAGTGAAACTTGATTTCCACCATAGCTCCACTTCTTGCTGTAAAAGAACTAACTCTGCACCACTGGGTGCTATGATGTGGCCTCTTTGAAGACTGAACAAAATATAGAAACTGGCAGTTTCTTTGGGCCCAGTGAAAAAATAACAATGACCAGCAGTGTTGTGATAAGCACTCTTAAAACAATCTAGAATAAAGGACTAATTCTTGGGAAGACACCTTTTCTATAGAAAGTGATATTTGCTCTTGCCTTCAGAATTGAGTTTGAGTGGGCACTAGCTTGTTGAAGAACTTGCAGTGTATGACAGATCGCAGACAAGCTTGGATCTCAGGCCTCCTGGGCCTTGCTGAGTGACAAGCAGGGCTTCTTTCTGGTCTTTCAGGCAGTGGGAAATTCCTAATACTTGTTTAAAAGCAGTGTTCTGTAGTTCCCACTAGATATGATTGAAGCACAATTATGGTTAATTGTCAAAGGATTACTAATAACTTACTAAATTAAAGGGTTACCCAATTTGAGTGGAGCTCTGGTAGCATAGTGGTACAAATTGGGCTGCGAACCGCAAGGTCAGCAGTTCAAAACTACCAGCTGTTTCATGGGAGAAAGATGATGCTTTCTGCTCCTGTAAAGATTTACAGCTCAGAAACCCAGTGCAGGGTCGCTATGAGTCGGAACCGACTCCTCGGCACATAACAACAACAACCTAATTTGAGCCTCACACCTGGAAATTATCACATTGATAGAGCTTACTGGGAATTGTGGGCTTTGAACTGCCATGCCATGTTCCTTGCTCATGAAGATGCATCAGTTGATAGGGGTCCCATAATGTGAGTGAATTTGTTGTGATCTTTAATGTGTAGATTGATGTAAATTTGTGCTTGGGGGTTTTTATTTTTCCTACAGACTTGACAGCATTTTTTTAGTCAAATACAGGTTTTCTATAATCTGACCACCAATATAGGTTACTAGTTTGGCTGTCGAGCTGCATGCAGTTGCTCTTTCACATAGATCTCTGCTCAGAACACTGCATGGCTCTGGCTCTGTTGGCAACTTTCCAGTGTGTGGTACCTCAACTCTTGTTTTCTTGTCCAGACCGCTCACCGCCAGGTCTGCTGGACTTGGATGCTGTTACTGTCTTTCCCTTTCTTGCCAGAGATGCAGATTTATTCTGGAAGGCCTGTGTTGTTGTTAACTGCTGTTGGAGTCGGTTCCAACTCATAGTAACACTGTGTAGGGTTTCCAAGAAGCAGCTGGTGAGTTTGAACCACTGGCCTTGCTGCCCAGTGCTTATCCTACAACAGGACCACACTAGGACCCAATGACAAACTAGAATTCTGTTGCTAAGAGAAAGGGAAGGAACAGACTGAGAGACAACTAGTGTCTGTGCCATGAGGATGGGACAAGCTCCTCATAACTACAGCCCATTGACTTTCATCCTGTGAAGGCCTCAAACTTTCAAGTCTCATAAAATTAGAGGTAATATGCCATTTTCTTTCCGTGATCCTGAGTGATTTGTCTTTTCATGTAGGTTAGTGTTTCATTCTGCTGTGCATAAGGTCGCTATGAGTCGGTACCGACTCGAAGTTGATTCTTACACAGGAACACTACAGGATAGAGTCGGGCTGCTAAACGCAAGGTCAACAGTTTGAATCTACCACCCTATCAGGACTGCTATGAGTCGAAACTGGCTCTATGGAATATCACCACCACATAATCACATGAAGGAAACTTGTTTCCAGCTGCCAATAAACATGCTAATTTCAAGATTCTATTCTACCTTCAATTTTGAGCTGTCAAAAAGTCGTTTGAATTGAGTGTCATTTATTCCTGGAACTCCTGGGGGACAAGAAATTAGGGAGAGGTAAATGTTATTGATACCATCATTTAAGAGTAAGGGTGCTGACTTTGGGGGTTTCTGCAGCTCTGCTCCCTTCCTGGACAGCAGATTCTCTTTCTGAAGGGTGTGTGGGATTTGGAAAAATATTTTGAAAACAAATCTTTTCTTAGAACTCATTTTTTAGATGCAAACTAGGATAATATAGCTCTAGAATACTTCTACACTTTGGTGGTTTTTCTTTTTCTTCCATGATTGAGCACTTAGTCACCTTCCTTAAATTTAAATCCATCAAGGGTCTCAGAGGAAATATGTTTCTCAGTGTTGCTTCATTGAGACTTTCTCCTTGTGAGAAAGATGAGGCTTTCTGGTCCTATAAAAATTTATAGACTTGGAAACTATATAGGGTCGCTATGAGTTGGAACTGACTAAACACTGAACAACAATGATCTGTGTTCTGCATTGGTGCTTGGTTTCCTTCTAATGATTCCTAGCACTTTAGGTTCTCTTTATTGTAGAAATTCTATTTAATAGGCCAATTTTAACGGTATAGGAGAAATTATAAGCTTTCTACTTGAACATACACTTCTGCAGAGACAAGATGTACAACTAAATTTAGACGAGGACTTTGTCCCTGCCATATCCTGAAATCTCTGTGAGACTTGAGTGTAATTATAGCCAGTGGCACAGGTAGAGGTCATAGGTTTACTTGGGTCCCAGGTACATTTCTCTTCAGCAGCTAAACCAGTTCTGTTGGATTCATTCATTCAAGTGGAACTGCTGTAAACTCAAAAGGCTAGATTATTTTTTCCTAAGCATGTTCCCAGTTTGTGTGACACTCTATGAGGCAGGCTTTTTGCTTTTCTCCCAGTGATGCCCTTTGACCTTGACTGCTTCCGTAGTCATTCTCTTCCACATGAGAGACTGTAGCCCACCAGAGTTGAATGTATAAAAGCCAGAACCAGGTAAGGCAAAAACCTATCAGAGAAGGAAAACTGAAATATTTTCCATTATCAAAGTGATTCCATTTTTACCTTATCAAAGTGAAACACTTGTAAAACCTGCAAAAACAAGGCAGACCCCACAAGTTCTAATTCTCGCAGATTTCACTGTAATATTCTCTGCTTGATTCCTAAAAGCCACCCTTGTCATTTTTCTCTGGTCTTGCACAAAAAGAAAGGAGTCCTGGTAGGTTCCATGTTGGGCTGCTAACCACAAGGTCAGCATTTCGAATCCACCAGTTGCTTCTCTGGAAAAAGATGAGACTTCCTGCTTCCGCAAAGGTTTCAAGCCTCAGAAACCCTATACAGGCTGTCTGTAAGTTGGAATAGACTGAACAGCACCCAGCAGCAAGCACCCAAAGAGAGGACAGTCACTGTCATGGAAGGACATCTCTATATCACCTTGCTTCTCAAAAGCAGAGACCTCATATGGGTTGGACCTTGAGATCACAGGAGGTGTGGAAAACAGACTAGTCAGAACTTTCCATCCCAGGAAACAAGAACGAGCTGTTAAAATTACTGTTGTCTCTTCTAAATTAATAAGAGTTGTACTAGATGCCTGACCACAACTGACAGGCTTTTTTTTTTTTTTTTTTAAATGTCAGGGTTTTTACTATTTAATACAGCAAGTATTCAAGATGAACCTGAAAAACAGGTTTTGACTCTACTGTGTGAAGGAAAGGGTGAAATATCAGCACCTGGGTTGAGCATTATACAACAAGCTAGAACTTGTGCTCCAGTTGGCATTATTGAACTTTTACCCTACTCTGTATAGTGTGTTAGGGTTAGACTTACTGCAGAATGAGAGAATATATAAATTTAAAAAATATAAAGTAGATAAATGGGAGTGGTGGGGTGGGCTTGGACCGTTGATACTTGCAAACTTTGCTGCTTACAGGTGCTATTATGCAGGCCAGGAATACTGCTGGGACCAAACAGAATTGGATTTTGGAAGTATCATTTGGTCCTACAAAGTGTAAAACACATGTGGTTTGTGAACAGAATGCTGTGGTTATGTTTAAACCACACCTGGTGGCTGGAATCCAGCCTTCAGTTCCTACCACTGGACTTTGTTCATGTGGAGAATTTTGTGTGTCTGCTGTGGAGATTGGTGAGGGTATGAGTAACTTTTCCCCTTTGCTGCCTAGGTTGTTTTTGTTTTTATGTTGATTTTTTTTTTTTAATGTAATACTTAAGTGCTAATGCAAGAAATACAAATAACAGTACTCTATTGTAAACCCCTCTCAACTCCTTATCCTATTCCCAGGGACACCTCCTTTCATTGCTTATCTCTGACTTTACTTCTAAATTAGCATGCATATGCTCTTTTTCTCTCAATTTATCAAATTTAGACTTCTTAATTTGGATAGCGAGGATTGGCCTTTTACACGACAAGTTCTTACTTCAGCTTCCCAACATCCCAACAATTACTGATATCATAATTACATAAATAATGTATATTTCTGAGCAAGTAGTGTGATTTGGTGGTGGTGGTGTGCCATGGAGTCGGTTCCAATTCATAGAGACCTCACATAGGGTTTCTGAGGCTGTAAATCGTTATGGGAGCAGATAGCCTCATCTTTCTCTTGCAGAATGGCTGGTAGTTTGAAACTGCTGACCTTGAGGTTAGCAGCCCAACTTGTAACCACTACACTACCAGAGTTTCTTACTCTGGAGTAAATTTTTAAATAATCTCTTGTTTTGTCTTTATCCGTGTTTTTTTGTTGTTAGTTATGTTAAAGTGTACTTGTCATTAGTTTTCCCAAAATTCCTGTATAGAATTGTCAAACTTCATGTGAAAATCACGTAAATAAATTATGTTCAGTTTTTCCTGGAGATCTCCCATCTTTCTGTTCCAGCGTGGACTGGTTGTTGTTAAGTGCTGTTGATAGGGTTTCCCAGGCTATAAATCTTTGTTGATCCTTTAGCAAATTGGGATGTTCATGTATATGCTATTAATCAATACCATACAGTTTTCATTGCATATGCTCTTTAGGCACAGGCCTGATGATTACACCTTCCCCTCTCCTATGATGGAGTGTCCTTTCTTGTATTGTAATAGTTACCTTCTGAGGAAAGAGTACTTTGAAAGCATATATTTTAAGGCTTTGCAATTCTGAAATTATTTTTATTCTTTCCTTACACTTAATTAATACCTTGGTTGGATATAGAATTAAAGATTGCAAAGTCACATTCCTGGAATATTTAAAGCATTGCTTATTTATCTTATAATTTGTGGGTGCTTTTAAGATCTTTTGACCCCTGGTGCTCTACAGTTTATAGTGTGCCTTGGAGTGGGCTATTAAGTCTTCCATTTTGTGTACAGAAGCAGAAGCCTGCAGGGGTATGTTCATCTTGAAACCTAGTTCAGCATGTTCCCCAAGTTTCCAGGGTTCTCCAGACTTGCTTCTCATTTGTGTCTCCTTCTCTCAAGGGGCTTAGATGCTAGCTTTCTCTGCCTAGTCAAAATTTGTTTCAAAATTTTGTCCTTATGGGTTTCTGCATTTATTTTAGGAATAAACAGATCTATTTTTATGCTCACAATGCCCTATTTTCCTTAAAGAATTTTTAATCCTATCTTTAGGAAAATTGGTTGTCTCCAGAAAATATCTAAGTTTTAAAATTCATTTAATTTTTTGAACAGGTAATATGGTTCAAAACCAAAAAGAAATTAAAAGTGTCAAAATGGCACTGAAGCCAGCTCGAAGGGGCTCCACTGGCCAAGTCTGGACCATTGGAGCCTCCACATCAAGAGTGATGGTGACTGACTATGGCCCATTGACTGCATGCAATGGGAACTCATGGGTCCATGCTGATAGCAACGAACAAATAAGTAAATGGTGGAAGGAAAAGGTGTTTCTGTACAGTAAGTAGATTGCTAACTAATAACTGTAGGAGGAATGGCTAAAGTAGAAAGTCACCACTTAGCAACCATCACAGTGGCAAAACATCACCTTTATTGGGTTATTAGTCTTGAGTACTGTCTAAATCCCATACTACCAGATAGAAAACAGTGAGAAGAACACAGCACCCACTGATATTTCCAAGATGTATAATCTGCAGCCCATCCTGGGGAGACCAAATAAACCCAGACTGGGCTGGGGGATGGTGACCCAAATGACTGGTTGATCATCTCCAGCATATCCATCAGGAAAGGTTGAAGAGGTTTGAAATCACTTCAGAGGGGGTAGGGAGAAGGCATCCAGTGAAAAGTCTCTTAATTGGTCTCTAACCTATCCATTGCCCCAGCCCCTTTATCAACAGACTTCTGGAGTGTCTCTGCATAGACCAATAAGTAATACTTTGAGAAAGACTTGTACTATTTTGCACCTCTCTCCCTCACCCCACCTTACCTTAATATATATTGATTCATTTTTTAAACCAGTACATAAAACCCAAAAAACCCTCATTCTTTTCGCATGATTTTGGTTTTTACTATTGTTGGTAGTGTCCTATAGTGGTTTCCATGACCCTGGATAGGGTTTCCTAGGAGTGACTGGTGAGTTCAAACTGTGCAAGCCTTTAGCAGTCCAATTCTTACAGCTTCTGCCAGGACTTCCAATTTTACTTGATAGGTAGAAAAAAATCCTAAAGTTCCTGGTTGTGTTTTGGTGGGGGGGAGGCAAAACAAAACAAGTAAAGGATTTAAGCGTCCACAGAATGACCAAGCACTTACTTTAGTGGTCAGAGCATGAGGCCTCTGGGACGCTGTAACTTCTTTCCCCTGCTCCCTCAAGACCAATTTTCTCCAGGCGCAGTGACCCTTCCTTCCTGTGAATCTTGAGCCTGGTCTCTGATACTGTGATACTGGCTGATGTGATCAGTAACCCCAGCATTTATGTTGGGTGGAAATAAAAGTAGCAATGTGGGACAGACCACTCATGCTTCTTGTGGTGTTAGTGCCATCGAATCAATTCCAACTCCTAGTGACCCCATATAGGGTTTCCAACGCTGTGAATCCACAGGAGCAGAAAGCCTCCTCTCTCCCATGGAAGACTGGTGGATTTGAACTGTGTCTGGCAGTCCAGTTCTTATCTAACAGTGCTACCCATGAGGAGTCCATGAGCAACGTGCTCTAGGGATGATGCAACTATGGCCTTATTTCTGCTGGAGGGTGTGTGACAATGGATTCTGTCTTCCTAAAACAAAGACTGGATTGGAGCCTAGGCTTATTGGTGGCTTATGGGCTGGGGCTGGGGCAGGAGTTGGGTGTATGCTTATTAGACTACCCTGCTGTGCTCTCGGGGGCCCTACAAGCTAAATGGCCAAACTCTAGCACTTGAGTGAAAACGGACTTCTCCTTACTGAAATCCTGTTACAGGTTTCTGGTTTGTGTAACAGAGTGGACTTTGTTCCACTCTGTATGTGGGGTTGGGACCCTTGATGGGATGGTGGCTCTTTAGGGTTGTTCTTGCTGGCTCCTGGAAACTGTTAGACTGTAGAGAAAATCAAACATTAATTCATTTGAAAGCAAACATTTCAAAAGGTAAATATCCCCTCTACAAGTGTGTGCATGTGTTTTAAAGTGTCATTCATATTTAGAATAATGGCATGTTTGATGGAACTTAGGAATCAGGTTCTGCTTCATAAAAAATTCAAGTCTTTAAAAAAAAAAATCCAAATCTGTCTTAAGATTTCCAATTTCTCCATTGTAAGATTGATTTGGGGGCAATTCACTTGAGTGGCTCAATATGCAAGGTTCCTTTTTCTGTTGCTTGGGAACTAGAATTGAGTACTCTCCTGAACTGTGAGGTTAAGAAAGAGGTAACAATATATGAGCACATACTTGGGTGGGTGGTCTTTGAATTGCTTCTGCAGTGCTGACAGTGAGGCAGCACAGAGATGGAAACCTGTGGAAAATCTTGTCTTTTCAGGTGTCTCTAGCCAGTGTTGATTTCACCAGTCTGCAAGCATGGGGAATATTTTTGCTAACCTCTTCAAGGGCCTGTTTGGCAAAAAAGAAATGCGCATTCTCATGGTTGGCCTGGATGCTGCAGGAAAGACTACTATTCTATACAAACTGAAACTCGGCGAAATAGTAACCACTATTCCCACTATAGGTAAGAAGTCCAACCCTTCTCATTCTGGAACAATCTGGGGGGCTTCTGTCCAGTGACAGTAGCAGGATAGATAGATTGGAGTAGGGCTTTGTTGTAAGCGGGTTCAGGAGGTAGCTCTATTAAAAAGCTGAAAATTGGGAGGAACCTTTCGGAGGAAATTTGCAATTGGGAGGGACCTTTGTGAGGAAATGAGTGGACAGCAAGGACTTGCCTTGCTACTGCCACTTAGTCTGATAGTGCTCTTCAAAGGCACCCAGCCTTCCCCTCCTCAGTGACCTTCTTGTGGGTAAAGAGGGTCTTTTGTTTAAAAGATGAAATCTTCTATAACTTTTTGATAGCTCCAGCTTGGCATAGTTGAGGCAAAGAAGATGCTCACCTTTCTATCTTTTACTCACTCCTCAGGTTTCAATGTGGAAACTGTTGAATACAAAAACATCAGCTTCACCGTGTGGGATGTCGGCGGCCAGGATAAGATCCGGCCACTGTGGCGCCACTACTTCCAGAACACGCAAGGTAAGCAGCTGGGGCCTGGTCCAGTAGGGCTACTGGGCCCAGAGATACAGGCACATGGTGTGCATTCTCCTCTAAAGAAGAAACCAGGGCCTGTTTCGTAGGGAAGTGCTTGTCAGCAGGCTGGAATTCAAATAGGTCTAAGAAAGGTTTTTGTTTTTTGATTATTGTAGTAACTCACATATATGAGCCCTACCCCCATGTTAAATGCTGTAATGGTTGATCTCAGGTAGTCCTCAGAACAGCCCTAGTAGGGCTGGTGCTATCATCCTAATTCTACAGATGAGGAAACAGGCATAAATGCTTCACGTTTTTAAAAATTACCATCCTGGGAACTCCCATTATTGGGGTTTAGAATGGTCTGTCTGGCAGCTACTGAGACCCATGTCCTCTCAAGATTCCCAGGAGGATCCCAGCCTGCTCCTTGTTTGTTGGTTGCCTGCATTATGCCTCTCTCCCCCAGAAGGTGCCACTGCCTTTTTAGAAAGGAGAGGTATAGTGGGCCTACTTGGGCACAGTCCAAAGAATGGGCAACCCTGTTGGGGGGTGATCATGCCAAGGACCCTCCCAGCACAGGCAGCAGGCAGGGTTCCTGAGCCTCCCATCCAACAAGTCCTGTCCTGGCAGCTATTGAAAACCATGCCTCAGCCCCACAGTGGCCCATTTGTTTTCCATTTTCAGAAGTTGGGTCCCATTACCTGTAGGGGAAGCTGGGTGGCTGCATTTCAGCCTTCTGCATTGATGCCTACTTGCTTTGTAGGGTTGATCTTTGTGGTTGACAGCAATGACCGGGAACGTGTGAATGAGGCCCGTGAAGAGCTCATGAGGATGCTGGCAGAAGACGAGCTCAGGGACGCTGTCTTACTAGTGTTTGCTAACAAGCAGGTATGTACCTGAGCACACCCCTCTGCGGTACAGATTCGGGGGTGGGGGGTGGGCTGTGGTCTCATTGGTGATGCAGATTAGTTTGTCCTGAGCCCGGGATGGTACTTATAGCAAATGCTTTCTCTGCATGATTTCATTTGACTCACTTAGCCATCCTATGTAATAGTTGTTGCTGTGGCATGACATTAGGCAGGTTAAAGTGGGTTCATGTAGAATGTGCAGGTTGCACGTCGTAACCAGTGGAGAGCTAGCTGGGGCTGCAGGTCCTGCTTGCTCACCCAGACTCTTACTGTGCCACCTTTTTTCCCAGGACCTTCCCAATGCCATGAACGCCGCTGAGATCACAGATAAACTGGGATTGCACTCCCTGCGCCACAGAAACTGGTACATTCAAGCCACTTGTGCCACCAGCGGAGATGGTCTTTATGAAGGACTGGACTGGTTGTCCAATCAGCTGCGAAACCAGAAATGAGCCGAGACCTGTCCTCCTCCCTCTTTGCCTCCTCTCCCTCCTCCTTCCTCTCTCCGCCCTCTGCTTTACTCTCATGTGGCAAACTGTGCGGCTCTGTGGTGTCGAGTGCCAGAAGCTGTCTCCATGGGTTTGGTCACAGTGTGTATGCACCATGCTGTAAATGTGGCAGACGCAGCCTGCAAACAGGTTTTTTATTTAATGTAAATAGTTTTTGTTTCCAATGAGGCAGTTTCTGGTACTCCTATGCAATATTACTCAGCTTTTTTATTGTAAAAAAAAAAAAGAAGAAAAATCAACTCACTGTTTAATACTGAGAAGGGATTTCCACACACTGGCCCTGGGCTCCCAGGAGTTACTCTGTTAGAAGAGCCAAGTGCCCTCCTCTTGGCCTGAGATCTGTGTTGAGATCCATTCAGGTGGTTGGTTTTTAACCTGAGCTCAGTGCATTTTTTTAAGTAGCTAAAAATAAAAGGAGAACACTTGAACACACAGAAGGGAGAAATATGCCTAGTGTAGGTTTTACAGTAACAACCTGAGTACTCGTCCATCGATAGTCTTGTGTTTCCCTTTGGGAACGTGAGAGAAGGTGACAAAAACAAACCCACGATCAATTTTGCATGGTCACAATAGAGATCCCTGTAATTACGCTTTGTCTTTGGATCATCCTGTATTTCATAGAGTTTGTGCTTGTACTTGTGCTCACACGGTTACCAAGGAAACAAGCTTTGAGGCTGTGCTTAGCGCAGGCTACCATCTGAGCACTGTGCGCCCTTGGACTCTTAGATTCCATCAGGCTGAGCCACTGGTGTTGGCCACTCAAAGGACCCATAGTGAGAACCTGTGCAGCTGGTAGCAACCTTTTGGCTCTCAGAAGAAAGCAAGGAACCACCAACCTTTTATTTTGGTCAGGTGTGTGGTGCTTTTGTGTGACCACTTACCAGAGCAGAGAGCCCCAGTTACTCCCAGCGCTTATTCAAGACACCTTAGCCAGAGCAGCAGGCTCCCAGGACGTAGGGCCTCTCTCACAGGAGCGCATGCTAGCTGGGAGCATTCCACCTAGAGCGCACAGCCCGTTGGAGCACCCCTGTCTGTACATGTGTGAAGTAGCTTTCACTCCCTCATCCTGCAAGGGTCAGATTTGCCAGCGAGAAAAGACGACCTCTACACTTTTTTTCTTTTGTATTTTGATAAACACTGAAGAAGCTGGAGCTGTTAAATTTTATCTTTGGGGGGGGAACCCTCAGAACTGGTTTATTTGGTGTCGTGGAACCTCTTATTGCTTTCAATACACAATTAGTAATCAACTGTTTTGTATACGTTTTCAGTTTTCATTTCGACAAACAAGCACTGTAATTATAGCTATTAGAATAAAATCTCTTAACTATTTCATGAGCTTTTCAGTGCTGCTACACGCCAGCTGCTCAGTCCCTGACACACTGCTCCCAGAAGGTGAACAAAACATAAAAACCTTTTTCATGATACAAATACAGACTACAGGCCTGCACCTTCCCCTTGCTCTTTATCTACATACTCCACCCTACCACAGCGGGCCCCAGGCCCTGAACCCCCTGATCTTCCTAGAGTGTTGGTTGCCACAGACAATTGTGTGCCTTTTCTCTGGATGAAAGACAGCCCATCTCTGGGTGTTGCCTCTGGTGGTGTGGCTCATTCCTCCTCCAAGACCCAGGAGCATTAATTAGCCTGTGACTGCTATGAATCACAGGTCAGAGGTCTTGCCAGCATAACCTATAGTTGCACTCCTCCTGTCTTGGACAGACAAGAGGCCTCATAGAGATCCTGGTGGCTGCTGTCCACTCCTGCTGGAGCATCCATTGCTTCAGCCACCAGCCTCATCACCCATACTGACCAACGATAGATTGAGGAAGGGCTTAAGGGGTGTCCTATGTAACTTATCTGGAAGGGAGGCAAGCCAGATCAAGGGGTACTGGCGTCCCTAGGAAATCTTGCTGCAGTTGGTGCTATGAGAATACGTGCTCCCAGCCCCATTTTACCTGGGTTCCTTTGGTAACTGCCATAGGGTCCAGAGCCCACCATGGACATGCATTGCTTTCCTAGCCTATATTCCAGGCTGTGTAGCATCCATGGTGCTGGCTCAACTCCAGATATGCTTTTAGCACTGCAGGAGACCCTGTTACCTTCCTGAGGTGGGCATGCAGAAAGTGGGTGGGTGAAGACCCACCCAGCATTGTCATGCAGCTTGATGAACCAATTTGAGATCAGGGAATATGGTGGTCCATTCCTGTCCACACCCCTACCCAAGTCCCTCTGATAATGATACTTAATGATAGACCTCAAGCTCTCAATTATGGTTTGGGCTGTGGAGTAAGTTCCCACTCATCGTAACCACACAGCGTTTCAAGGGCAGCTGGTGGATTTGAACTGCTGACCTTGTGGTTAGTAGTCCAATGCATACCCTACAGCACCACATCACATCCCTTCAACTATCAAGTGCCTTCAAGTGGGTTCTGACTCATAGCGACCCTGTATTATAGGGATTGCAAGGAGTGGCTGGTGGGTTTGAACTGCCACTTTATGGTTCAAATCACCTTGGGGTCCAGTGCTTAACCTACAGCGCTACTCCAGGACCTCCCTGTCATAAATGCCTTTGAGTCTGTTTTGACTGGTAGTGACCTTGTAGAAGGTTTCCCAGGAACAGCTATTGAGTTTAAACCTCTGACCTTGTGGGTAACAGTCCAGTGCTTATCCTACAGCACCACACCTGGACTCTCACCTATTATCAGAGCTATTGTTAAGTGCCACTGAGGCAGTTCTAACTCATAGTGGCCCTATGTGGGGTTTCCTAGGAGGGCCTGGTGAGTTTGAACCATCAACCTGGCGATCTAGGGTTCATTATACCACAATGCCACACCAGGACTCTGTTGTCAGGTGCCATCGAGTCGGAACCGACTCATAGCGACCCCATGCCCAGCAGAACGAAACAACGTCCGATCCTGGGCCAACCTCACTACCGCCGCCACACTTGACGCCATCAATGATGTCACCTGGCTGATTCATCTCGTTGGGGGTCTTCCTCTCTTTCTCTGACCCTCCACCTTACCCAGCATGACATCCTTCTCCAGCAACTGTTCTCTCCGGACATTGTATCCAAAGTATGAGAGACGAAGCCTAGCTATCTTGGCCTCCAAGGAGCACTCTAGTTGCACTTCTTCCAAAACAGATCTATTGGTCCACAAAATTGTTTAACTTCTTTTAAAATTGGAAGCAAAAACAAAATTAATCTAACCTGGATTACATGTCTTGACATCAGTTTTTGTAGATATGTGGAGGAAGGGCCTGCTGATGTTACAGTGCAGCCTGGGCGATAGGTCTCCCAGATGCAGAGCTGACCTAGGTCTTGCTTGTCCTTTGCCAACCCGTAGCTGGGAATGGGACCTAATTGGGTCCAACAGAGCAGATAGTAGGCCAAAGCAGAGGTGGGCTGAGGGCAGAGACTTATGGGTCTGTCAGGGCTTAAGAGGATATTCCCCTTGTGGGTCCTAGCTCCCACCACTGCTTACCAGGCTAGGAGAGGTTGGGTTTGGTACTCTGTCATGAGCCAACCACAGAGGTGGAGGGAACCAACACTTTAATGGGGGTAGGGATGGTCTGGAGGGGAGGGTTTGGAGGAAGGGGTGCTGCAGCAGTGAGCCCTCAGGTCCACATCTTTTCTAGCACCTGCCTGCTTGGGGCTGCTCCTCAAGGACCACCTTTCTCCATAGTAGTCAGTTACCATAGTATCTCCAGGTCCCTGTACAGTCCCTGATACATGTTTTTGTTAGGTGCCATCTAGTTGGTACAGACTCATTGCGACCCTATGTACAACAGAATGAAACACTGCCCGATTCTAGGCCAACCTCAATTGTTGCCACGCTTGATTCAGCCCATTGATGCTGACACTTTGTTAATCCATCTTGCTGGGGTCTTCCTCTTTTTCTCTGACCCTCCACCTTACCTAAGATGATAGATATCCTTCTCCAGAAACTGGTCCCTCCTGACAATATGTCCGAAGTATGAGATGAAGTTTGGCCCTCCTGGCCTCCAAGGAGCACTCTGGCTGCACTTCTTCCAACACAGATCTGTTGGTTCTTTAGGCAGTCCATGCCACTTTCAATATTCTCCAAAACCATAACTCAAAACCATCAATTCTTCTATAGTCTTCCTTATTCACTGTACAGCTTTCGCATGCATGAGGTTATTGAAAATACCATGGCTTGTGCCAGGCGTACCTTAGTCCTCAAACTGACATCTTAGCTTTTCAACATTTTAAAAAGGTCTTGTGCAGCAGATTTGCCTTATGCAATACATCGTTTGATTTCTTGACTGCTGTTTCCGTGAGTATTGATAGTTGATCCAAGAAGAATGAAGTCTTTGACAACTTCAATCTTTTCTCAATTGATAAGAATGTTGTTTATTGGCCCAGTGGGGAGGATTTTTGTTTTCTTTACATTAAGATGTAATCCATACTGAAGGCTGTGCTCTTTGATCTTCATCAGTAAATATTTTAAGTCTTCACTTTCAACAAGGTTGTATTATCTGTATATCTCAGGTTGTTAATGAGTCTTCCTCCTCCAATCCTGATGCTATATTTTTCTTCATAGAATCCAGCTTCTCAGATTATTTGCTCAGCATATGGGTTGAATAAGTAATGGTGAAAGAATACACCCTTCACACACCTTTCTTAATTTAAAACCATTCAGTGTTCCCATATTTTGTTTGAACAACTGCCTCTTGGTCCATGTACAGATTCCTCATGAGCACAATTAAGTGTTGTGGAATACCCTGACACATAGTAGGTGCTTTTTCAGCTTTTAATGAAAAAGCTGAACTCCACCCAGTTGAGTGGAGCACTCTGTGAGAGGAAGGACCTGAACTGTTCAGCAAGTTGTTCCAAGGGCCTTGGAGTAAAGGCATGGAGTTCCTTGACCACTGATAGGATGAATTAAGCCTTCATATTCATGAAAAGTTCTGTGATGCCAACCTACCCACATTGACTGCAAGGCATACTTGCTTTTAAAATAAATTTATTTTAAGTAAAAAGAACAAATCAAGGTAAAGAAAAATAGTAATCATACTGGCTACAGCAAACTCAGGGGAGGCCTGGGAGCTGCTGTGGAAGGAAGCGGGCCAGAGGAGGGATTCTGGTCTGCCAGGGCATCTAAGACAGGCCTGGGGCACCACAACAAGGTCAGACGGTGGGGGTGAGATCCCTGAGCCTCTCAGAACCCACTGGGCTGGGGACTTCCCCAGGTTCGACAGGTTCACTCACTAGGCCCTGTCCCCAAGGCCTTGGCACAACTTTCACAAAGTAAGCCTCTTCTGCCCTCCACTCACCTGGCTGATGTGAGCTGTGCCATTCCAAGGCGCTGGTTCCAGCCTTAGCCACAGAGAGGAGAGGCATTTCCCTGTGGTGGTGGTGGTAGTGGTGGAGAGTCCAGTGCTCACAGTCATTACAGCTGAGCAGTGAGGGAGCTGAAGCCTTGAGTCCCAGGGCTCAGAGCTGAAGGACCCTGGTGTGGTCAATGTAGCAGGTACATGTGGCTCAAGAATCAGAGTCTGTGTCATGCCGTCTCTGGGACTCTGGGCTCTTCCCACTGCATACACCACGTCCCCACTTCCTCCTTTTGCAGCTGGGGGAGGAGTGGTCGCTTGCAGAGGAACTAGAGTCATGTCGGCTGTGTCCATGTCTGGGAGACGACGAGGCGATAGCTAGTGAGTGGCTCCACCTGGGCCAGTATGACGACCAGGTCCACAGGCTACTCCATGCACCATGGGCATGCCAGGATGCTGCCCTCCCCAGGCCCACCCTCAAGATCTTTGCCAACAACTGGGCTTACCCAGGAGATGAGCACATGGAAGAAGCCGCCACCTCCCTCTTGTGGTGCTTTTCTTTCTTTTTCTCCTTCTTGTGTTTCTTTTTCTTCTTTTTCTTCTTCTCTTTCTTGCTTTTCTTGTGGTTCTCAGAGCTGCAAGAGGGAGCACAAAACCCCTTAGCCCGAACCCTTACTTCCAAGGCTATGTTCTGTCTGCTACGCAGGGAGTCAGTCAATAAACAGTTGTGGGTGAGATTGGGTTCCCCAGATGCGAGTCTCCACAGGGAGAAGGGCCTAACACCTATGCAAGGTACTTTTAAAAAGTCTCAAGTCCCCATGGCCAGTGACCCACACACACACATACACAGAGCATTCCACTGGGTATCCTCACCCCATCCTCTGAGCTGCCCGAGTACAGGGCTCACAAGCACCTGATACAGCCTCTCAGAAAAGGGCCTTTCACCACCATCTAGCCTCAGAGTCTGCCCAGAAAAGAGCAGAAGCTGAGCCCAGAAACCCTTTTTTGTTTTCCTTTTAATTTATCATCTTGGGAGCCCATTGAGTAGTTCCTGGACACAGAGGTCATGTCATAAGTGCCCTGGGTATGGTCCCAGAATGGTCCTCTAAATCCAGCAGAGTCAGGTGGCCACCTTGGCATGAGGGCCAGGGCTGGAGGGGAGCGAGCACTCAAGAACAGGGCCTTCTCAGCTGACCTACCTTGCATCCTTCACTCTCCACAAGCAGACAGCCAATCTGGCTCAGAATTTCCTAGGAGCTAGGGCCACTATTTACAGTCTTGGAAACCCTGTACAGGGTTGCTATGAGTCGGAACCAACTCCACGGCACACAGTAACCACCATCAGGGCCACTCTAAGGCACTCTGGTACCGTAGTGTTTATAAATCGGGCTGCTAATCTCAAGGTCAGCAGTTCAAAACTACCAGCTGTTCTGCGGGAGAAAGCTTTCTGCTCCCATAAAGATTTACAGCCTTGGAAACCCTGTACAGGGTTGCTATGAGTCAGAACTGACTCCAGAGCACATAACAACAAGGGTCATTATGGAGTCTTGGTGTAGCGTTGTGTGCTAATGCGCTGGACTGCAAAGTCATTTGAACCTCAGGGTGAGCGGTTCGAGCCCACCAGCTGCTCCTTGAAAACCCTATCCAAGATTGCTATGGGTCAGAACCAACTCGACATCACTCAACAACAGGGCCACTATGAGAGTCTTGATGCGGCACTGTGGGATAAAGCACTGGACTATAATAAGTTCTGTTTGAACCACAAGGTTAGCAGTTCAAACCCAGCAGCTGCACCTTAAAAACCCTGTAAAGGGTTGCTATGAATCAGAACCAACTCCAGCACTTAACAAGGGTTGCTATGAGTCAGAACTGGCTCTAAAGCACCAGACAACAGTGTGCAAAGAGAAACTTCAATTCTGTGATTCTCAAACTTTCCCTGCCATAGAGACCCTGGGGTGTGCCTTAAGTGGTCTGGCCCCAAGCAGGCAAATTCTATCTTAAAACAGCCCAAAGTAAGTGAGCGCCTGAGGGCCTTACCACAGCTCTGCTTTCTCTTCAGAGTGCAGCTTCTTTCTGGCGGAAGCTGGGGAGGTCCCTGCCCCACTGCTCTCCACACGGTGATGCTGCCAAGGGAAGCCAAGGTCACCCTCGGTGAGGGATCCTGGACAACCCTGAGAAGTTTCCAGGCCATCCAACCCGCGTTCCCTGAGTCAGGAGGCTGGAAGCATCCTCCACAGAGGAAAGGACCCTGCCTGAGGCTCACAACAAAGGGGAACCCAGGCACCTCCCGCCTCTTGCCACCATGAGCTCCCTGTATGTTCTGGAGGAGGGGTCATTACTGTGAACACCGACAGCCCCAGCTTGGCAGCCTCCTTGTCTTCTCTGGACAGCACCACTCGGCCTGCGGAGCCACTGTAGGAACACACACGGGGAGACTATGTCCACAGGAAGAGGACCACGCCACACCCAATCAGGAATCCGTGCAGCCCTGTCCCTAACAGTGCCCACGGAGGAGTCCCACCCTAGCTTCTCTGGGGCTTGGGGAGCTGGAGCTGTGACATCAGGTCCTTAATCTGCCAGCCCCAGTCCTGGTTAGACCTCGTCCCCAGCAGAGTCCCAAACAATTCACCACCACTCCTGCCCCCGCACCTGGAGCTCCCGAGCCCCAGGAGTCTGTCCACACCCTTGTCTTCCGGGTCAGCTCCTTCCCGCTTACAAACCTCCACAAAATCCTGTGAGGAAAGGAGGGCAAGTTTCTCAGGCAGGCCCCAGAGCCGCCTCCCACCCCACCCAGGCCACCCTGCCGGGTCCGATCCGACTCCGTCCAACACCACCCACCCAGAGCTTCTCGGCGGTTACCTCCTTGCTTAGGCCTGTAGGCTGTTTCTTCACATTCTTGTAGCCTCTGCAACGAGCCAAGGCAGGCTTCAGGAAGGGCCGACCCTCCATCCCCACTCACCCCCGATCTCCCAGCCCTCGGGACACATCGGCCCCTAGCTTCGCGAGGACACTCACAGGGCTGCCATGAGGGCCTCCTGCTCAGCCTGCCGCACCGCAGCCAGCTCCTCCTCCCGGCTCAGCCCCACGGGGCCCACGCGGTCCTTAGCGTACCAGGTGAGGTCTCGGCCTTTCTGCCACCGGCCCACCGGGGCCATCAGCGAATTACCCAGGTAATTCTCCCTTTGCTTGTCGGTTTTCACGTCCTCCCAGTTAAACTGGTCCTGTCCGCCGCGGACGCCGCCTCGGCTGGAACCGAACATGGTGCCGGCGGGTGCTGCGGAGAACAGAAAGACCTAGAAGTTCAAGCTCCGCTACAGGCCCACCAAGCCCCAAGCTGAGAGAGTCGGCCCAAACGCTGAAGCCTCAGACTGCGCCCAATCCGCCACCCAGCGACCCTCCTCCGCCTGTTCTCACTGGCAGCCTCCGCTGCTCCCGCGTACAGCCAGCCTCGCGTCGTACGGAGTGACGTCACTCGCAATGGGACGCTTCCCCAGCATTCCGCACCACCGCCCTCTCCTCTCGCGCCGTGCACTGTGACGCATTTTGCGCTAAGTCCCGCCCCCCCCGCTCCAAGTCGCTTGCTGCGTGGTCTTATGTGCCTTTGGCGCCAGTCCTTCAGTCTTCTGGGTTGCTTGAGACCACTGAGCGCTTAACCATTGTCACTAAGGCTCCAATGATAAGACCCCCAAAAATAGAATGTACCCCAGAAAGCTCACCCCGGGTCTGCCCCTGCCCCAAATATCCTGAGTGGGTTCAAATAACAAGAACTGACAAGTTTCAAAGGCTATATGTCCCAAACAATATCCAATTGTAGCTGCATGCTCAAACCCAATGTAACAAGATGTAGATAAACCACGAGTGTCAGTCAGTTCCCAGAATATGCCCAGACAGCCTTGGAAAACAAACACCAGGTGCCAGATTCCAGAGACGTGTTGTGTTCCTTCATTCCAAGATAATAACCTTGCTTTTTGCTTCTGTACCCGGTTTGCTCCCCTTCCCCTGAAGTTTTAGCCTTTTAAGCTGCCCCCAACGGACAGTTCGGGGCTGCAAACCTTAGCGAGCTTGCTTTTAGCCTGTTTGCAGACGCTTATCAGCAATAAAGACTCTTCGTTTCCTACTCTATGTCTCTGGTGCGGTCTCTCCAATCTCGCTCTCCAATTCTCAGGTCTAACACCATAAAGATTAGTGGTGGTGGTTGTGTGACATCAAGTTGGTTTGGACTCATAGGGACCATGTACGGAAGCAGAAAGCCTCATTTTTCTCTCGCAGATTCGAACTACTGATTTATTGCTAACCAGCAGCCCAAATATGTAATCCACTACGCCACCAGGGGTCCTCCATAAATATTACTGCCCAAAAAATCCTGTGGAGCAGTTTCATTGGGGTACCATTCAACTTAATGGACAGCTAACCACAACAAAATTACGTTTCAGAGTAGGATCCTTAAACCTCCAAAATGACAGTGATTTAAGTTTTTTGAAGGTGAAAACAGAGAAGGTACTTGTAGGAATGTAAATTGCTGTGGAGAGTCAAAGCCAAGAGAAGCAAATTTCTAATCTCTTGGGCAATTCATCTTGGAAGAAAAACCATCATGCTAGTCAAAGGAGTCCTGGTGTGGCGCTGGAGGATATACACACTGGACTGCTAACCACAAAGTTGGCAATTCAAACGCACCAGTGGCTCTCAGAAACCCTATACAGGATCACTATAAGTCAGAGCCAACTCTAAGGCACTTAACAAGTCAAAGGAAGAAATAATTTGGAGCTTCCTGATTGTTGGTTCGAAAACAAGCATTTATGTTTTCAAAAATATAAACAAATGGCTTGGAAGAAAAAAAGGCAAATTAGGATATATGAATTGTGCAACAGTTGAGCATTTCAGAGTGATGGTAGAAAGCATGTTTGAAGGCCTCAATAGCTTACTGTCCTAATAACTCTTAAATGGTGGTACACCATAAACTCCGGCAAACAAAGAGTTCAGAACTATGATGCTTCTAAAACCCATGCTAAAAGTTTAAGATTTGTAAAATAATTTATTCAATTCCCAGTTTAGTGTATAAACTAAATAAGATACTGATTCTACCATGAAAAATATATGATTTAGTAAAACATAAAAGGCCTTACCTGACACGGAGGGGCAATAAAATCACAAGAGAATCAGAGAGGTCAACTGTTCAGTATGGCAAGAATAATAGACCCTATCACAAAAATTAAGATGGAGGTAACTAAGGATATCATACAAGAGAATAGCAAACCTTGCACCTGAACAACCAGGTACCTTGAGATTTTGCTCGGGTGCCTGAGTCAGCCAGCACCTGCACCAGCCTGCTTTATCTGGTGCTTTAAAAGAACTCGCGTCCATCACAGTGGATATGTTTTCAGTACAATATTGTTTGTCATAAGTTACTGTGGCTTCAACAATAACTATTCAAAATCAAACTTTTATTCTGATGGAACATGCTGAGAAGAAAATCTGGAGAAACTAAAAAATGTTCCAAAAAGTTTCATTTGGCACTATAATATCATTAATTACAATTGTCAATAATGGGAGTAAAATAATCATTTAAAAAATTTTACCACCTTCAATTTACCACCATAGTTTAACAGTGGATCACATAATATGAGATTTAATGATAATAAATTTACTTAGTGGATTAGGATGCTTTACTATTTGCCAAATTATGGTTGAATTAAATTTATAGGTTTCCTACAGATACAAAAGCATTTATCTGCAAAATCAGTTGTTTTTATAAAACTTATGTCATATTTTATTTTTAAATAATGTGTGTGCCGCACATCCTTGCCATCAGTAAGTGTAAAGCACACTATGTACCAACACAGACACAGACATCCCATGCACATCATCATATAAGCATGACCTACCCTCACCAGCCATTAAACATTTGCAAGTTGAGTCCACCTATCATTATGCCAATTAATCAGTAATTTGATGAGCTCAAATAAGCAATTAATGACATCACAGGCAAAATAAGGAGGCACCAAAGGAGTCCTGGTGAGGAGCTGTGGAATAGGACCACAAGGTCAGTTTGAACTGAAAGGTCAGCGGTTCAAACTCACCAGCTTCTCCTCAGAAACCCTATACAGGGTCGCGATGAGTCGGAACAACAGACAGCCTAGGGAGGGGAGCGTACTATCAGGAGAGGCTACAAGATTCTTTTGCCCTGGTCCAAGCTTCCCTTCTGAATCTACATGGCTCTCGTCCTACTTCTCTGGTCCCATCTTCAACTCCCTCACTTGCCCTTTAATTTGGTGGTCCCCCAACATAACACAGTGGGAGTCAGACATCTTGAGTGTCTGCGAAGTCATCTTTGGCCTATTTCTTCATGTGTGTCCCAAAAAAGGCAAACGCTACCCTAGGCTGTTATCCCAACATGCCCTGTCCCTGTGTGGTCCTGACCATTCTCAAAGCATCAGACAAGATCCCTGCAGCTCCAGACCTGCCCCAGGACCTCTGTCTTCAACACAGTAGTCTAAGACCACAATCCTGCCCTTTCTCCAGTGCTTCCAGCTCACCAGTATCACCACCTGCCAGTGTGGAAATCTTGACTCTCTCTCCTGGTTTACCTACTGTCACCCCCTCAAGAGATTCCCGTGAAGCTCATTTGGACCTGGTCACATTCTTCTGAACCTATGGAACTAACCTATGCCATCAGATGTCAAAGCAGTAAGTGGCCTTAGGGTCATGGAGGCAAGGGGAGGGCAGGAGGGTTTGGGGTGCCACCGTGTAATGGCTCTATTCACTGTGAAATAGACTGATGGAGTTAACACGCATGATTGGTCCACTTTTCTTGCTCCAATATATTCGTTGGGTTTTTTTGTTGTTTTGTTTTTAGGTGCCATCAAGTCAGTACAGACTCATAGTGACCCTATACATAACAGGATGAAACACTGCCTGTTCCTGTGCCAACCTCACAATCATTGCTACACTTAAGGCCATGCCTGCTGCCACTGTGCCAATCCATCTCATTGGGGGTCTTCCTCTTTTTTGCTGACTCTCCAGTTTTCTTTTAAATGTAAATATACTTTTCTATACTCTCCCTAGTAGCATAGTGGGTTACAAGTTGGGCTATTAACTGCAAGGCTAGCGGTTCAAATCTACCAGTTGTTCTGTGGGAGAAAGATGAGACTTTCTGCTTTCCATTAATTTTTTTTTTTTTTTTAATCTCCTCTAGTCGATTTCTGATTATCAAGCCATTGATGCCATGTCAAATGGGTATTATCTGCAAGTTTGGATGTTCTTGTGCATCTCTTCTCACTTCATATCAGCTGGACGCTTCACTCTCAGCTATAGCCCTCTGTGCCTATATTCTTGTCCATAGGTTCACGTGTCCCCAGGTCTCACCACACTTTGGACCAACCAGCCCTTCCTGTTTTCTCTCTCATCTCCAGAGTCTATGGAACGTGGTTGAACTCAGCGCATTTCTTCATTGCTGCCTTTCCCTCTCTCCCATTCACCAGTCGACCAACGTGGGCACCAGCAAGCTTACATACCTGCTCATGTGTTCCCTTTGAGTTTCAGTCTTAGAGGGGGGTTTGTCCTGAAGGAACCTGATTGCTTGCCTTGATGGCTTCCCAGCGAGTAACTTGCTTCTTCTTGTAGTAGCCAATCATGCTGCCATTTTTGTTTTGGGTTTTCCCTGATGATCTTTCTTTGAAGATGTATCTTTTGTCGCTCTAGCTGTTCCAGGCTGGTCTGCTTGTCCTTGCTAGTGAGAATGTCCCACCTCAGAAGGTTCTGGATATGGCTCAGGATTCCACCTAAGGTCCTATAGACTGCAAAGGCTCCGTAGGAGGCCTATTTCACTGGGCAAGTTCTAGAACCCATTGTAGGTATTCCAATCAGTTACAGGCTGAAGCTGGACTTAAAAGCTTTCTGTAATCATGTTTCCTGACATTTCTTTCTATCCAACTCAAATGTCCATTTTACAATAGTAGGCAAGGGAACCAATATACATAAGACAGTCAAGCATCTTAGTATCATTTCCCCCCTTCAAATTATGTGTTGATCCCTGTATCACAAAGCTCTGTTGTTCCAAGTTTCAGCATATATCACTACTTACCTGTCCCATTTAGCCCATGTAAACCTGTCTCAGTGTTCTCCTATCTACCTTGTTATTCCACCATTCCCCCTTCTTGTGTACTGCCCTCCACAACAACTGAACTATGATGTGTCTGCCCCCTACCCTGTGCTCTACTGTCGCCTCCCTCCACCTCCCCCAAACCACCCCTCCCTAACTCCACCGGTAACCAATAAAGAAAATTTTTTTTTTCATTTTAGTATGGGTATCTTTTCTTAAGCTTTTACAATAATGGTCTTAAATGCAATATTTGTTCTTTGGTGACTGATTAATTTCATTCAGCATAATGTCCTCAAGGTTCATCCATATTATGTGGTGGCTTGCAGCTTCCTTGTTATTCTCAAGGTAGTGTAATATTCCATTGTGTG
>NW_006408872.1:1987752-2025589 GCF_000296735.1 Chrysochloris asiatica | reverse complement strand
TTTGACCACTGTAGTCATGTAAATTTTGAAATCAGGGAGTAAGAGGCCTCCAACTTTGTTCTTCTTCTTAAGCAGTGCTTTGCTTATCCTGGGTCTCTTTCCTTTCCATATAAAGTTTGTATTTGTTTTTTTCCATCTCTCTAAAGAATGTTGTTGGAATCTGGATTGGGATTGCATTCTAAGTGTAAATTGCTTTGGGCAGTGTTGACCTTTTCACAATGTTAAGTCTTCCTATCCTGGAGCGTGGTATATTCTTCCATTTTTGTAAGTCTCTTTTGGTTTCTTGTAGTAGTGTTTTGTAGTTGTCTTTGTACAGTTCTTCTGTGTTCCTGTAAAGATTTACAGCCTTGGAAACCCTATACAGGGTCGCTATGAGTCAGAATCGACTCCACAGAACACAATCACAATCACCACCATATTCCAGGATTCCTGCTGTGATGCCAGAGAACTGCTAATGACAAAGACGGCAGTTCAAACCCACCAGCCACTCCTCAGAAACTCTACATAGGGTCACTGAGTCAGAACTGACTCTTTGGTACTATAACAACATATTCAGTAAAAATATTATATACAATAGTAGATACCCAGCTGATTCCAAAAAGCCCAACTTTTGCACTCAGATCTGTTCTACATGTGCAGCCTCAGCCTCTCATTCATTCAGTAAATGCCTATTGAGCACCTCTTGGACACTGTGTGTCAGGTGCTGGGGATATAACGGTGAACATACACTCTTCATGCGCGGGGCACACGACTGGCCGACCCAACAAAACTGAGCCAAGACCTGGAGGAAGGGGCAGGGAGTGCAGGGCCTTAACCAACAGGAAGAGTACTACAACACTGAGTCACCAGAGAAGAGCAGCAAGGATTCTAGGTGGAGTGACTCTGGAGTGCTGTTAACCTATAGGGAACGGTTCCTGCTGGCATGGGAGCAGAATACATTGGAAGCATTGGGTGGGAAGCAAGGAGCCTGAGGAGGAGGCCACAAGTGATGCTATAGGCCAGGTTCCAGGATTGGATGTGGACTAGGGGCTGTGGTGAGACTGGACGTATTGAGAAGGCAGTGTCTGAAAATGAATAATGGACAGGACAAGGTATGAAGCATGCCCAAGAGGAGAGTCCAGATTTGCCAAAGGACAGACGTGGGATAAGAGCCAAAGATGGCTCTGTGGAAATGGGCAGAGTTGATACAAGGACGAGCTGCCACTAATGAGAAGGGAATCAGAGCAGGAGACCAGTGAGCCAAAGGCAGCCCGTACCTTCTGGAAGAGGTGCTGAGCGTGAAATTGATAGTATGGGGCTATGGTTGGAGCTGAGACTTCAGGTACACATTTGGAAGTCCTGGTGTGGCGCTGTGGAATAAAGCACTGGACCACACCCCTTGAGAACCCTATAGAGGGTCACTATTAGTCGGACCAAGTCGACGGCACTGACCACCACCAGCAGCAGGTGCATGAACTTCTTTAGAAGCCCTGAGGCTGGGTAAGATAACCAGTGGCCAGACACGTGGCAATGAGGCCTGGGAACGGACCTTTGGGCTCAGCAACGTGGTGGTGGCCTGTGGTGTTGGCAAGAGCAATTTCAATGGGACTGGGCTGCAAGTCTGTTGAAAACAGTAGATACATGTGAAGAGGACTCTGAAGACTAGCTGCAAAGGTGAGATGTGATGGTTAGGGAGCCCTGCTGATGCCGAGAGTAAGCAGGAGGGGCTGGATGGAGGCTGGTTATGGGCACAAAAGATGTGTCTTCCCATGAAGTGGAGGAACAAAAGGGTTGGGAAGTGTCATAGCAGCAGCCAGGTCAGTGGGAAGTGACGGTCTGGTGGCTGGGCCTTCTCCTCAGGTATCTTCTACGTCTTTCACCTCATGGGAGGGCAACTGCATTCAGGTACAGCAGATGACAGGGCAGCCTCAGACAGACTGCCATCGCCATGTCCTAGCCATTCCAGTGGCCTGTGAGGCACTCTAGGTGTGTGAGGAACCTAACAGCTAGAGCACAACCTGTCCCAGGACAACACAGTTGGAACAGTTAGAAACTGTTGGCGGTCTTAGAGGAAGGTGGGGACTGTGTGTGAAACGAACTCCTAGTCATAGACTGTGACAAACCCTGTCAATTCTAACTGCAAAATGCTGCAGACCTGTGTGGGAGGGAGTACAGTGGAATGTCCCTTCCCCAGTACCCAGCAGCCCACAGCCCAGGAGGCAAGTTCCCCGAAACCAGACAACCTGGCACAGTACTCTGCAGGGCATGGCAGCTCAACCTGCATCTAAGGCTGGAAGAGCAGAGCAAGAAGGAGCAGGCACCAGAATGAAATAGTAGTGGGGTTTTTAACTTACACTTTTAAAAAGTCATTTTAGGGAGAAGACAACCCACCCTCATCTTTACAATGTCTTGGGATAGTTCAAGGAGCAGTCACTTTTTGGTCCAAAATCGTTTGTACCGCTCCACATCAAAGTCGTCCTTAAGCTCTGGCTCCTCCGTCTTTTTTCTGAACGTGGCCTCACGTTTCCGGAACCGAGCCTTTCTCTCTTCAGGAGACAGGTGGTCAAGGTCTATAGGCATCTGTGGAAGAAATCCAGAAATAGCAGGGATACCCTGAAATGACTCAGAAGGGAGCTGAGCCAGAGAAACAGCCAACATTGGACTGATCTAAGGTGAATTTATACAAGCCTTACTGAAATGACACTTCTCCAAATCTTTATTTTTATTCAACCATAGTTTAATTTTACATATTCTATTGGTTTTTCTCTCCCTTCACAGCTTTCCCCCTCCACATCTGACTTTTTTTTGCATATACAACTCATCAATACTGTCTGAATTTAGGCCTTAAAATGAGCTTGGCTTTTCCTAACACAGAGCCCTTATCAGTCAAAACCTTCTTCCTTCCCCGATGATCTGTGACATCATCTGAAGCTGTCTGATTTATTCTGGGCCAACTGGCCCAGGACCCCTAGGAAGTGTAGTTCCTCTAGAACAGTTCTTTTCATGGGGGCTTGTTGTGGTATGAACCCAAGGGGCTCCTTCTGCCTCTGCCCCTCCACCCCCTGGCCTGGCCCTTACCGCAAGCATGCGCCGTGGCTCCCTGTAGCGGATGTGGATAGTCGAGCCGTCCTGCTTGACCAAGAGTACAGGGTAGAGGCGTGCGTAGGCCTGCCTGTGGAGTCTTGTGAACGAGGCCCTGTTGCAGTCAGCTCGCCCAAGGGATGTGTGTAGGTGGCAGAATGAGGGCACAGCTCTTTGCATGAAACTCTGCCACTGCAGGCTGCAGGAAAGCATGCAAGCAGCAGGTCAAAGAACCTCAACGTGGCACAAAGTCTATCAGCCTGTATCTCAGGGTCATCACAACTATAGATATGGGTGGGAAGCTCCCTGCAGGTATATAATGTGTCCCAACTTGGTGTTCTGTCACTAGTAGAGGGAGAAGCCTCAAGTGCTGACTGCACAGGGAAGCACCCAGTGGAAGGCAGTGATGCTGAACATGAAAACTGCCTACTGCAGGCCATCAGGCCAGGTTCCTGAGAAGAGAGGGGAGCAACCTCAGTGACGGGCCTGGAGGTGGGGGCTGCAGATGAACCTGCCCTGTTTCAGTTGTGGTGCTGTGTGCACGATGACACTAACAGGCTTGTTGAGCCATGTTAAGCATGAAACATGCTGGGAGTGGGTGGACCTGAAAGCTGCAGGCTGTGGTCAAAGCTCCTCTTGCTCCACTGCCAGGAAGATGCTAGTGTGTGAGGAGTGAGTGCATGAGGCTCTCTAGACAGCTCAGGCTTCACCCAGCCCATCTATTTGTTGGAGAGATCTAGCTGGCTGGCCAGGTAGACAGTGGGACTCTGGATTCCAAGGGAAAAACACAAACACAATGTGTTGTCCACTTAGCTTCCGAACATGGCTGGCATTCAGCCTTCAGATCACACACAGCAGAAAGCACACACTCTGAAGTGACAGGAGAGAGAAAGGTACCCTGCCCCAGCTCAGCCACTAACCCACATGCAGGCCTCAGCTCCCTCATTTTAAAGTCCCTTCTGGCTCGGAGATTCCAGGATTTACCCAAAACTTGAATTTAAGACTCATTCCCCGGCCATTCCAGTCTTTCCCTTTTCCTCTAAGCTTGAGGAATAAAATGTCTGAAACATTTCCGAGCTTTCTTAGAACCACTGTATAGCCCAAAGTGGCCTCATTTTCCTGTTAGGCAACATGGACCTTGGTCATGGTCACCCCTGAAGTCTCCTAACTCATAAATTATCAGGTCCAGTTCATTTCTTTCCTTGAATTATTCTCAAGTTCCCTCTCCTCCACCCTTCACATTTCGGTACATCAGCATCTAGCTCAGCTCATCCTAACAGCCTCCCATTTGGACCCTCCACTGCCACTGAAGTCTACACACACACAGAGCAATTTCTCTAAAAACCAGTCTGCTTACATCAGGCTGATGGCTCTCACTGCTCTCGGGATAAAATGCAAATTCTTGAGCTGTCCATATAGCTTTCCAGATCTCTTCAATCCCATCCTCTCCTTTTATAAGCAGCCAGTCACAAACACAGCTACACACACTATCTCTCTGCCTGGGACTCCATCTTCATTGTGGTTTCCCCACACCCTGCCCTGCCCACAATTGTACTGGCCCTGTATGTTCATTCCCTCCCACTGGACTGTGAGGTCCTGGGAAGAACTGCATCATAATTACTGTTAAGCCCCAGACCCTAATCATGGGGCTCAGTAAATTTTGGCTACATGAGTCCAGGCCTTGCCTTCAAAAGTGCATAAGAAGCACATCAAGAGATGCATGGAGACAGGGAAGAGCACCAAACAGTACATGAGCTCCAGAGCTAGAAGATGCCACAATCTATGGCGAGAGCTAGGGGGCCCAGAGAGTAGCTCCAGAGAATGTGGGCCATTGGCTTGGAAAGGCTTTTTGGGAGCGGGATTGGAGTTGAACCTTGAACTAGATGTTTTCCAACCACTAGCAGCAGTTCCAATACAAAACTTCCCAAGTATGAGAGTCCTCCAGGAAATACGGAAGCCCAGAGTCCTCTTTTATTGCCACATGCTGCTAGCCAAATTCCACAGTGACATGAACCTGTGCTCTAATTTTTTCATTCTGTGAGCATATACCTGTACTCCTCACTTTGGGGAGATGAGGGGCTGAGGGGAAAAGGCAGACAATGAAGAAGTTCTGATGGGGATGACAGGAAGGCCCATGACATTCTCTCACTGGGTTGTAGGATTTGAATAAGAATGTGGGGACAACCACCACCACCATCTATTTCATACTAAATACTCAAAAGTCATTTCTATTTCTCCTTCAACACCTTTTGAAGGGGTGTATGTGTATGCATTTTCCAGAAAAACCCACAATGGCTCAGGGAGGTTTCCCATGGCAGCACAGCATAAGTGGGCATTCACATGAGTGACCCACGACATTAAGTCCAAGAACCCTGGAAGACCATGCTTACCCAGACAGGCTGCCCACAGTGGCCATTCCTCCTTTGAGTCCCTGTAACATGTGGAGGTAGTCCCTGGCCCTGGTATGTGACCTGCTAGACAAAGGAAGAAGAGAACAACAAAAAAAGAAAGATGGAAACATTTAAATGATTCTTGTTTAATTCCAGCCACTAATGAAATCAGACCCCAATACATTTGACAGGCATTCTCAGCAGGCCATTATCCAGTCTCTCACAACCCTATGTGGGAGTCTCAACCAGATTTGGCATTAAAATCACCTGCAGGTTTTTTAAAAAAACACCATGTCCAGGTTCTAGAGCCTTGGTGGTGCAGTGGGTTAAGCACTGGGCTGCTAACCACAAGGTTGGCTTTTCAAACCCATCTTGTGATGAGAGATGAAGCTGTCTGCTTCCATAAAAGATTTACAGTTTCAAAAACCCTAAGGAACAGTGCTACTGTCCTATAGGGTTGATACGAGTCAGAATCAACTCAATGGCAGTGTGTTTAAGTTTTTGAGTTTTGGTCCCAAAGATTCTGACTGTCCATGGCAGGGCCCAGCTGATTCTGGTGGGTTAGAGCCTAGGAGTTACGGAAGATGTTCAGAGGATGGGATGTAATGTAAAAACACTTTTTTAAGGAAAAGTCTTTTATTGTGAATTGAGTAAAGGTTTACAAAGCAGATGATCAGTTTTATATTCAACAAATCATACATTTTGTTTGCTTCATTACAATGATTGCAATCCCTTCCATGTATCATCACTTAAGTCTACTTTTATTTACTTTAACTCTTGCATTCCACCCTGTGTCTCTTGCTATGGGGGGAATCTGATGTTCACTGGAAACCTGATGGGATGTAGTGAGCACAAAGTTTTTTGAAGAGCTTCAAAATCAGTCAGCCCTAGCTACCCTGTGAGCAGACGTCTAGTGGTATTGCAGGGAAAAATTATCAGGGCTTTACCAGCAAAATTGGAATGGTGCCTGTGCTTTGGTGCAAATGGCCATCCTTTTCACCTTGGTATTCCATCAGCTGTCAACCACAGAAGACAGGCATAGGTCCAAGAGAAGTGTAGCTACTCCCCATGGCTCTTTTGATCCCTGTGTTTATATAGACAGTACTGGAGTTCCCCCAGGGGTGCCAAGTGAATTCAAAGCAAGAAACCAAATAACTGCAGGGTTTGAATCTGTATTATTCTGGTGGTCAACCATTAGCAAAAATGTGGACTGGAGTCCTGGTGTGGCGCTGTGGGTTAATGTGCCAGACTGCAAAGCTGTTTGAACTGCAAGGCTGGTGGTTCAAGCTCACCAGTCACTCCTTGGAAACCCTATACAGGGTCGTTCCGCGTCAGAACCTACTCGATGGCACTTAACAACTACAACATTATAATCAACAAATATTCACAAATTATACCAGAGATGCTACAAAAGGAATAGCAGAGCAATTAGGACCTACTAGCAAAATGGCCTGGGAAAACAGGGTAGTCCTAGAAATGATTAGCAGAAAAAGAAGGAGTATGTGTTATAATTGGAGTCCAATGTTGTACTTTCATTCCCAGTAACACAGTTCCTGATGATACCATTACCAAAGCATTACAAGGGCTGACCACCTTAGCTAATGAACTCGCCGAAAATTCAGGCATAGATGACCTCTCTTCTAGTCTCATGGAACAATGGTTTGGAAAATATAGGTGCCTATTGTTAGAAATTAATCCCGATGTCACATAAAAGACACTCAGTGAGACTAAATTACTTTGGTAAAGCAAAATTTACTCCTGCAAGAGGGTGTGTGTGCATAGCCGTACATACAGGAACAGGCCAGTGAGCATACCAAGTGGGCAGTCCACTTGGGTTTTTTATACCTGACCTGAGTCTCAAAGCTGTGTCTCACCTATTGGCTAGAGTTTTGACAGCACAATCTTTCCCTTACCCTGTTGGCTAGTTCAAATTTTTAAGGCACGCATACCTACTTTAGGAAAAGAAAAAGAGAGCGATCATAAATTCATTACTCCAGGAAGTAGTTAAAAGAAAAAGAACACGATCATAAATTCTTTACTCACTTCAGGAAGTAACCAAAGAAAAAGAGAGAGTCTTTACTTCAGAAAATTAAAAAAAAAAAAAAGGTTACCCGAATACAATAAACAGGATTATAATAAATATGTGTGTGTGTATACATATATATCCACCACCACCCCACCCCCCATACACACACACTCTGACTTTGGTCCTCACCTCTCTAATTATCACATTAACACTAATGGCATGTTGTGGCATGTGGTTTAATGCGCCAGACTCTAAAGCCGTTTGAACTGAAAGGTCAGTTGGCAGTTCAAGTTCACCAGCTACTCCTTGGAAACCCTATACAGGGTCGATATGGGTCGGAATCGACTCAATGACACTTAACAACAAGATTAGTTTTAAAACTTATAGAAAGTCTTATTCAAACAATCCCCACCTTCATAACAAAATACCCTTTTCACTTAGAAACATATGATGACCAAAGTCAACGTCTCCTTACAGAGTTTGAAGCAAAGAATGAAGTCTAACAAGAAGATAAAGGGGTAAATGTGGGAACGAGTGTCTTTTCTTCAAAATTATAATAATCCTGTTTATTGTATTTAGGTGACCTTTCTTTTTTTTCTTTCTGAAGTTAGTAGAGACTTTATGATCTTTCTTTTACTTTTTACTACTTTCTGAAATGAGTAGGAACTGTATGACCTTTTTTGTTGTGGTGTTGGTTCCTGTACAGCTAGTACACGCACCCTTAATTTAGTCTCACCGAGCGTCTTTTTGTACAACATCGGAATTCATTTCTAACAGGAAATGAAAAAAAAAGTTCTTATTTCTTAAATGAAAATTCCATTTAATACATTTCTTAAATTGAGGCCCATCTGCTGTCTCTGCTGTCTTTCTCTTGCCCTACCACCCCCGGTCCGCCCCCTCAAAATAAGGGAAACCTGACGACAACCCAGCAAAGACGGCGGCAAACACGTGGGAGAAAGGCTCGCAGGGGCTGTCAGTAGCCTGGGCTGCGGACCTGCCTCGCCCCGCCCTTTCCACCGGAAGCTCGGGTGGAAGCTCTTCTCCGCCAGACTGCTTCCCCACCAGACTGCTTCCCCACCACAATGGATGGAAAGCGCAGATGGGTGGGCTAGTTTATCACCAACCTACGACCAACACTGTTGCCCTGGAAGGAGTCCCAAGGACCAGCAGTCCGGACCCTCACCTGTTAGATGGGACAAGAAGGACAGGGTCACAGGATAGACAGTGCCCAGGTTCCTCCCGTAACTCCCGTGATGTCTTTTGCAGTGCAGCGTCGCGCAGAGCTGACGTCACTGCGGCGGGAACAGACCTGGAGCTGTCGTCCTTTCGTGTCGAGGGCTGGGTGGGGACGTGAACGTGACGTCCCTGGAGGCGGGCAGTCCCGGGTCGGACGTGCTGTACAAGTGTGGCACCATATGCTGCGGCGCCCGCTGGCCGGGCTGGTGGCGGCAGCCCTGAGCCGAGCGTCTTCGGACGGTGAGTGGTGGAAGGAAGCCCCTCCGGGTGAGCGCGGTGTTGGGGCAGCTAGCGGGAGGCGTTTCCGCGCTGCCTGCTGCAACTCGGAGCGGCTGCAGGCCCACCCGGAGGGGTTTCTTTCGGAGGCGAGCCTCGTGGGGCCCCGGTCAGAACGATCTGCTAGTAGTGGTTTCGCTGAAGGTCCACTGCAGTCACCAGACTTTTGCGTGTTTGATTCCTATGTAGTTACATTTGAGGGAAGCCTTTGTACTTATGTGAGTGATTTGCAACACTCTTCTGAAACTCAGATGACAAAGAATCATTGTTTTCAGTACCTACTTCCTAGTTCTGAGCATTAAAGAAACTCGGTGTGTGTGCGGGGGGGGTAGGGAGGGCGGAGATTGCAGGTGAAATTTACCCGACCCCTGACGTTGATCTGTAATCACTGATCACTGGTCCTTGGACAGGTTCCAGTCTTAACAAAGCTCACTGCAAGCAAAATGAAGACAATATATACATTTGAAGGGCTGTCCCTTGTTCTAAAGCAGTGTCCTTTTTATTTTGCGTGTACGTTGGTTTAAAATGCCCAAGGTGTTTTGTTTGTTTTAATTTAGACAAAGGTGCTGTGAATGGACCAAAATTCGATGTCAAGGGTTTGGTTTTGTGTTTGTTGTTGTTGTTAAGTGCCGTAGAGTCAGTTCCACCGACCCATAGTGACCCTGAGCAGGGTTTCCGAGGCTGTAAATCTTTACGGGAGTAGAAAGCCTCATCTTTTTCCCAAGTAGCAGCTAGTAGTTTAGAAGTGCTGGCCTTGCGGTTCGCAGCCCTATTCATAACCACTACACTACCAGAGCTCCTTGGTTTTGTGTTTAAGCAAGTAGAAAATTGTTTCCCAGAGTTAGACATTATGTAAAGTCCTTGCAACCTGAGGACATGGTGGTGTATGCCTCTTGGGCACTGCATGATGAGAAGGGGCACTGAAGGGAGGGAAGCTGACCCTCTTTCCTGTGTTGGGCCACTCAACAGAGCTGACTGTTTCCATGGGACCAGGTTCCAAAGGCTACTTTTTCCAAAGACTGCTTTAGGTTACCCAAGGAGCCTCATACTCCTCTGCTTCGTGGGTTTCTGACCAGTGAAGAGAGCATGTAGAAATGTGTAGTATCTTTCCAGAACTCAAAGCAGGGTGGAGGTGACACTTGGGAACCCTTCCTGCTAGATAAACTCTCATGTTCGCTTTGTCCCCCGACCCCAGTTGTAGATGTAAGGTTGGCTAGGCTTATTGAAAGGACTCCTAGGAGGAGTATAGGTTCTTTACCTTCCCATAGCCCCATGCACCTGAGCAAGAGGTGTGTGGTGGGGGAGGGGAGACATGGGGAAGCACAGTAATAGGCAATATGCCTAGTGCATCTATCTGGTGACTTGGCGAGCAGCAAATGAGGTGTGCCAGTAGTCATCTTTCTATGGAGCAGGTGGGAAGCTGATTGGTTAGTTCTGTAGACCCAGGGTACGAGGAAGTGGGAAGTTTGCTTTTGTAGGCAAAGATTAGCCTAGTGCCCTATTCAGCTGCTATGTGTGCTTTCAGCCTCTGTGAGTTCCCTTTGAGGGCACTCTAGGCAGCATGCCTGCCTAAATTTGTTTTTTTCTGAACCTTTTTGTCACTCTTAAACTTCCTAGACTATGACTTTTTGTGAGGGAGGCCTAGTACCTGCTCATTTCCCTCAGGAGAGATAAGTTAGGGTAGGATCTGAAACTTGTGTTTCCTGTCTTACCTACTTAGAAGCTGATTTTCCTGCCATGTGAGCCCCCTTCTCGACCCTCCATATGCCTACACACACCATTGTTCCTAGGTGGGTGCTACATGTGTGATAGGTGACCTTTGCTGGGATTTTCATTTGTATCCTGAGAATACCATTGAACCCAGCCCCCTAACCTTTTGCAGGAATGGGTGAGATCAGCAGGATTCTGGAAGTTAGAAAGATAAATCAATCTACACCTTTCTTCCCTCACACTCCATACTCAACCTCCCTCTCCTGCCATAAGTACACTGTAACGTCAAGCAGTGTGTTCAGAACTATTTGAGACTGAGCAGGATGGAAGGAAGGTGTCCCTAGATATCTCATAGGAAGAAAAGGGAGCATGCTGAGGGTCTGCCACTAAGGAGCACAAGTGGAAGGAGGCAGGTGGCCTTCCTTAAAGTCTGGCTCTGTGTCCATTAGAGACTGCTGCATGTGCAGGGCCTTAACTTTCCCTCATGTCTGTCCTAAGCCTCAGTTTTCACCCTTCATGAGACTGGCTGGCCAGCCCTGGAGGGCCTTGCAGCTCTTTCCCACTCACATTCTTTAGCCCAGGACTCTTTGCCCTCTCATGCTCCTTTTTTGACTAAGTGGCTACCAAAAGGAAAAAAACATACCTGGTTGCAAGAAGTACAGTAAGAATGCTCCTTAGAACCCTAGGACCATGAGCGGAATGTGGGACCCTATCCAGAGGAGCAGTGACACCAGAAATAGAGGCAGAGATGAGGACATGGAGAGAATGAGCAGCTGAAGACTCTAGCCTCATGAAAAAAGAAAGACTGAGTGCTGGCAGCCAGGAGGCAGGTTACAGAATGTACCCTTTGGTTGTTTAAATTATTATACATTCCTGAGTGTTTTTGTGTAAACCCCCCCCCCCCCCCCAAAAAAAAAACCCACAGGGAATAGAAGCAAATACTATGCTGTTGAATGCTGATGCACAGAGTAATCATTGCAATGAACCAATGAGTGTAAAACCGATGTTCTCCCATGTAACCATGTAAAGTATCACTCAATTCACAATAAAAACTTCAAAAAAAAAACCTTGATGGCATCACTATGAAGTGAGATTTTCTTCAAAGGGTGCTGGATTAATGTCCTAGAGTATTATAAAATGGGACTTAACATGAAAGAAATTGGCAAACCTTGAGAATGTAAAATCTAAGTTAATAGTTTTTCTGATATACTGATGGATGATAAAAGGCTAGAAGTATTGTAATACGTAGTCTGATTCATTACTGAAAGCATTTATGCATTCTGTTCTCTTCATGTTATCAAAGTCTAAGCATGGGAATTCCAGAATATTTAATTATGCTCATGTGGAATTTATAAATTGACCAAGAGGCAATTGTTCGAACAGAACAAGGGGAAATGGAATGGTTTAAAATCAGGAAGGTACGTATTAGGATTGTATCTATTCAGCCTGATTGCGGAGCAAATAACACAAGAAGTTGGCTATATGAAAAAGAAAGTGGCTTGGTTGCTTAAATGATTATATATTCCTGAGGGTTTTTGTATACATCTCCCCACCCCACCCCCTACCCCCAGAAAAAAGAAAAACAGAGGGAATGGAAGCAAATACTGTTGAATGATGATGCACTGAGGTGATTGTAATCATTGCAGTTGAAATGATTGTGTAAACCTGATGTTCTCCCATGTAAACAAACTATCACTCAGTTCACAAAAGAAGAAAAAGCAAATGGCAACAGGATTGGAGGAAGACTTATTAACAATTTACAATATGTAGTTGATACAAACTTACCTGCTAAAAGCAAAGACAACTTGGAGCACTTATTGAATGAAGATCAAAGCCTTCAGTATGATTAAATCAACATTAAAAAAAAAAAATCCAAACAACTGAAGCAATACCATAGAAATAGGGAAAGCATTGAAGTTATCAAGGATTTCATTTTACTTGAATCCAAAATCAATGCTCATGGAAGCAACAGTCAAGAAATCAAATGACATTTTGCATTGGGAAATCTGCTGCAAAAGATTTCTTTAAAGTGTTAAAAACCAAAGGTGTCACTTTGAAAATTAAGGTGTGGCTGACCTAAGCTATGTTATTTTCCGTTTTCTCATATGAATGTGAAAGCTGCACAATGAGTAAGGAAGACCATAGAAGAATTGATGCACTTTAATTATGACGTTAGAAGAATATTGAATGTACCCTGAGCTGCCTGAACAAATTTGTGTTGGAAGAAGTACAGCCAGGATGTCCTTTGGAAGCCAGGACATCAAGACTTGTCTCAGGTACTTTGGACAGGGATCAGTCCCTGGAGAAGAGCATCATGCCTGGTAAAATAGAGGCTCAGTAAAAACAGGAAGACTCAATGAGATGGATTGCCGCGGTAGCAGCAACAGGGGGCTGAAACAGTGTCAGTGATTTCAAGGATGGCACAGGATTGGACAATGTTTCATTTATGTCACTGAGTCAGAACCAACTCAATAGCATGTAACAAAATTTTTTTATGTTATGAAAGTCTTAAGACTTATTTTTACCATAATGGGCTAATGTGTCAGACTGCAAAGTCATTTGAACTGCAATGTCGGTGGTTCAAGCTCACCAGCTGTTCCTTGGAAACCCTATACAGGATCACTATGGGTGGGAGTCGATTCAACAGCACTTAACAACAACAATGTCTACTAGGATAAGCACTTGACTTCAAGGTCAGTTTGAACTGCAAGGTCCGCAGTTTAAATTCACCAGTCGCTCCTCACAAACATGCAGGGTTGCTATGAGTCAGAACCGACTCTATGGCACATAACAACAGCAACCTCTCTCTGCCTCTGTCATCAATTTTATTCTGACTCATAGAAACCCTATAAGACAGAGTAGAATTTCTCCTTACAGTTTCTGAAACTTTAAAGATGAGAAAGCCTCATCTTTCTCCCTCAGAGCAGCTGGTAGGTTTCAGTCACCAACCTTGCTTATTCCATAGAACCGCTAGAGCTCCTTTTAATGTAATATGCTGGTATTGATGTTGGGTGCTTTTGAGTCAGTTCCAATTCATAGAGACTTTTGTAGGTTCTCCGAGGATGGCTGTTGTTATTGTAGGTGCTCTCATGTCAGGTCTGACTCATAGCTACCTTGTACGCAGTAAAATGGAACAAACACTGCCCTGTCTTGCACCATCCTCACAACATTCTTACTCATGAGCTTATTGCCGCTGCCATCCCATCAACTTGGGGTTCTTCATTCATTTTGCCAATCATGATGTTCTTTTTCCAGGGACTGATCCCTCCTGATAATGTTTGACACTGTATCTGACAGTATTCTTGTGCTCTTCATCATGCTTCAATATTCAGAATTCTATCTGACAGTGTTCCACTGTTATGTTTTCAGTGATTAAGTATTTGAACGTAGTCCATCTCTCCTTCTTCCTAGTCTGTCTTAGTCTGGAAACTCAGCTGAAACCTGTGTACCACGGGTGACCCTGCTGGTATTTAAAATGCAATGGCATAGCTTTCAGAATCACAAACAACACACAAGGAGAAAAAAAAAAAGAAGAAGAAATCTCCTTAAAATTGAGGCTTCTTTGTTGTACTTTAAGAGATTAGTTCTACAGAACAACCTCATGCTTGAAAAAATGAAGGGTCAGGGAAAAAGAGGAGGAAGACCACCAACCCAGTGGATTGATACAGTAACAGCAACCATGAGCTCATGCATAATGACTGTTGTGAGGATGGCACAGAGCCAGACAGTGTGTCCTTCTGTTGTTGTTGTCAGGTGCCGTCGAGTCGGAACTGACTCATAGCGACCCCATGCACAGCAGAATGAAACAATGTCCGATCCTGGGCCAACCTCTACCACACTCGATACCATCAATGATGCCACCTGGCCGATCCATCTCATTGGGGGTCTTCCTCTTTTTCTCTGACCCTCCACCTTACCCAGCATGACATTCTTCTCCGGCGACTGTTCCCTCCTGACAACATGTCCAAAGTAGGAGAGACGGAGCTTAGCCATCCTGGCCTCCAAGGAGCACTCTGGCTGTACTTCTTCCAAAACAGATCTATTGGTTCTTTTGGCAGTCCATGACACTTTCAGTATTCTCCTCCAACACCACAACTCAAAGGCATCAATTCTTCTACGATCCTCCTTATTCACTGTCCAGCTTTCGCATCCATATGAGGCTATTGAAAACACAATGGCCTGGGTCAGGCGCACCCTAGTCCTCAAGCTGACATCTCTGCTCTTCAATACTTTAAAAAGTTCCTGTGCAGCATGAGTCAAATCTACTCAAGGCACCTAACACCAGCAACCACATATCACATCCACATGCTAATCTGTTGTTATGGGACCAGGATTTTGCCTTTTGAGTACAGGTTCACTTTCACCATGGCTCTAGGAGCCCTGGTGTGGCACTGTGAGTTAATGTGCTAGACTGCAAAGTCAGTTTGAACCGCACGATCACCAGTTCAGGCTCACCAATCACTCCTTGGAAACCCTATACAGGGTTGCTATTGGTTGGAACCAACTTGATGGCACTTAACAACAACAGTAATGTAGTGGTTACAAGTCAGACTGCTAACCTTAAGGTCAGCAGTTCTAAACTACCAGCCATTCCATAGGAGAAAGGTGAGGCTTTCTGCTCCTGTAAAGAGTTACAGCCTTGGAAACCCTATGCAGGGTCACTATGAATCGGAACCAACTCCATGACACACCACCAGTATTGTTCTTGCCTGAGCCATACCAGTAAGATGTCCTTAGTTTCCAATTTTGTTTTCCTGAAAGGAGACACTTCCAAGGTTGAGTATAGGCCCATAGTTGATCATCCCTGCCCTTATCCCTTGCCTGATCATTCTTGTTCAGCATTCAGGTCATTTGAGTGGCTCTCCTGTTTCGAATCCTACCTATAGTGTACTCAACTTCTCTCACAGTTTTCTCACTCACAGTTCCGTGGTTTTAATAAAATGATTGAGTCCTGATTATGTGCTGTCAGTAAATTGAGCAGGTGTGGAGAGATTGTGCACTGTGCTCAAGACCTCCTACCTCAAGCACTGACTAACTGGACCTGAAAACTCTACCAGGTCAGCATTATTGTCTGCCATCATACTGGAGGGCTGGCACGTGCTGGGATAGGGAAAGAGGGGCTCCAGCTTCTTGTCCTGAGGCCAGTGCTCAGTGAGGGGAGCATCTACAAGCTGTGCAGATATGTTTGAAATTTCAATTTTTCCATGAACTTTTGAAACCCCCTTGTAGAGAAAGCTTCCAGATTCTTATGAAACTAGGTACCATTGAGTCACAAGTGACATTGGGGGCAAAATTATAAATGAATCTCGCTTATCAATAGCTAGACAAAAATCCTAAAAATATCAGTAAGTAGAATCTAATAGCATGTTAAGCCTCTTTAAGAAGTACCTCAGTGCAAATGTGTGAAAATATTAATCTTCCTGTAAAGTGCCAATTAGAAAGTAGAGTCAAGATGGAATTTTGGATGCTGAGCTGGCAAACAGCAGCTGAGGCCTGCTCTTCGTGTGGGTACCCACTTTGGAAAGGCCAGCCTGGAAGGCTGTGGTCAATAAGGACCTCAGACAAGTAGTAGTCCAATTCCAGCTCCCAGAGTTGCTACGTGGAGATGCTGGGAGGGCAGGTGAATGGGTGGAGCATAAGTGGGTGGGCCCATGTGGAGCAGATCCTTCTCAGGGGAAAGTAGGAGAAACAGCAGAAAGGACATGCAAGTCCAGTGCAGTCAAGGTTAGATTGAAATGGGCTGGCGCTGTAGGGCCATCACTGCACTGTGAACCTCAAGGTCAACGTTCATCCCCACCAGCTGCTCCTTGGAAACCCTATACAGGGTCTCTATGAATCAGAACTGACCTGGTAGCACTTAACAACAACAATCCTCAGAAAATTTGGAGAAGAAAAGAACTTACTAGTTAGAGGTCTTTTTTTTTTTTTTTCTTTTTAGTTTTTTAATGTGAATTGGGTGAAGGTTTATAGATAAAATCATCAGCTTTACATTCAGCAAATTATATACTTTGTTTCATCTCAATGATTACAGTTTCCTGCCTGCAACAACAGTTATCCTGCTTCCTCCCTGTGGCTCTCCATTTACATCTTATATTTCACCAATGAGCGAAGCAAAAATATTTGAAGTACACATACGAAACAAAATATATTTTTTCATTTAAATGTCCTAAGGGCACATTCTGCAAACCAGCCTCCTGCCCACAGTCACACAGCCTTACTCAGCCCACGGGCCTGTAGTCTACAGCAGCTTGGTCTCTCCATGGCACCGCCTCTGCCCCTGGCTCTGCTGTAGCCACTTTCCTTGGTAGGGATCTCATGCTCTTCCTTCTTGATGGTCCTGGGATCATCTGTTCCTGAAATGAAAGATTAACTACTCCCCACTTTAGTTACACATCTTCTACAATTTACAGATGCTACCATCACAATTAATCCTGCTAACAGTTATTCATAATTGAATAATAAAATTGTATCCCAATGATTCCCCAGTCCCATTTAGTGGGAATTCTACCTTACCCCTTATTCTGAAATTAAACACACTCATGAAAGCTTGTCAGCCAACTTCATGCTTTTGTAGCCCCTGCACTTTTGATGTTGTTGTTAAGTGCCGTCGAGTCAATCCCAACCCCATAGCGACCCTGTGTAGCGTTTCCAAGCAGCTGGTGAGCTTGAACCACCAACCTTACAGTTCAAATGGCTTTGCAGTCTGGTGCATTAACCCACAGGCCACACCAGGACTCCACTTGTTGTTCACTCCACCAGCAATGTCTAAATTGCCTGTTCCTATCAACCCAGTATAGGAGCTTTGGTAGTGTAGTGCTTACGAATCGGGCTGCGAACCGCAAGGTCAGCAGTTTGAAACTACCAGCTGTTCCGCAGGAGAAAGATGAGGCTTTCTACTCCCATAAAGATTTACAGCCTCGGAAACCCTGTACAGGGTCGCTATGAGTTGGAACTGACTCCACGGCACTTAACAACAACAACAATCAACCCAGTCTACTGAGGCAACAAGCTTGTTCTTTGATATGAAGAATCATTCCATTCCAGTTGGAATTTTGAGCAACTGCATCCATAAGCAAATATCTCAATCAGCAAATTGTAGCAATTTGTACTTGCTCACAATAACAAACATCTTTATCTTCATCTGGTCTATTGTGGTCAGCTAACCATCGAAGCTAGGTCAAAATGGATACTAGCTGCAAGTTTGGGAGTTCACACACACATCCCTGTGCTAATGCACCAGCTGGCCACTTCATCCAGCTCTAGTCCCCAGGGGCTTCGGCAGTGCCTATGGGCCCAGGACTTCACACATCTTCCTAAACCCTTCCTCATCTCTCAGCTCAAGGTTAATGGGCATCTATGGAACATGGTCAAACTCAGCTGATGTCTTCATTACTACATCTCCCCCACTTGCACTCACAAGCAGAGTCACCAGCAAGCATACTAGACTGCTCACAGTTTCCCTTTAAGTCCTAGAAAGGGATTTTCCTGATGGACTGATTTATCATGGGAGGTCATCATTCTTAACATTTGATGGATTTCTTAGTTCTCTTCTTCCTTTGTCTTTTTTAAAATAGATCATCATTTTTATTGGAGGTGAAATTCACATACCATAGTGAACCATTTTAGATCCAGTATAGACAGCTCTGGTAACGTAGTGGTTACAAATCGGGCTGCGAACCTTAAGGTCAGCAGTTCGAAACTACCAGCTGCTCCGCGGTAGAAAGATGAGGCTTTCTACTCCCGTAAGGATTTACACCCTTGGAAACCCTGTACAGGGTCGCTATGGGTCAGAACTGACTCGAAGGCACTTAACAACAACAACAACAGACAGTCCCCAGGTTCTGAACGTTTGATTTACATCCAAACAGGGTTACAAACCAACCCCATCCCCTAATAAAGACTATTAAAAAATCAAAGTACATACAATAGTTTGTAATAATAAGTTGATGCTGCTTTGTGATACACATCAAAACATTATTATTATTATGCTATTAAAGATTTTTTTTGTATCTAGAAGTGTTTTTTTAAATGTTTTTTTATACATTGTTGTTGTTAAGTGCTGTTAAGTTGATTCTGACCCATAGCAACAGCGACCCTGTATTAGGGTGTCCAAGGAGCAGCTGGTGAGTTTGAACAGCTGCCCTTGCAGTTCAAACAGCTTTACAGTCTGGCACATTATTAACCCACAGTGCCACACAAGTATTATATACATACATACGTTGTTGTTGAGTGCCGTTGAGTCTGTTCCGATTCATAGCAACCGTGTAGGAGGTTTCCAAGGAGTGGCTGGTGAATTTGAGCCATGACCTTGTGATTCAAACCAAACTTGTGGTCCAGTACTTTATCCTACAGCACTACATCAAGACTCCATATATTCATATATATTGTATATATGTATACGTGTGTGTATATGTTGTTGTTGTTAAGTGCTATTGAGTCAGTTCCAACTCATAGCAACCCTGTATAGGGTTTCCGAGGAGCAAATGATGAGCTTGAACCACCCACCTATGGTTCAAACTGACTTTACAGTCCAGCGTATTAACCCACAGTGCCATATCAGGACTCCATAAATCCTGTACAGGGTCACTATGGGTCGGAACCGACTCTACGTCACTCAACAACAACAATGTATATATATAGTGGTGGTGGTGGTTATGTGCCGTGGAGTCGGTTCCGACTCATAGCGACCCTGTACAGGGTTTCCGAGGCTGTAAATCTTTACAGGAGCAGAAAGCCTCATCTTTTCTCCTGCAGAACAGCTGGTATTTTCTCGAACTGCTGACCATGAGGTTCGCAGCCACTACGGTACCAGAGTGCACTCTCGATAGATAGATAGAAAGATAGATAGATAGATAGATAGATAGATAGACAGATAGACAGATAGATACATATATACACTAAGACAAACTTTTACTAACTGATGATGAAATATCTCTCCTGAGCTATTCAGATTTACATACAAATTCTACTTAAAGACCAATTTAGAAATGGACTGCATCCTAGTGGGGGTGAATTGGTATTTCATTGTGGTTTTGATTTGTGTCCCCACAATGGCTAATGATATTAACCATCTTTTTATGTACTTGTTGGCCATTTGTATATCTTTTTGGTGAAATGGCTAATTCACATTTTTCGCTCATTTAAAAATACCATTGTTTTTTGTTGTAAGAATTCTTTATGTATTTTGGGTGATGTTGTTGTATACCCTGAGTAGATTCCAATCCATAGTGACCCCATGGGCCCCATGTGACAGAGTAGAACTGTCCCCATAGACTGTAACCTTGATAGGAGCAGTTTACCAGGTAGTTAGTTCCTTTTGAAGAGGTGCTGGGTGCATTCAAACTACTAACCTTTCAGTTTGTAGTGCTTAACTGTTGCACCACCAGGGTTTCTTATATTATGAATATTATATGTTTTTCAAATATATGATTTGCGAATATTTCTCTCATTCTGTGGTTTGTCTTACCACTCTCTTGATAAGTGTCCTTTGATGCATAAATATTATGGAGTCTAGTTTATCTATTTTTTCTGTGGTTGCATATGTTTTGGGCGTCATATCTAAGAATTCATTGCCAAATCCAAGGTTATGAAACTTTAACCCCATGTTTTCTTCTAAGAATTTTATTACTGTATAACATAGGTCCCTTATCTGTTTTGAGTTCGTTTCTAATATGGTGTGAAATATCCTACCTTTTTTGTCATAATATTGAAAGGCTCTCAAGGAGGTTTGCGTTTTGTGTGTGTGTAAGTATTGAAACTAGAGTACAGTGGTTTAATATGATTAACTCTGTGATGGCCTACTTTGAGGATTAAGGAAGAATAACACTTGAGGGACTTCCAAGGCACCTGGGGTGCTGCTAGAGAGATGCCTTTGGGTGCGAGGTCACCCTCTGCAGCTGTAGCTCTCTTAGTGGCCCATCCCTCTTGGCCCTGTCTGCTAGTCTACTACCCAGTTAAGCTGCAGGATGGGGCCTTTGCCCCATGCCAGGTGGGCCTCTCAGGAAGAACCTGCAGGCTCAGACCCTCAGCAGGAAGCCTTCTTGAGTTCTACCTTTGCTGGGTCCAGGAACTCCTTGTTGATGGCTGTGGTTGGTAGGGAGGTTTCTGGAAGCTCCGCCAGCTCCCTCCCTGTATTCTCACCTGTACTCATCCAGGGCCACTCCCCAATCTGTATCTCCCTACCAGTGTGTGCTCCCACCAGTCTGTCTTCCCTGAACAGGGCTCCTTCATTTATTTCTGAATCCCAGCCTGGAATCCGACTACGCTCAGTGAGAGCAAGTGATTGCTGATCTGGACTTCTGTCCTGTGCCCTCCTTGCTTCTTCCTAGCTGAGTGCAGATGGGTGTATACCATGATGGGTCGTGGCCTCCCCTGACTTCTGCCTCCTTCATCATGCTTACGTGGGTGGGCTGACTGGGCACATGGGTTCTCAAGGGCAAAAAACAGCATTGGCTTCCTATCACTGTGCAGTGGAGCTGCAGGTGTCCCTGGAGGTGGGAGGGAGGCATTAGCGCCAGTCAGTCCCCGCTTTGAGACTTAGTGCTCAGTGGGCGGAGGGCAGGCTGACCAGCAGGGATTAGGAGCCACTTGCCCCTGGGCTGTTCATCTGTGTGGCTGCCTCCCTGACGCTGAACGCAGGGTGCACTGCTGACACCTGGGATAGGCTCTTGGAGCTCCATTGAGGAGGTAGGTATGTTCCTGGGAGGAGAATGGGGCTTGCAGGTTAAGGTATAGGCTCCAAATCAGAGTGTAGGGCTGGGGTCAAGGTGCAAGGTGGAATGAGGTGTTGGACAGGGTGCAGAGTACAGAGTGGAGCAGGGTGAGGTGTGGGGTTCAGGGTAGGGCACACGTGGGGGTGTGAGGAGGCGACCAGTTGTGGGGCAAGTGTGGGGTAAAGAGCATGGGTTGAATGCAGGGACTGCAGAGCTGGAGCTTTGGTTGTTGAAAGAGGCGTGCCTACCCACCAGGTCCTGTAGGCCAGCCTTTCTGGGAGGTACCTTCAGAGCAGTGGGGAGAGACAGATGATGAACTGGGGGCACTGATGCTGCTGGTGCATCATGGCCCAGAGGTACTGCTGAAGGTGCCCTGGTTTCCCACCAGTCTCTTCCCTCACTTCCTGTGTGCCTGTAGCCTGAATCTGACCCCCAAGGACTGCACATCTTCCTTACCCGTGGACAGCATTCCACTCCCATCATCCTTAATGTATTTAGGGCAAGGATGTCAAAAGCAAGGTTCATAAAGCACTTCCTTGGTGTTAAACCCCTTCTTTTGGTAGCGCTACCTCTAGGTTAGAAGCTTCTGAAACAGGGCCACCTAAGCAAGGCCCAGTGCAGAGAGGAGGGATGCATCTGTCCTAAGAATCCAGCAGCTTTGCAGGCAGAGCCACCTCTCCAGGATCAGGTTGCCCACCAGCTAGGGGCTGAAGAGGACTGGTGGAGGGCAGACTGAGAAGCAGCATGTATTACCTGAAGTGTGCTTGGGGGAGAACATCCATTCAGGCCAGGGTGCCCCTTGGGTGGGCATGCGCTGATTTTGGAGGCTGTTTGGGTTGGCAGGTATGGTGGTTCTGCACTGGAGAGGTCTATAATTAAACCCAATCATCCATATGATTCCTTTTCTTTCTTTGTTGGAAGTCTGCTGTTCAAGACAGGTATATGTGCGTGTTACAGTTTAACCAGCCCAGGCTGAGTTTGACAAGTAAACATGGCAACCCAGGTTGCAGAAGTACTGACAGGGTTGGTGCTTACTCTTGGTTCAGGCAAGGCCATCCTTCCTAGCTGAGAGATGGCCTGCAGGACAAGGACTCCAGACCAGGCTGTCTCCCTGATGTTCATGTCTCCCTAGGGATGTCGGGACCAAGACCAGTCGTGTTGAGTGGCCCATCAGGGGCTGGGAAGAGCACCTTGCTGAAGAGGCTCCTGCAAGAATACAGCACCGTCTTCGGCTTCAGTGTTTCCCGTGAGTCCTAGTAGAACCCCTGCTGGCATGAGGGCTTGGGGAGGCAACCCTCACATGCAAAAGAGGCAGGGAAAGCAACAGGCCCTCATGCCTAGGGGCCTCCTTGATACCCCAGTCCCCCTGGCTTATAGGGAACCTCCTGCCTATGTAGGCCGTGAAGACAGCCCTGAAGGGCTGAATGTGAGGGCTAGGTGTGGGCCTGACCAGTTAGCTCTGCTCGACAGCTCAGGCCCTTTGCTGCTGGGAGCCCACATAGCTTCTTGGTACTCCCCTGACCAAGGAACTCCTGGGAGCCAGCATGAGATAGGCTGGACTTGTGTTGACATCCACTACTCATTTGCAGATACCACAAGGAACCCGCGACCTGGAGAGGAAAATGGCAAAGGTGAGCACGGCCTCCCTGGCCTTGGTCCTCAGCTCCACCTAGCGGTGGAGCCTTTGGAAAGCACTCTTTCTTTCCCGTATCCTGTCCAGATTACTACTTTGTCACCAGGGAGGCCATGCAGAGAGACATTGCTGCGGGTGACTTCATTGAGCATGCTGAGTTCTCAGGGAACCTGTATGGAACAAGGTGGGACCAGGGTGGGCTGACTTTTCTATGGGGCATAGGTGATGCCAGGGGGTACTTGCTAGACAAGGTCATCATAGGTCAGACAGCACCTCCCTCTCCACAGCACCTGTGTACCAGGCCCATGGTGGTCCCTAAAGAGCAGGGTCTCCACTAGAGCCTGCCAGAACCTGGCTAACAAGGCCCAGAGTGGAATTTCTACAGGCAGGCCCTGTCATGCCTGCCCTGAGCTGTCTCTCAGCCATCCCTGGGGAGAGACGGGGGACTGCAGGTGACACTGCATATTCAGCCTCAGCTTCAGCTGTGGGGCCACCAGAGCTAGCCTGTGAGGGGCAGGCAGAGAGTTCTTTCTCAGACTGCATCCTCCCGGGCTTTCTGGACCACCCAGCTGCAGGTGGTATGTGGTGCGTGGTGAGTGTGCAGCAGCACAACAGCCTGTTGTGCTAGACGCTTGGAGAGGGAACCAGGGGCCAGGCCCTCTCCAGGCATGTGACAAGGCCAGCACAGGAGGAGGCCAAAGGAGCAGCAGTGTGGTGGGATACACCCATCAAGGACCCAGGTGGCACTCACCAAGGCAGGACATGGGGCTCTCACAGCAATTAAGGCAGCCTTGCAGGAAGCTGTTCTGCAGGCTCAGCCAACTGCTGTGTGACTGAGGTGACAGCCAGGGAGAGGATCATGAGGAGTTTCAGCCCTGGGACTGCATGAGGTGCTAGCTGGTCTTTTTGGAACTTCCCCTAGGGAAGGTGGGATGGCTGGCTCAAGGTGACCAGAGCAGACCCACAGGAGAGGTGTGTGACCGGTACCAGTGCTGATACAAATGCCACCAGCCTGGGTGGGGAGGGTAGAGGCCTCCTCACATCCCTGTCCAGGATTCTCCATGTGGGGCCCCTCACAGCCTTGAGGACAGGGGCAGGGTGGAAACAGGCAATGCACTGAGAAACAGGGCATCCAGCTGGGCTGAGCAGCTCCCACCCCACAGTAAAGCAGCTGTGCAGGCCGTGCAGGCCATGAACCGCATCTGTGTGCTGGACGTGGATCTGCAGGGTGTGCGGAATATCAAGAAGACAGACCTGCATCCCCTCTACATCTGTGTGCAGGCCCCCTCCCTCGAAGTCCTGGTGCGTGCAGGGCTGGGCGGGCCTGCGGGTGGCTGCATGCAGAGGGAGCCAGCCAGGGGGCACCCCAACCCCATGGGTATGTTTCAGGAGCAACGGCTGCGAGCCCGGGACACTGAAACAGAGGAGAGCCTTGTTAAGCGGCTGGCCACCGCCAAGGCCGACATGGAGAGCAGTGAGTACACTGTCACGCTGTCTGTGAACAGGACCTGAGGGGTAGGACAGCATGTGGGGTCCCAGAGTAGGCACGGTTCAGGAGACTGATGCAGAGTCCTGCCTCCCACAGCACCAAACCCCCAGTGTCAGTCCCCAGACAACAGCTTCTACTGGTAGAGTGTGGTGGGATCCTCTTCTCTTCCACTTTAATCTGATTTAAGCCAATGTAAAAAGTTTTATGTAAATGTCCTGTCTGCTTCTTAAGCAGTCAGAAAGCAGCAGCATTACAATAAAATCAAAACTAACACAGTTAACAAAACCAAAAGGGGACTGATGTGGAAACAGGGAAAGGGAGCACTGTAACACGAAACTGTGCACCAAGGCTTCTGGGGGCCCTGCAGAGAGGAGGAGGGGATGGGCCCATTGAAGGTTTCTCAGGGTGAAGTCCAGCCTTCCTGGACTCTGGGCAAATTCTGCCCGTAGGTGTGACTAGGAGAGGGACATTTTGTAGCAGTGGGCAGCACCCCACACACACACATGCACACAGTGCCAGCTGGGGGCTGTGTGTAAACTTGTAGAGGTGAGAGTACAATGTCTGGGCTATGGCCAGGGCAGCCTCTGGTCAGGAGCTTCTAGCTGCACTGGATAACGGCAGACCTGTCTGTAGTCAGCTGTCACCCAGTCGGGGTCCCTAGAAATTGCCTGTAGTAGTGTGGGACGGGAGAGCCTGAGGTTGAGTAGAAGGGCTGGGCAGCACCCTGTCTCTGAAGGCACTCCCTGCCCATGTTTCAGGCAAGGAGCCAGGCCTGTTTGACCTCATCATCATTAACGACAACCTGGACAAGGCTTACTCGACTCTGAAAGAAGCTCTCTCCGAGGTCAGAGTTCCCCCTACTCAGTGGCCCAGGGTGGAAGCCACATGCAAGGGCTCTGTTCTACATAAGAGGAAATCCAAGATCAAGCAGGTGGCGGCTAACCCTGTGCACTGAGCAAAGCCATGCCACCACCCATGTTGGGAGTCACCTGGGAGCCCAGCTCACAACTCCCTGGACCCCTCTTCTGTCTGGAGCCCCTCCCATGACTTCCTCTTCTTCTTGGCAGGAAATCAAGAAAGCTCAAGGGATTGACTGTTCCTGAGAGGCACCCGAGCCTGCTTTCACTCCATGGACTCATTCCAGGCCTTGCCTCCATTCCAGGTGCCCCTGCCTGAGTCTGCAGCCCACTTCCTGGCAGCTCCATGGACCTGGGCACTGCCATGAGACTCGGCCCACATAGCCTGGGAGGCCCCCGGCGGACTTTGATCAGCTCAGCTCCCACACCACCCCTCCTGGCCCGGCTTATAGCCCACCCACAGGTGCACTGTACTCTTCAGTGACTACCAGCCAGTACCCTCTTGACGAGGCCAGAGCTTGGGCTGACACTGTAATAAAATAACCACTGGGTTAGCATAGTTGAGAAAGTGTTGCAAGGTGGAAGAATGGGGCATGGCTAGATCCTTCCATGTTCAGGGGCCCAGGTCTCAGGCTAGCTGTGGCTGGTTCTCCACTACCCTTTCCACACTGGCCACCCTACCCAGACTGCTTGGAGAGAGAGAGCCCTGAGCACTGTCCCTGCAGCGGGGACTGTCATCAGGGTCCCTGCTTAAGGCTAATGCCTCACAGCTGCTCAATCCCTTCATAATGAGCTGTATCAGCTTCGACTTGGTGAGCTGGGGATACCAGGGGGGCCTCCAGGGTGCCAACACCAATAGACCATTTAGTGCTGACTGAGGGTGACACAGGGTGAGCCCTCTGGACTGGGACTGCTTCCTGCCCAAAGGTGGGTAGTTGGCTCCCATGAATGATCAGGGCAGGGTTGCCAGGAAACAGCCTCACCTCCCACTGCTACCTGGAGGCTGCTATGAGGTGGAAAAGAGAAGGACTATGAGGGCACTTTGCAGACGTAGGGGAGGACTCCAGATGGCACTGTTCTGGGCTTCTACATGAACATGCTGCAGTGCCCACAGCTGGCACCGGGGGGTGCTGGGAGCTCACAGTCCAGCCCAGAGCATCTTTCAGTCCATTCCTCTGGCTGCAGCAGACACCAGAACATGCGGTCCTTTGTGGTGCTTGCTGAGAGTGGGGAGGATACCACTCAGCCTCTATAGGTGGGGTAGGTGGGAAACGTTGTAGGATGCAGCAGGGGCACTCTGTCATAGGAACTATCCAGGTACTGGGAACTGGGGCATTTGCAGTCTGTCAGCCTTGTGTGTGGCTTGCCTGGCCTGGCCCACCCTGCCCAGGTCAAAGGGAGGAGCCCTAAGTGTCTCTGTTGAGATTCCCCATCTCTGCAACCCTGGAGTCTGGAAAGCCTGGTGATGGACGTGGCACCCCTGGTCAAGGAGAGACACCCGGCAGGAGCGCCAGCCCCAGGACTTCCCAGGGCACAAAAGCCCTCACACTCACTGCCTTCTCCCAGGCCAGCAATGGTTTGGTGTCAGTGTCCCCTAGCTCTGACTACTGACCTGCCTGGGCGGGTCTCATGTGTACCCTTGGCCTCTCCCATCCCTGCTGCCTTCCCTCCTGGTCTCTTCCTTTTTGTCTTAGCCCAGGAGAGCTGTCAGGTACAGGGTTCACAGTGGAAGCAATGGAACTACCCCCAGCCCTGTTGGGAGGTGGTACATGTCCTGTGGGGAGGTGACCCAGACTGATGGATCAGGCAGGCAGGGAGACCCTGTGTCCTTAGCTAAATCCAGATGTACCACAGGTGGGTGGGCAAGGGCCTCACTCAGAGGCTCCTACTCCAGGGAGAGGCTGGAAAGCTGCTGAGGGTGAACTGGGCTGGGCTGGTTTCAAGAACCTGCTGTGTAGCCTTGAGAATCTACTTCCTTCTATGGACCTCAGCCCCAAGGTCGCTACCAGGACAGTGGAAGCGTGTAGCACCCTGCTGCCCAACCCCCAGGGACAATCGCAGGGATTCAGACCCCAGCTTTGGTGGGAACAATGGGGCCCTTGAAGATCCCCTCCTCCCTCTGCATTGTGCTTGGTGGTGAGAGGTGGCCCTGGGTCAGCCGCCTGCACCACTCGGCCCCCAAGACTTGACTGTGGGCGGGCGTACACCCTGGGGAGGACTACAGTCAGCCAGGAGGTGGACGGTTCAGAAGCAAACTCTTGCATTTCCTGGCCTGGAAAAGGTAGGGCCCCTCTCCCACAGGGATTCAGGTATGCTTGGCAGTTTGGAGCACATCATGGTCCATTACCCATTGAGAACCCTGGGAGTAAGGCCAGGGGGTACCCCTGCAAAGTTAGGAAGCCAGAGCTGGGGAGGGGAGGCAGGAAATGACCACCATATGCAAGAGCCACCATCACTTGACTATCCTTTCTCTGTACTTTCTTGTTCTCTGTAGTCGGGTCAGCCTCATGGGGTCTTGCAAAAGACAGGTCCCCAGTGTAGGACGCAGGAGACAGCAATCTACTGCCCTGGGTCACCGGAGCCTGGCCTTAGGAACTATCACAGTATACCCACCTCCAGCAGCTGGAGCTCCTCAGGCTATATGAGGGCCTCCAGCCACCTCCAGCATCAGCTGGGGCCCCTCAGCCTCAGGAGCGCTGCCAGCCCTGCTCCAGCACCAGCTGCAGTGTGCAAAGTCCTGTCCTTTCAGAGTGAGCAGGGGGGAGGGGGGCACCAGGCCCAGCCCTCAACCTCAGAGGATTCCTGGAGTCCGTTGTGGGGAGGAGGCCTTCACTGTTAGGGGTGGACCTTACCCCTTGAAGGGGACTGGCCCAAGAAACTGCTGAGAGTCAGGCCCCACCCATTGCTTAAACAGATAGGCAAATTGAACCCCATTGTACACAGCTCCTAGTATGGGCTGATCCCAGCGCCTCTGCTCCAAGCATGTCAGCCGTCAGCATGGTTTTAGGGCCAGGTACTCCCCTTGGTCTAGGCCCTGGGGACACAGTAGTGAGCAAAGCAGACCTCAGCCCTCCAAGAGCTGGCGGCACAAACAAGAGACACTGTAAGTAAGGTGCGTGTGCAACTGTCAGTGGGGGCGCCCAGGGTGTGTGGAGGTGGAGGGATTGGAAGAAGTGTGGAGGAATGTGCAAGGCTTGGGGCTGGAAGTACTGGCTGGCCTGAATGACTCCCAGGCCCTCCTAGGCCTGTCCTGCCTTCCTAGTTCCTCTCTCAGAACCTTCCAGCCCCGCTACCTCTCAGGGTCCCATCGTCCACACCAGGCAGCTCACTGGGGCCCTGGATTCCCAGTAGGTTCTATGTCTCCTTTGGAGACCTCTGGAGGCCCGGCTTTGGCTTCCAGGCAGGTTTGACTACCCCTGTTTGACTCGGTGTAGAAGGTGGAAGAGGCAGGCCTTCCAGGTCCATCCAGTATGACAGAACTTAGAACTTTACAGTGCAACCAAGGGCTGGAAGCAGAGGATGGTGCTGAGAGCAGGGCTGGATAGTGGAATTGGGCAGAAGAGCAGAGACGCTGGGGCTGCCAGCACCAAGACAGAAGATGGGAATAGTACCATCCCCTCCTCCCTGAGCAGAGCGCCTGTCCCCTGGGGCTCTGGCCTGGTGGGGGAGCCATTCATTCAGTCACCATTGCAGGAGAAAGTGGGTGGGGTTGTGATGTGGGAGTCAGTATGGAGCCACCCTTCTAAGCCTGGACTGAGGAGAAAGGACCAGAGCGGTGTGTGCGGTCAGGGGCCAGGGAGAGGACAGATGTCCTTGAGTGTGAGTCCACATGTGTCTGTGAGCTTGAGTGTGCACGAATACTGTGTGCTCCTTTGTGTTGTAAGAGTGTCATGTGCATGTGTGAGCATGTTGTACAAGTGTGAGTGTGTATATTGTATGTTGCGAGTGCAAGAGGGAGCATATTGTGCATATGTGAGCATCCCCTAAGACAGTATGCTGTAACTGCGGTTGAGGATGAGGAATCGTGTAAATATGTATGTGAGCAATGTGTGCATTCATATGTGTATTGTGAAAATAAGCAAAATATGCATGTATGGGAGAGCTGTATGTGCTGTGAGCCAATGTGCACAGACTGGATGAGGCCAGTTTCAAGGTGGCAGGAGCTAATCATGAGGGCCTCAGGCCTAGAAAGAACAGGACTGCAGCCTGAAGGCTGACCCAGGGCCATGTTACAGCTTCCTTGACTGGCTATGCGTGGGGAGCTTGGGGTGCAGAAATGTGGTGTGGTCAAGAGGTACTTTACATCAGCTCTGTGTTGTTGAGAGCTACCTTGGGACTGCTCCAGTGTGCTTACAGGAGGCACATTGTAGTGCTAGGTCATATGCACAGGTCCCTTCATCAAGCAGGAGAGGAGTGGTTCACTAGCCCAAGCAATCTATGTGGCCCTTGGGGCAGACTTGGACAGGAGCCACATCTCATTGCCAGAGGAAGCCCAGGCCGGGCTACCCTGTTCAGAGAGAGTCCTGGTTGAGGAAACGGAGGCTGGGTGGGTGGACAGGAAATTCCTGGGCAAGGCCGGTACCACTGATGGAGGAGAATTTAGTCACTGCTCACTATCCTGCCCTCACCCTGTAGCCCACCTCCTGGAGAAGACTTGTTTTCTGACTCTGGTGAGTAGGTCTCGAAGGGAGTAGGAGTAAAACCCAGCTGCCCACCTGGGCTAGCCTTTCCTAGAGTGTTGATGGACGAATCTGAGTGGGCTGGCCCAAGCCTATCATCCCGCAAAGAAATCACCTTGGAGGCAGTCCCCTGCAGGCTCAGTAAGATCCTAGAGGAAACTCTGACTGTATAGTGGGCAGGGACCACCCAGACACCACCGTCTGCACCCATGAGGGTCATCTCCCACCCCCTGCTAATGGTCCCCCACACTGGCACTGGTATCTCCACAGGATGGCCTGCAATGAGCTCATGGCTTTAGAGGGCAAACTGGAAGGATGGGGCCAGGAGGACTCCACAGCAGGTCCAGTGGGAATCCTCTGCACCCAAGTCCCACCTCCACAACATATTGAGTCCTGTCTCCCGGCACAGTACCTCTCTGAGGCCCTATAGAGCTTCCTTCTGCTTACCTGGCAATCTTCAAAGGAAATGCTGTGAGGTCATCACTCCCTCCTAGCCCCTGATACCTTTGCTAACACCTGCCTCCCTTATACCCTGACATGGCCACCCAGGGGGCATCCCGGGCCTCATCCCCTATTTGCTTTATAGTGTAGTTTTAGGTAAGATTTCCTTTGAACAAAAGGTTCCTTCACTTTACAAGTTGGCAAATTCTGGAGTCTGACTTCCAAGACCTCCTGTGGGATCACTACCCTACTCTCCTCTTCCCCCTGAACTCAGCTTGAGCCCACCTGCTAGTCACCAGTCACAGGTTCCCCTGTCCCCCCACCACCACCACCACCACCACCACCACACTGGTCAACCAACCACAAGTGTCCAGTTTGCTCCTCACCTAGGCTCCCTAACTCTCTGAGAGTAGTCCTTCCCAGAGCTTCCTCTTGTGCTACCAGCCAGTCCCTGCCCGTGCCATGTGACTCATCCCTTCAGAACAAGGCTAGTAAGCTCAGCTCTTGGCCCTATTCTAGGAGTGGGGCCACCACTGAAGTTTCTGCCCACATAATGCTAGGGGAGACCACAAACTCTAAGACAGGCAAAACTGTGAGAGGCATTAGATGTAATGGGGTGATTTTATTTTTAACACTTTTAGATTTACCCAAAAGTTGAGAAGATATAAACAGTCTCCCCTACTGTTAACATCCTACATTAGCATGTTGTTTCTGTTAAGTGCCTTGGGGAAGGTTCCACTCAACGACCCTGTATAGGGTTTCCAAGGAGCAGCTGGTGGGTTTGAATTGTTGACTTTGTGGTTAGCAGTCCAGTGCTGATGCTGGAGTGCCACTCCAGGAGTCCTATGTTAGCAGAGTATGTTATTAATAAACCAATTTTCATCTGTATGACTAACTAACCCAACACACCCACTGTCACTGAGTTGATTCGAACTCACAGGCACCCTAGAGGACAGAGTAGAACTACCTCATAGAGTTTCTGAAACTCAATCTGGATGGAAATGGACAACCTCATCTTTCTCCTGCAGAGAAGCTGGTGGCTTTGAACCACCAACCTTGCAATTAGCAGCCCAACACTTAACCCATAGCACCACCAGGTATGACTCACTAAAGTCTACATTATTCAGAATTCCTGTGTTTTTCCTTAATGTCCCTTTTCTACTCCAGGATCCCACATTCCACTTAGTTGTGTCTCCTTAGGCATCTCATGGCTCAGTTCCTTAGACTTTCCTTGTTTTTTAATGTCCTTGATGGAAGTGAGGAGTTCTAGTCAGAACTTTATAGGATATCTCTCTATTGGCATGTCTGATGTTTTTCTCATGTATGTCTTAGGAGGTAGCCCACAAAAATGAAGTTCCATTCTCATCAGATCATATAAAGGGCACATACTATTATCATGATTTATCACTGTTGAGGCTGACCTTTATCACATGGTTGAGGTCATACTTGTCAGATTTCTCCACTGTGAAGTTATTCCCTCCAACTTTGGAAGGAAGTGCACACTTAAGGAGTGGGTATATATGCTCCACCTCCTTGAAGGCAGAGAGTTTATGTAAGTTATTTGGAATTCTGCCCAGGAGATTTGTCTCTTCTCTCCCAGTTACTCAATCATTAATTTAAATCAGTATAGACTCATGGGTACTCATTCTAGTCTGTGGGTTATATAATACTTTTTTGCTCACATTGTTCCAGTTGTGGCCATTGGGCGCTCTTTCAGTTGGCTCCTATGTCCTTTGACACCCGTTGTTGTTATTGTAAAGCACCGTTGAGTTGGTTCCAACTCACAGCATAGGGTTTCTGAAGAGCAGCTTGTGGGTTTGAACCACCAACTCTGTGGTTTACAGTCCAGTGCTGATCCTACAGCACCATGCTAGGAGTCCTTTGACACCCTTTAGTGCAGGATTTTTGATGCAGACTCATCTTGTATCTTTCTTGCCCCAACATGAGGCTTGGACATTTTCCCAAGGATTTCTGCTTGTTTTTTATTGAAGGGCAGTTTTCAAAACCAATATCTGGGTGCTGGGTCTTTGCTACTAGGCCCTTGCTGGTAGACCTCTTAAAGGACAGAGCAAGAAAAGTTATGTCTGGATACTAATGTGTACATATGCACGTATTACTAGATGCAGCCATCTGTCTCTGCATCAAGTTGAGCATGAGTGTATAATGCTGTCTCCAGCTCTAGTCCACACCATGTGGGTCATTCTGGTCTCCTCCTCAGCTTGTCTGTAACTTCTCACTCCCAGCAGTGAGACAGCCCACTCCCCTTTCCCACCACCCACTTACAGAATGGTTTCATCCCAGCATGCAGGTAGAGTGGTATGAGAATTGTTAGCCCATGCTGGCTGGCAGTGTGGTCAGAAGACTTCCAGGCGGTCGTCTATCAGCAGATATGCAAATCATGGCAATGTGTTTTGGCAGGAGTGAGCCTGGCTTGTGTTGGGAACAATAAAGAAAGTAGAATGACCAGAGTAAGAATGGGGGAAGGGGAAAAGAGGGTAAGGACAAGTTAGGGGACCTTATGGGTCTAGGTAAAGTCTTGTCATCTGTTGTAAAAATCATGGAAGTCATAGAAGGGCTGCAGCAGAGATCAATGGATGTTTCTAAGGCAATCCCCTGGCTTCTGTAAAGCAAAGATCCAAGGCAGGAAAAAGTAAAGTGGAAAAGGCTATCAAAAGCAGCTGCTCTTGAGCAGAACATGGGACCCTAACCAAAGAAGCAGTGACACCAGAGATGGATGGAAGCAGAGGTGATGGCATGCAGAGATAGAGCAGCTGAGGGCTATAGACTCTTGGAAAGAGAAAGCCTGTGTGCTGAACCTGTGTGGCTTGCAGAATGTGCCCTTTGATTGTTTAAACGATTATATATTCCTGCATGTTTCTGTGTACATCAGTAAGAAAGAAAGAAAGAAAAGAAAGGGAATAGAAGCAAATACTGTTAACCAATGAAGTATGGAGGGGCTAATCATTGCAATGAAAGAAAATACAATTGGTTGAGTGCAAAACCAACGTTTTCCCATGTAAACTACCACTCAATTCACAATAAAAGCTTAAAAAAAACAAAAACAAAAAAAACCATAGCTGCCTTGGTGACATTTGAGCCAGGAGTGGTAGCAAAGTGACGAGCGGTGGCCAGGTTCTGGACACAGGAATTTGCTGATGGATTGGATGGGGGTATGGGAAACAGAATGATTCCAGGGTCTCTGTGCTGGGGAAACTGGTATGGAATTGAGGTTTGATCATCTGGAGTTTAAGATGCCTGTTGGGCACTCAAATGCAGATGTCAGGAAGACAGTTGGACACACACATGCGGAGCTCAGAATAGATGCGGACTGTGGATAGCATCAAAACCAGGGGCTAGGCTCCTTCCAGACCAAAGTTGGGTCAATACCAACTCCATCACTGTAGTATTTAGAATACGTTTGTGGAACAAATAGATGTATGCACCTACTGAACTGTGATCATGTGTCTAGACCCCCAGGTTTCAGAGCCAGAGCAGGTGCCAGTGGCCCAGAGTTAATGGAAGGGCTGCAAACAGGCCCACCCATTGCTGTCTAAGTTCTCCCATTGTTGGTCCCTCTCTGGAGTTTGAGTCCTCAATCTTTCTCCTCTGCCAGAGAACCCAGAATAAGAAACAATGGAGGAAGAGAGAGAGAAGTTCACTCCCCTACACTTTACTGCCCAAGGATACCCCCTACTCAGAGCCACTTGCCTCCAGGAGGCTCCCTCAGATCCACCCTCTTTTCTTTGTTCTAGCTTCTCCCAGGGCTGACCACACCCAGTCACAATTTCCCCTAGGTAAAGTGTGGACCCACAGTCCTCAGGACCAGTCCAGTGCTATGCTAAGGAGGGTGTGCACCTCTCTTCATAGTTACATCCAGCCATGGTAGGAGTACATCACAGAAATTGGCAATGCTACAGATCAAGGTTCCCCCACCCACACGACAGCCAGTTGTTAAATATTTAGTACACACCACTAGACAGTTCTGTGCCCCCTCTTAGGTTCCCCAAGAGTTTCTTCCCACAGTGACTACCTAATCCTAGGGCCTTCTCAGTCTTGGACAGGGAGAGAAGAGACTAAGGAATTGGGCAGAAGGGCTGCTATACCATCCCATTTTGGGGCTGAGCCCAGTGGTCTTCACTCATGCTTCTGTCACCTGCGAGGGGACTGTTGAGGTCAGTGACTAGGACACACCCGACAAAGAACAGCTAGCCTGTGAGGATGATGGGAGAATCCAGGGCCACCCCAGGGATGACATCAGTCCCCTTTCCCTTGTGTTCTTACTTGCAGCAGAGATGAAGATGAGGCCCTGGAGGGCTGAGGGAACGCCAGTCTGTGTGTACCTGTGAATATGAGCGCATGTGTGAGTGGTAACTGTGTGTGCTTGTGTGCATTGGTGTTTATGACTACATATGTGTGTTGCATGTGTGAGTGTGCATCTCTGAGGATTTGAGTGGCGACTGTGTGTGTGTAGGAGTGCATGTCTGTGTGCATGAGTGTTTATTACTGTGTACACGTGTGAGGGTGCATTTGTGCAGATCTGAGTGGTGACTGTATGTCTTTGAGTGTAGGTGTGTCTGCATGAATGTTTATGGCTGCATGTATGTGTGTGAGCATGCTTCGTGTCTGTGAGTGATGACCGGGCCAGGGTGTGGGGAGGGGAGGTTGTGCACAGATGTGAGGAAGTAGGGCCACTTCCCCAGGAACTCTGGCTGTCCCCTCTTCCTGACCAGGGAGGGGAGAGGGTTCCAACTGCATAAAGAGGGCCAGGAGCCTGGTGTCCTGTGCCCCATCTGCTTCTCCTGGTTCATCTCATACCTACTGCTGCCCAGTGCCTGCCTGCTGCATCCCAGGCCCTGGTCTAGGAGGGAGGGACCAGAAGTGCTGTCGTTCAGGGGTCTCTTACCCCAAACCTACTGAGGAGCAGGTACTGGCCCTAGGGCTGGCCTCCTAGGGAAGAAGGGGAGGGAGCAGTTGTAAGACCCTAGGTCCTGGAGGTAGAGGGGAGGAGCCCTGAGGCCCTGCTGCAGAGCTCCCTTTCTTGGGCACATTCCTACTATGGGGTCAGCTGGAGGAGGGTGCTGACCTAGGAGGTAGAGTTGCCCAGACACCATGATATGGCCCCCAGGCCATGTCAGAGTGTTACAGGTGCCTTGCTGACTGGATATGCCTGTGACTGCATGCAGTTGTGTGCAGCTGAGTGTATCCATGTGATTTCACATTTGCGTGACTCTGTTGTGTGCATCTATGCACCTCATTGGACAGTCCACCTTGGACAGGTGTCCATTCTCACCTGGCCTGCCCAGCTTGGAGCTGGTCCACACTGCAAGCTTCAGAAAGAAGGTAGGCTGCAACCCTGGGAGAGAGGCCAGAGTGACTGAGAAGCTGAATACCTGGGCACCAAAAAGGGCAGCTGGATAGTCCCTGTCCAGCAGGACCAACAGAAGGGGTGCACAGAAGGATAGGGGTTTTTTTTGGAGATGGAGCAATCAAGAGCTCTGTGAAGTGTGAGGAGTAAGACAAGGCAGAAGGGATGGGGTGCTAGAGGAGCTGGAGACCTGGAGGGCCGGGGTGATGGAGGGCTGAGGGAAGCTAGAGGGCTGTGGTGTTGGAGAAGTTGGGGTGCTGGAGGGATGGGGAAGCTCAGGATCCATGGTGGCTGTAAGGGCTGGGGGACTTAGGCACCAGAGGGTAGGGGTGCAGAGCAACAGGAGTGACTCAGGGGACTGGAGACTGGAGGCCAAGTCTCTGTCAGCCATACATCTTGCAGAATGCTGAAGTATGGGTGCCTCCCAGTGAGCTGAGCCAGGCCCAAGTAAGGGTGAGAGGCAAGTGACCAAATGGGTGCATCTTGGGCTGAGGCCATGTAGCCTCCACACTGAGTGGGCTGGCTTCAGTTTCCCTGTCCATCCCAGGAAGGCAGCTGTTGGGCTCTGTGGTCCCAAGAGCTGGGGAGTGGGCACTGCTGATACTGTCAGGCTTTTTGGGGGGTGGGGCCATGCTTCTCTGAGTCCCAGGGCCTAGGGTTATCATGCCTGAGATGAGGCCCAGGGGCAGGGTGTTTCATTGGAAATGAGGCCTCTGTATTTGTCCTTTGGCAGAGACAACTGCCTCTCCCTATATCTCAAGGACAGGGTTAGGAATTGGGGTGGAAGCAGCATGCCCGGCCCCAGCAGAGACTGCCTCTTTCATTGTGAGATTGTGAGTTCCCCACCACCACAGTTGTGTAAAGGAAGGTAGGTGGGCTTTGCTGAGTAGCAATTTGGGGTGGGGCAGCGGGGGTGGGGAGGAGCTGGCTCAGCAGAAACCAAAGGTTCATCCCCACCAGAGTGCTGATTCCCAAGCACCCGTGTGGTTGACCTCCTGTAGGTTCTGGGGCTGCCCACTGGAGATGTGGTTCCAGGGTGCCTTAGGCTTCTGACTGTGCTGACCACCCCATGTAACCGGCCTCAGGTCCCACCCGCCTGCCCCTATGACCAACATGAGCTGGAGTTTCCTGACGAGGCTGCTGGAGGAGATCCACAACCACTCCACCTTCGTGGGCAAGGTGTGGCTCACAGTGCTCATTGTCTTTCGCATCGTGCTCACAGCGGTGGGTGGTGAGTCCATCTACTCGGACGAGCAGAGCAAGTTCACGTGCAACACCCGGCAGCCAGGCTGCGACAACGTCTGTTACGACGCCTTCGCCCCACTGTCCCACGTGCGCTTCTGGGTCTTTCAGATCGTGGTCATCTCCACACCCTCCGTCATGTACCTGGGCTACGCCATCCACCGCCTGGCACGGGCCTCAGAGGAGGAGCGGCGCCGCGCGCTCCGCCGCCGCCACCACGGCCGCCTGCCCTGTCCCCGCCGCCCGTTGCCGCCCCCACACCCGGGCTGGCCCGAGCCCTCAGATCTGGGCGAGGAGGAGCCCATGTTGGCCCTGGGCGATGAAGAGGAGCTGGAGGCAGCCGAGGGCCTGGGCGAGGAGGAAGAAGAGGAGGTAGCGATGGCCGCCAAGGGGGCCAATGTGGACAGCAAAGCCGCTGCTGGTGCCCCAAGCCCCGCTGTCAAGCACGATGGGCGGCGGCGCATCCAGCGTGAGGGCCTGATGCGCGCTTACGTAGCGCAGCTGCTGGCGCGGGCGGTCTTCGAGGTAGCCTTCCTGGTGGGCCAGTACTTTCTGTATGGCTTCGAGGTGCGGCCTTTCTTCCGCTGCAGCCGCCAGCCCTGCCCACACATGGTCGACTGCTTCGTGTCGCGGCCCACCGAGAAGACAGTCTTCTTGCTGGTTATGTACGTGGTCAGCTGCCTCTGCCTGCTGCTTAACCTCTGCGAGATGGCGCACCTGG
>NW_006408872.1:1985316-1986589 GCF_000296735.1 Chrysochloris asiatica | reverse complement strand
TACTTCTCAATGTTGTCCATAGCTTGTCATGATCCACACAATCAAAAGCCTTTGCATAATCAATAAAGCATAAGTAAACATCTTTCTGATATGCTCTGCTTTCAGCCAAGATCCATCAGACATCAGCAATGATATCTCTCATTCCCCGGCCTCTTCTGAATCCAGCTTGAACCTCTGGAAGCTCTCTGTCACTTGCAAACCTGTCTCAGTGTTCCGCTATCATGTTCTTCCACCTCCTCCACCTTCTTGTATTGCCTTCCCCAACACCCGAACTAATCCCCCCACCTCAAACTCACCGTTGTGGTAACCTTATATTCCATTAACTATTCCCTCCATTTAAGACAGTCTATTTTATCCTGTAATTTACTTGACCTTCTTACCACCTGGATCTCTGTTCCTCTGTGTTTACCTTCTTTCACATTGTAATTGCTTTGATCATAGACTGACCTCCCAGATCCTCTGGTCTTATAATTTTATTCTGTTCTTGACTCTTCCATTTGTTGATTGAGTTTAGGGTGCTGCTGCTACATATGTCAATCTCTGGCTGTTGTCTCTTCTTGTTGGTTCTCAGTCCACAGAACTTCCTTTGGATGCTTTTCATTGCAGGGTTGGCTTTGGCAAAATCCCTTTGCTTCTGTTTATCTTGGAGTGTTTTGATTACACCATCATATTTGATTGACAGCTTTGCTGGGTAGAGGATTCTTGGGTGGCAGTTTTTTCTTTCAGGGTTTTCTATATGTCTCCCCATTGCCTTTTTGCCTGCATCGTTTCTGTTGAGAGATCTGAGCTTAATCTTATTTGCTTGCCTTTGTATGTTACACTTCACTTTTCCCTAGCTGCTTTCAGTATTCTGTACTTATTATTATTATTATTATTATTTTTGGATAGCTTGGTTGTTATGTATCTTGGTGATTTTCTTTTAGGGTCTATCCTTCCTGGGGTTCATTGAGCTTTTTGAATGTTTATCTTTTCACTTTTCAGGATGTTAGGGAAATTTTCTTCCAGCAGCTCATCAACTATCTCCTCTGTGGACTTGTGTTGCTTCCTGTTCTGGAATGCCAATAATTCTTAAGTTATTCCTCTTCATGTTGTCCAACATGAATCCTAGACCTTCTTTAGATATTTTAATCCTTTTTTCTGCTTGCTCTTCTATCTTAGTAGTGTTGAGAGATTTCTCTTCTAGCTCACTAGTACTGGCTTCTATCTCTTCAATTCTACTCCTTTGCTCTTTCAGTGTATTGTCCATTTCTGATATTCTATTATTAATCATTTG
>NW_006408872.1:1979353-1985216 GCF_000296735.1 Chrysochloris asiatica | reverse complement strand
CGCCGCCGCCCTGTGCCTTCGCGCCCGCTGCGCCTGGCCCAGCAGGCCCGCCCGACTACAGCCTGGTGGTGCGCGCGGCCGAGCGCGCGCGCGCCCATGACCAGAACCTGGCCAACCTGGCGCTGCAGGCTCTGCGTGAGCGCGGCCGCCACAGCCCGCCCTCGCCCGATCTCGCCGCCGCCGCGCGGGTAGTTCCCCGGGCCGCCGGCCTAGCAGCCTCCTCCCGGACTGGCAGCGCTACCTCGGGGGGCACTGTCGGGGAGCCTATCCGTCCGGGAGGGGCCTCCGAGAGGCAAGGCGCCAAACCCAAGGCCGGTTCGGAACCAGGCAGCGCCAGCAGCAGAGACGGGAAGACTACTGTGTGGATCTGAGGACGACCCCTCTCTGATTGTTCCCCTCCCTGCCTCCCTCGCCTGTAGGCTGTTGGTAGGGCTCAGAGGTCCAGTGGCAGCTAGCTGGAAGGGAAGGGAGCCAGGAACAGGTAGGCACTGAGTGGGCAGTGCCCGGTCTGACTGTAGTCCTGCCCACCCCCTCTCTGTCAAAGTTTACCTACCAGATGCCAGGACGCCTGCGTAGTTCCCTCCTTGCTGAGGGAGGACCAGCTGACATTCTGCAACCCAGCTGGGGTTTAAGGCGAAAAAAGAGGCTTCTACCCTTTCCTGGTCCTATTTCCCCTCAGCCTGGTATTGCTTCCAATTCTGCAGGAATCAGAACATGGGCTGGGTGCAGGGGGAATGGTAGAAGTAGAGGGAATGCTAGGGAAAGGAGCCCCACTTGCTGCATGAAGTGTGGAGGAGCACAGTAACACCCACCCCTAACTCCCTGTCCCTCTCCGGCATCTTCAGTGTAGTGTCAGAGGCTGGAAGTCAATACCCAACATAGCTGGGGCTCAGGAGGCTTGGTCTCTTCCCAGGCCCAGGGCATGTACACTCACACCCTTGTCTGAGCTTTTGCTGACACTTACACTGCCCCTTCCTCTGGGGACATATGAAGTTTCATAAAGACTTTGGGGCCTTGCCTTGCAACTTGCTGGGAGGCTGTGGCCCTGATAATGCTTGGGGAGTCCCAGGTTTTTGCCCCTCGCCTCTCTGCCCTTCATCCCCTCTTTCAGGTCCCTCCCTCATTCAGACAGCCTCTAAAATAAAGGGAGAAAAATAAAACTAACACTTGTTTATAACCAAGTGTATATGTGTTTATGTGTGTGTCCATCGCTGGTTACCAGGCTGTGTGAACATGTTCTGTGCCAAGCTTCCTGGGAGAAGTGGCTCCCAGACCAGCAGGTGGGCCTGACTGCCTGTACAACCCTTGAAGCACTTTAGCAGACAACAGACGCATGGTCTCCACCTGATGCCAGGTAGCATTGGGAGCGGGAATTTCGGAGGACCCAGATACATGTGGTAGAGATTCCAGGGGGCGAAGAAGTAGAACACCAACTCCAAGGAATTTCTGAGATTCAGTACCCAAAGATTGAGCCTACAGCCAATAGGGGCAGGAACCCAGAGTCATCAGGATACAGGCCCGTCTGCTGTGGCTGTGGGAGGGGTACAGAAGGGCACTGACAGAAGTCATAGGCTCTCAGTCAAAGCTAGCACGATCCAGTCTCATGATCCACCTATCCCATGGCGTGCAATCCACCTATCCCCCAGCCTCCTTCAGGCAAGACCAGCTGGACAACTCTTCCTGACCTGCAAACCCCTCTCTCTTTGATGGCCCCAGGCCATCAAAAGTTCCAAGTTCCAAGTCTGGCTGAGCTGTGACCCTAACCTAACTCCAGTCATATTCCAACTGCAGGCAGAGTCAGACACTTCTAGACCCTGACTGGCTGATACCTCTTCCCCCTCCTTGGCCCTGGCAGGTTCCCAGCCCAGCTGAATCCTTACTCCAGACTGAGCTTTGCCCCAGTGGGCTCTGACTCTGGCCAGATTCCACCCCCAGGAAGTCCATGATGCTGGAAGGGGAGCCCAAACAAGGGCAAATCCCAACCCAGGGAAGATGTCTATCCCAATAGGGACACAGACTGAGCTTTTCCATGTCAGGAAGGGTTCACATAACTGGCCGGTACCAGGTGCTGAATTACTGGCTAAGTCACTGTGTAGGCAGGACCATGTTGCTTAATTAATATCGTTGTGACCAGCGAGGTGAGAGACTGACATCTACAGAGAGGCACTGCTGCCTTTTTTTTTTCTTTCAAGTTTTTATTGTGAATTGAGTGATAATTTACATGGAAGAACATTGGTTTTACACTCATCATTTCATTGCAATGATTACAATCCCTTCTGTGCATCATCATTCAACAGTATTTGCTTCTGTTCCCTCTGGATTTTTTTTTTTGTGTGTGTGTGTGTGTGTGAGAATGTTCACAAAAACACTCAGGAATATATAATCATTTAAACAATCAAAGGGCACATTGTGTAAGCCTGCCTCCTGGCTGCCATCACACAGTCTTTCTCTTTCCATGATTCTAGAGTCCTCGGCTACTCTATCTCTGCATGCCATCACCTCTGCCTCCATCGTTGCCTCCACATCTGTGTCGCTGTTTGTCTGGATAGGGTCCCACATTATGCTCGTGCTCTTCTCCCTTGATGGTCCTAGGGTCCTCTGTCCCTGGAATAAGTACTCCCCCCTTTTTGTTACAAAACTTCTACCTTTACGGTTGTGACAGTCACAATTAGTCATGATAACAATTTATTCACTATTGAATCAAAAGAATCTTATCCCCATCTCCTTTCGCCAGACCCATCTACACAAGATGAAAACTATTCAGTGGGGATTCTATCTTCCTCCACATACTCTGAAACTAAACTCCCTATTGAAAACTTGTAAACCAGTCACTTCATGCCTTTATAGCCCCCCATTTTAGGTAGCCAATGTATAAATTGCCCATCCCTATCAACCTTGTATAAGGAGCACTGGTAGTGTAGTGGTTACAAATTGGGCTGTGAACCTTAAAGTCAGCAGTTCGAAACTACCAGCTGTTCTGCGGGAGAAAGATGAGGCTTTCTGCTCCTGTAAAGATTCACAGCCTCGGAAATCCTGTACAGGGTCGCTATGAGTCAGAACCGACTCCACAGCACATAACAACAACAACAACATCAACCCTGTATACAGAGGGGATAGGATTGATACTTGATGTGAAGATTCCTTTCCTCTCTGTTGGTATTTTGAGCTACTACATCTGTAAAGTATAGCTCAAGTTCATCAAATTGTAGCAATTTACACTTGCTTCCTTTATCAAAAATTGTTTTTTTTTATCTTCCTCTAGTCGAGTTCTGATCATCGTACTATCAAGGCTACAAGTTTGGGCATTTTTTGTGCGTCTCCCCTCACTTTCCCACTGTGCGTCTGTTTCGGGTGCTCATCCACAGATCTTTCCCCCAAATCTTTGCCTCCTGTGCACCAGTACTGCTCCTTCTAAAGCCCCTGACCCTCTGAAAAGACCATCAGCCCTCTGGCCAGCCCTGTTCCAGGCAAGGTGAACACTGAGGTCTATCCCTTAACAGAAAGTACTGACCCACATGACAGGTCACAGGGCACCTGCACCTCAAAGTTCAGCATCCTGCCAAATCCTATTTCTCACTTACCAGGGTCTTGCTGAATGGGAAACAGTGTGTATACTGTGGGAGCTGTCAGGGAGTGGGTCCTCACAGCAGTAAGGATTTGACATTGGAGGTTATCTGAAGTGACTTCAGAATTTAGACTCATGGGAGAGGAGCTGACTAGGAAGGCCTAGGTTAGCCTAATCCCACAGATGAGTATTTCCTAGATCTGTGGAATATGACACTCCTACTGGGAGCCCTGGTGTGGTGCTGTAGGATAAGCGATGTCGGCAGTTCAAACCCACCAGCTGCTCTCAGAAACCCTATATAGAGTCGCTATGAGTTGGAACCAACTCAACGGCATACAACAACAACAAAAACCTATTTAGAAAAAAGTTAAATCAAGAGGATGGAAGATAGAACACAGTCTTCTCAGGATCTATCTGAGAAGGAAAAAGAAAGTCATCTGAACCTCCATTCTGAAAACCCGCCCTGGGTGGTGGGAAAGCATTAGAGGACTTTAAGTAGGGGAACACCCTGGTTAGTCTTGTGTTTGGGGAAGAACATTCTGGATCCCACTGCTATATAGTGTTTAGACTATGTAGCATCTAGGAAAGGATCAGCTCCAGCTAAAGAGGAGAGCCTCAGGGTAATCTCAAGGAATCCAGACCCTCACTCCAGGCTGAACTTCCTCATGTTCCTTCGACAAAAGCAGCTTCAGGATTACACCCCATGGGGTGACAAGTGGAGGCCCATTTAACAGCCACTTTGAGGCTGACTAGTCCAGTTAACTATAGCTGTATCATTAATAACTCCATAAGTGAGCAGCTTAGAACAATTACTCTTTCTGTTTGGTTTGACTTCGTGGCTTGTGCTTGGAGTTGCAGTTAGAGGCTGGAGTTTTCTTAAATACTTAACTTCCTTAACAAATCTGGTAGTTACGGCTGTGACCTTTCCATGTGGCTTGGAAACTAGATTCCAAGAATGAATATCTCAAGGCTAAATTGTACTGACTTGATAACCTAACCTTGGAAGTCAGATCACCCCCACCATAGGTAGCCATGGATTTGCCTGGATTCAAGAGGAGGGAACAAAATCCCTACCTCTCAATGTGTCCACCTATATTTTAAGAGCATATGGGATAGGAAATCTTACTGTGGTCACCTTTGAAAATGCCTTCAGCCATTTGGACCCTGCAAACCTTGGTTAGCATGGTCCTCACTACTACAAAATGGAGTGTTCTTGTCCCCTGACCCTCCCTGCTCCACTTTGTTTGTTTTTTATCCAATCTTTTAAATAACAGGTCAGGGTCTAGGGTTGGTTTTTGTAGTCAAGGCTGGCCAGTGGCCCCTGGCATGCTCGAACTTCAGGCCTTTGGAGCAAATGTAAGGTTTAGTGAGGCTGTGTGGGGTTCCTGGTGCTTTGACGAAATGCCTGTGCACCTCGCGGCCCTCGCGTTGACCAGACAGCAGGATGCTCCCACAGCCCTTGGGAGAGTCTAGGGCTAGCTGATCAAAGGTGAGGATCTTGCCCACAGCCTTGAGGATGCAACTCTGGGTCTAGCTGCTCAGGTACAATATGAACACCTTCAGCTTGGACACCTCCTGAACTCCATCTGCATTATCTGTGATGGTCTCCATGACCACAGCTGTCTTGTTCTCCCGGCCAGAGAGCTTCATCTTCCAGATAATCCAAGAAAGGAACAGGTTGGTGTGGCTCATGAACAGCCACTTCAGCATAACTTGGTTGAACGTGGATTGGTCCAACTTGCCAGAAACCTGTACAGTTTGACCAACAACTGCAGGTAGATGTCCTGGGTCTCTTTGTAGTGAAACTGTTGGTCCTTATTGTGGTGGATGTCACCTCCCATGATGGTGCCTCCTGCTCAGCCAAGTCCAGAAAGCCCCTGCTCCACTTTGAACTCATGCTGTCAGAGGTCTTTGCAACAGCAGTTTCCCCTTCTTGCTATATCAGTTAGGCTAACACAGTTAGTGATAGGCGTGCAGGTGCAACACAGATTGTTCAGATTCTATCATCTCAGACCCCCTGCTAGGAGCTGCTTCCAATACAATTTGTTTTCCCTTGTAATTCAATACAAAAGTTTACTTTTTAAATTTTTAATGTTTTACTGTGAATTATGTAACCGTTTTACATGGGAGAACATTAGTATTGCATTCATCCTGTCATATATCATTTCATTGCCATGGTTACAAACCCCTCCATGCATCATCAACCAACCAAAGGGTATACCCTGCAAGCCTGCCCCCGGGTCATTAGCACACAGTCCCTCTCCCTCTCTGTGTCTAAAGTCCCCAGCCACTCCATCT
>NW_006408872.1:1964567-1970671 GCF_000296735.1 Chrysochloris asiatica | reverse complement strand
TGTAGGTCTACTTCCAGCTCATTTGCCTCAATCACTTAATCTCATTTCTGGAAATGTGCTGATATGGTCATGTGTGTCTGTTTTTTGGGCATATTCAGGAGTTAGCTCTGGCCTTAATACTTAGATGGATGTGTATTTTGGTATTCTCTATGCTTTTTGATTGTCTCCTGGTAGATGTGATCAGGAGATGGGTTTCCTTTTTCATTCTTTTTCTTTTATCTCCACTGTTCCGTCAGGCGTCCATGGCTTCTTTGATGCTTCCCCTGCTTGGTGTCACCCAAGATAGCAGCTCTGGGAGCAGCTGATCTCCTTGGATTAGAAAGCACTGGATTTCTTGCTTCTGCTACAAATTTCCCAGGCTGTAAGCCTTCCAACCTTCTAAATATTCCTTATATGTGTTTCAGAGTTCTGGGACCATCCCCTGAGCCTGCTTGGTTGGGTATTCTGTGTTGTTGCTGACAGAGCTCTTCACTGCACTTCCATTCTCTCTGCCATCTTGTTTGTTCTCCAACAGTATGTTTTATACTATTGGGTGAAGCCATGGTGTGGTTTTGTAGGTTGATCACTGGACTGTTAACCACAAGGTCAGTGGTTCAAACTCAACAGCCTCTCCTTGGAAATCCTGTGAGTCAGAATCGATTCATTGGCACCTAAAAACAACAACATTCTATTGGTTCTCTGTGAGTTGGAATTGACTGGATAACAGTGAGTTTCATGTTTTTTGTTTTTATATTAAATTAAATGGGTGATGATACTTGTGTCTCAATTGTTGATTCTCAATTTTCAGGTGAATAAGTGTGAAATCTGCTCATATTAATGATTGTGAGGATGACACAGGACTCGACAGTGTTTCTTTCTGTGGTGCACAGGGTTTCTCATTTCATTTTCCTCCACGATGAGCAACAAAGCAGAGGTTCCATCTCTGGTGTCACTGCTTCTCTGGATAAGGTCGCGCATTCTGCTTGTCCTTTTCTCCCTTAAGGGTCCTAAGGTCCTCTCTTTCTGGACTGTAAGATTAACTACTCCCCAGTTTCTGTTACAAAACTTCTACCTTTACAATTGTTACAGTTGCAATTAGTCAATTCCAACTCATGGTGGCCCTGTAGGGTTTCCAAGGAATATTCGGTGGGCTTGAACTGTTAACATTGTGGTTAACAGTCCAGTGCTTACCCTACAACACCATCCCAGGACTCCTCACAATGTAGGTGACTAGAAATCTGGATGTTGGCTCTAAAGGAAGGCTTTTCTCTCTGGCAGCTCTGGAGGAAGGTCCTTCTGAGCTTTGAGCTTTGCTCCTGGACAATCTTCATGTGGCTTGGCATCTCTTTTCCCCTATCTCTGATTTAAAATACACTGCTGTAGGATCAACACTGGACTGTGAACCACAAGGGCAGCAATTCAAACCCACCAACTGCTCCTAGGAAACCACAGCACTTAACATCAAGAACAACATTGATCCTGCACATTAACATAATAAAGACAACCTATTCTCAAAGGGATTGTAACCTAGGAATGTTGTTGTTATTGTTGTTAAGCCCTTGGAGTCTGTTCTGATTCATAGTCCACCCTGGGAGTTTCTGAGAAATGATTGGTGGGTTTGAAATGCAGACTTTGTGGTTAGCAGTCCAGGGTTTATCATATAGTACCACACCAGGACTGCAACCATAGGCATAGAGGTTAAGATTTACAACACATATTTTGGGGGGACATAATTCAATCCATATACAAACCAACTACTAAACTCAGGACTTCTTAATCATCCTACTCACCAACTACTTAAAGAGACTTGTATCTCAGATTCCCCATTTGTGCCACAAGGACAGAGCCTGGTACTACTGACACATATTCCCTTCCCGCCTGTCCTGTCCTCTGTCTGCCCAGCTCTATGGCAAAGCCACTGGCCCCAATCCAGGCCTCCAGGCTTCCTGCTTTGTCTCAGAGCCCAAGGGTGTTCCAGGCAGGGATAGTTGAGGTGGAGGAGTGGCTGGACCAGGATGGGATAGGAGTCAGGCCTTCTCATCTAGTCCCCATCCGTTTCCACGGCCCCAGCCAACCATCTCATGAAAGAAATAGTTCATGGAGAGCACCCCCAGAACGGGGGATTGTTCTTATCCTTCCTTTGGGAAGGGAGGAAGCCATGAGGAGAGAATAACAGGAAGCCAGCCCCCCACCCAGCAGTAACTGGGAAGCAGGGTCTAGGACCCCTAAGGACTGGCCAATTTTCCAGCTCTCAGGTCCCCACCCCTCTCTGATGGCTTCCAGGATCTGTGGCCACAAAGGCAGTTCTGGCTCTAGCCCAAGACCCTGGCCCCAGATCAATGAATAAGACCAAGGCTGGGTGTTGTGCTCCCTGGGAGCCTCCAACGATCAGCCTACAACAGCCTCCCCTCAAAACTGAGAATGAGAAGAGGCCTTGGGAGGGGGTAGAGAAAAACTGGCAGGGGAACCCACGTATACCTCACACCTCATAGGTGGTACATCAACTGGTGCAAACATTCAGGAAGGCTGCCTGGAGGAGGGAGCCTAGAACTGCACTGCTTAACAGAGCTCTCTGCTTAGTGGGAATATACCCTGCACCATCCACTAAGGCATTCACTGCCACAGGAGTCTATACGCATTGAAAATTTAATTTTGTTTAATTTGAATTAAATTAAATTGTTCTGTGTGGCTCCAGGCTACCATATTGGGCAAGGTTTGGCTGTGAGGGATTTGGAGACTGTGAGGGATTTGGAGATTCTGGATGGCGCCTGCAACACCTTTGGCGCCAGGCACAGGCTTGGTCAAGTCTTTTGCCCTTCCTGTTGGCCATTTGGCTGGGAAGTACATTCCTCCACTGGCTAGGGATGGCTGATGTGATGCTGGAGGAACGCGCCCCCTGCCCCTGTATCACTCTCCTCTACTTCCTCTCCATCCTCTCTGCAGCTGGCTGGGCGGTGCTGGTCACTCACAGGAATTCCAGGTCAGGTGGTGTCTGGCCCTGGGCTTAGTGGAGGAAGATCTCCCTCACAAAAGGTAGCAGCCCAGCAGCTGGGTCTGGGGAATGCATTTCAAGCCTGGCTGGTCCCCAGTAAGAAGCCAGTGTTAGCATTCTGCTCTCAACCATGAGGTCAGCCCAGACTCTCTCCCTAATACTCTGCCAGGGTAAGGCCTGCTGGAAAGATCTCACAGGCTTGAGCATGATCGCAGCAGAAGTGAAACAGGCTCAGACATGCCCTGGTACAGCAGTTTATTTATTCAACAAACACAAACTGAACCCCGAATACAGGTTAGTGCTGCCAGTCCAGAGCTCATAGACCTTAGCCAACAGGAGGGGTGTAGGCCCTGTGGAGGACAAAGCAAAGTCAGCAATGGGTCTAGGAGTGGGAAAGCAGCCTGAAGGAGCAGGTGAGAGGCAAATAGGGCAGTCAGATGCTACATCTTTGAGTGAATAACTGTTGGGATGCAGGGGAGTACCAGTCAGTGTCCCCTACAGATGACTTACTAATTACAGAAGACTGGTAGGCACTAGCCCATCAGGGCTCAAACCATCACAGTAAGGTGGGTGGACATAAATACCCAAGGAAGCTTGGGGGAGGAGAGTGGTGGTAGGGTGAGGTGGCATTTGGGGTGAGAGATGTACACATCACTGCCACTGAAGTTTTCCTGCCAAATTAATTGAATCTAGATGCAAGCACAAAGAGATCATACCATAAACCCCCTGAAGGACCACAGGCCACTCTTCACAAGTATCAATACCATAAAGAAGTTGTTTTTAATGGTACCCTCTCTATGAAGCAGATCACCAGTGTGATATGGGAATAGCTTGACGGAGGCAGTGGTTGGCTTCCCTGCTGTGGTTCAGCCTGGGAAATGTGAGCTAAAATATTGTTTCTCCTTATGGATAAGAGGAATCTGCAGAGAGACTGCTAAGAAAGCCATGGAAGATGCCAAGCTCCCTGAGCCTGTCACCTGCCTGCCTTTTGGGAAGAGAATCACCAGAAATGACCCCATGACATGCTTCCCTCAGACAGCTTGCCTCCCTGACTTCCTGAATAACATTAAGTCAGAGGAATGTGCTATTTAGTCATTCATAATAATAATCCCTATACTTTGCAAGCCAGACATTCCCCATCTTCCCCCTCACACAAACCAAAATATGGCTTTTCTAAAAGCCCTTGTTGTTGTTGTTGTTAGGTGCCATCAGGTCAGTTCTGTTTCATAGCAATCCCATTCATAATAGAATGAAACACTTCCTGGCCCTGCACCATCTTCACAATTGTTGTGATTTAGCCATAGTTGCTGCCACTGTGTCAATCCATCTCCTTGGAGGTTGTCCTCTTTCTGGCTAACTCTCCACTTTACCAGCATTATGCCCTTCTCTAGGGATTGGTCCCTCCTGATAACACTTTCAAAGTATAAAAGAAGTCTTGCTAGTCTAAGGAACATTCTGCCTGTACTTCTTCCAAGACAGATTTGTGCTTTTGGCAGTCCATAATGTTACTTTCAATATTCTTCACCACCAACATAATTCAAATGCATTTCCCAGGTTCCCCTTATTCACTGTCCAACTTTCACTTGCAAATGTTGCTGTTAAGTGTCCTTGAGTCTTTCTGATTCATAGCAAGGCTGTATAGGGTTTCTGAGGAGTGGCTAGTGAGCTTGAACCTCTGACCTTGCAGTTCAAACCGACTTTGAGGTGATAGAAATACTATTGCTTGGGTCAGGCGCACCTTAGTCCTCAATCTGACATCTTTGTTCTTTAACACTTTAAAGAGGTCCTGTGTAATCCATCATCTGATTTCTTGACTGCTACTTCCAAGACTGCCTTTCTTACAGAAGAGGAAAACAATGCTCAGAGGGGCTATATAACATACTTATATTAACACACTAGTAAGTGGGAGGAGTTAGAACCTCAAATCATCATTGCTAAAAGGCAAAGTGAGTTGCTCTCCTAGGTTAAAGGAGACTAAAGGGACATGACAACCAATGCAATGTGTGCTCCTGACTTGGACCACTGATTGAAAATAGTATTACAAAGGACATAGCGGGAAGATTTGTAGAACTTTGCCTCTGGCTGAATGTCTTAAACTAGCAGGTGAGCCCTGGCGAGACAGGAGGAAGCATCCTTGTTCTTGGGAGCAGCTTGCTACAGGATTAGGGCCCAGTGTTATGATGTATGCAACTGATTTTAAGTCAAACACTAGATAGGCAGACAGATAAAGCAAATGAGACAAAATGTCAACAATGGGTGCATCTAGGTAAAGGGTGATTTATTAAGTGTCACTGTGTCAGTTCTAATTCATAGTGACCCTATATAGGGTTTCCAAAGAGTGGCTGATGGCTTTGAACCATCAACCTTTTGGTTAACAGTCCAGTACTTATCCTACAGCATCACATCAGGACTCTGTTATTCTTTCAAATTTCCTGTCAATTAAAATGTTCCAATAATATACTAGAAAAATCAACAAACAGGTGGCCAGCCCGGCTTTGTTGAGAAGATGATATCTGGGTCCAATCTCAAAGGAGGTAAGACTGAGTGAGTCCAGTGTCTGTCTTGGGGAAGCCAAGAGTCAGGGTCAGGGGTGAGTGTGAGTACAACAGCTAACATTGGTAGGCTTTGAGAAGAGCAGTGGCAGGTGGATGCAGGGAGGAGGTGGGAAGCAGTGAGAATTGGGATATTTTCCAGATGAGACATGGTGGTTGGTACACCCAGCAGCAGTGTAAGTGGAGAGGAGATGCAAGGTTCTGACATCTTACATACGGGTATGGGAAAGGAGCACATGAAACTTTGCCTTTTTTTTTTTAATGTTTTATTGTGAATTATGTCATAGTTTCATGGGAAAACATTAGTTTTACATTCATCCTACCTTATATCGTTTCATTGCCATGGTTACAATCCCCTCCATGCATCATCAACCAACCAGAGGGTATACACTACAAGCCTGCCCCTCTGGTTGTCAGCACACAGCCCCTCTTCCTCTGTGTGTCTAAAGTCTCCAGCTGCTCCATCTCTCCAAGTCATCGTCTCTGCCTCCATCTCAGGCATCACTGCTTCTCTGGGTAGGGTCCCGCTCTCCAGTCTTCTCCCTTGATGGTCCCAGGGACTGATGCTCCTAGACTGAAAA
>NW_006408872.1:1963095-1964467 GCF_000296735.1 Chrysochloris asiatica | reverse complement strand
TTGTATCACAAGAGACCTATCCACATTTCCTTTCATCAGCCCCACCTAGACAGATTGGATATTACTCAGTGGAGATTCTACCTTCCTCCATTCCCTCTGGACCTAGGTTCCCTCTTGAAAGCTTGTAAGTCAGTCACTTCTTGCTTTTGTAGCTCCCCCATTTTGGGTAGCCAATGTCCAAGTTACCCATCCCTGTCTAGTCTGTGTATGGAGTGGGTGGGAAAGATCCTCGCAGTAAGGATTTGTTCCCTCTTTTGAGCTACTGCATCCATAGGTATAGGTCAAGTTCATAAAATTGTATCAGATTACTCTTTTTTTCCTCAAAAGTTTACTTTTAAAAATTAGGTATGAAATAGGGGGAAATACCAGAATAACAGGTTCCTACTTGTAAATCCTGATGGGTATATCACCACTTATGGCATACACACACAGATACATATGCACATACAGATGGATATGTATACAACATAAAACCAAAAAATCCAATGCTATCAAGTCAGTTTAAACTCAGAGTGATTACATGACACAACAGAACTTCCTCATAAACGATTTCCAAGGCAGTAAATCTTTCCAGAAGCCAACTGTCATATCTTTCTCCCCCAGAATGGCTCGCGGGTGCCAACCACTGACCTTCTGGTTAGCAGCTGACTGTTTTAACCACTGTGATACCAAGGTGTTTTTATATAGCATACATATATGCCATAATGTTATGATAATGTACAAATATCAATATGCCCAATGCCACATTCCAAATCATTCTGGAAATATCAGAACAATGTTTTAACTACCTGAATCATGTTTAAACTAAAAATTTTACTTGAGTTACTTTATCTTTTTCTTTGAGAAGATGACAATTTTAACACCTTTTTAAAAATGTTTTAATGTGAATTGTGTGATAGTTTAGATGGAAGAACATTAGCTTTACATTCATTCTATCATATATCGTTACATTGGCCATGGTTACAATCCCCTCCATACATAATCAACCAATCAAAGGATATACTCCCACAAGCCTGTTCTCTGGGTCTAGGGTCCCTAACCGTTCCATCTCTCCACATCATTGTCTCTGCCTCCATCTCTGGCATCACTGTTTCTCTGGGTAGAGTCCTACACTCCTGCCCCCCGGTTGTCAGCACACAGCCCCTTTCCCTCTCTGTGTCTAAAGTCCCCAGCTGCTCCATCTCTCCATGTCATCGTCTCTGCCTCCATCTCAGACATCACTGCTTCTCTGGGTAGGGTCCCACTCACCACTCTTCTTCCTTGATGGTCCCAGGGTCCTCTGCTCCTGGACTGCAAAATCAAGCTAATCTTTGAAATTTTCCGTTCAGCTCTGGTACCTCCTCATTTCTTCCATTTGCTTTAGCATCTCTAC
>NW_006408872.1:1961076-1962995 GCF_000296735.1 Chrysochloris asiatica | reverse complement strand
GTACACAGGGTCGCTATGAGTCAGTACCGACTCCATGGCACCTAACAACAACAACAAACAATGTATTCACTGTACAAATAACCTCTGGGTTGTATGCTGAGTGAAAAGTTTCATAGTTGCTGACAACTAGAATCCAATTTAGGAAAACCCCTATGTGCAGAGTAGAACTGCTCCATAGGTTTTTCATATGTGACCTTTTGGAAGCAGATTGCTAGATCTGTCTTGCTAGGTTGGATCAAATGTTGATGGTTCTAACCAGCCAGAGGTGCCTAGCAAGATAAGTCCAGCAATGTGCTTCCAAAGGGTCGTAACTTGAAAATTCTATGGAGCAGTTCTTTACACACTTGGGGTCGTCCTGAGTTGGAATTCACTTGACAGCAACTAACAACAGCAATTATGATGCTTTCCAATCAGCATACAAACCTCAAGTTATTTGTCCCACCTTAAGACTGCCAACCATCAGAGAAGGGAGTAGAAGTCATGGGCAAATTCGAAAACAGACTGCCCTGGTTGGCCCCAGAATTTTCGCTGGGTTGGAAGGCAGAAGCCTTAAGAAGAGGTGGTGAGAACCATGGCAACAGGGACTGATACCATCCGCGGGCTGCTAGACGGATCACCTACCCTCCTCACCCCGGGTAGGCTGACTGACAGGCCGAGGCCCCGCCCCCTCCCGGCGGAGCCGCTAGGGGCCGCTGTGGCGGAAATTGCGGAGCCGCTACTCTCGTGGCATTCCTTCCTGTCCATTCTCATTCCTGCCTAAGATGGCGGCTGCGGCGCTCCTCCGCAGAACAGCCTCGTTTCACGGCGGCTCCGCCTGGGGCTTGCGACTGTGCTTGGCTCCGAGGCGCCGCCTCACGCACGATGCAGGCCGTCCTGACGGTGACAACGCCAACGGTTCAGCCTGGACTGGCTTCTTGCTTGGCGAACGCGCGGTGTTGCGCGTGCGCGGGTCGGACTCCGCGTCCTTCCTCTCGGGGTTGCTGACCAATGAGCTGCCGCTCCCGGGTCCCGGGTACGGGACGACCCCGCCCTCGTCGCGTGCGTGCTACGCCCACTTTCTCAACGTCCAGGGCCGGACGCTGTATGACGTAATCCTGTACCGGTGAGCGCTGTAGAGTCCTTTTGGGTCCAAGAGCATCGGGGTGCCTTTGGGTGGGTCCAGGAGCTACCTCTGCGGGCCGGGTAAGGCCTTTGTGCTTGGGTAGGGGCCTTCAGATCTGCCCTTCTTGCCGCTGCCCTATCCGAGTTCCCCTGTACTCACCATTTGGAAACGCTCAGACGCACTGCGTTGAGTACCCCTCGATTACCCTGGATTACCCTGGATTACACCTGATGACCCGAGGCTCCTACCCCTGCCATATCATTACTCAGTTTTTGTTTAAATTAGTGTTGTCATTATTATGAGTAGTTGGACTGCAGGGTCTGTTTGAACTGCAAAGTCGGTGGTTCAAACTCACCAGCTGCTCCTTGGAAACCCTATACTGGATCTCTATGGGTCTTATAGGGAACCCTATACTGGACTCATGGCCCTTAGCAACAAACAACAACAAATGTTCACTGAAGTCCCGGTGTGGCGCTGTAGGATAAGCACTGGACCGCAAGGTTGATTTGAACACAAGGTTGACGGTTTGAATCACAATGTTGGCAGTTCAGACCCACCACCCACTCCTCCGAAGCTCTACACAGGGTCGCTAAGAGTCAGAATCAACTCAATGGCATTTAACCAGAACAGCAAAAAATATAAACTACATGACCAGTTGTACAAAGTATTGAGTGGGGGAGGGATGCTGTGTTCTGTTCTTTTCCTCTCTCCCCTATTTTCTGTTGTCAATATAACCCCTAGCCTATCTTTGCTTCCAGGGAGCATTTTTCGTATATAGAAGTACTTAACCTATAGTGCCACATGTGAACTCTGTACT
>NW_006408872.1:1959255-1960976 GCF_000296735.1 Chrysochloris asiatica | reverse complement strand
TTTCTTGTCTTCTCAATGACTTTTTGCTTTCTTCATATATGATGTTCTTGATGTCATCCTACAACTCTTCTGGTCTTCGGTCTTTAGTGTTTAATGTATCAAATCTGTTCTTCAAATGATCGCTAAATTCAGGTGGGATATATTCAAGGTCATATTTTGGCTCTTGTGGACTTTTCATTTTCTTCAGCTTCAGTTTGAATTTGCATATGAATAATTGATGGTCTGTTCCACAATCTGCCCCTGCTCTTGTTTTAACTGATGATATGGAGTTTTTCCATCTTTTCTTTCCACAGATGTAGTCAATTTGATTTCTATGTATTCCATCTGGTGAAGTCCATGTGTATAGTCGTTTCTTATGCTAACTAAGGGATTTGAAATGAACAAATCATTGGTTTTGCAGAATTCTTTCATGCCTTCTCCAGCATCATTTCTATCACCAAGGCCATATTTTCCAACTACTGATCCTTCCTCTTTGCTCCCAACGTTTGCATTCCAATTACCAGTAAAGCCTCACTGGCTTTAGTGGTTGGTGCACAAATTTGAATAACAGTGATATTAATTGGGTTTCCCTGTAGGTGCATGGATATTATCCTATCACAAACAGAGTTGTACCTTTTGACTGATCTGGATATGTTGGTTTTGACAATGAATGCAACACCATTCTTCTTCAATTTTCCATTCCCAGCATAATAAACCATGTGGTTGTCAGATTCAGAATGGCCAATACCAGTCCATTTCAGCTCACTAATGCCTAAGATATCGATGTTTATGCATTCCATTTCATTTATGACAACTTCCAATTTTCCCATATTCATACTTTGTAAATTCCATGTTCCAATTTTCAGTGGATGTTTACAGCTGTTTCTCTTCTTTTGAGTTGTGCCCCATCAGCAAATGAAGGTCCCATGGCTTTTCCTCCAAGGGCTTTCCTCCATTCGTGTCATCATGGTCAACTCTACTTTGAGGAGACAGCTCTTCCCTAGTTACATTTTGAGTGACTTCCAACCTGAGGGGCTCATTTTCTGGCACTATATCTGACAGTGTTTCTCTGATATTCATAAAGTTTTCAGTGACTAAATATTCGGGAGTAGTTTGTCACTCTTCCTAGTCTGACTTCGTCTGGAAGCTCATCTGAAACCTGTCCACCTTGGGTGACCCTGCTGGTATTTAAAATACTGGTGGCATAGTTTTCAGAATCACAGCAACTCACAAGCCACCACAGTACGACAAACTGACAGATGAGTGGTGGCCGTTCGGTTTTAAGTGGAAACTGTCACTTTAAATTTTGAGGAGATCTGGGCACATACGTAGTAGAGCCCTCCAGCAGTGGGGGTGGGGTGTCCATTTGCTCAGGCATCCCTTCTACTCACCAGAATGGAGTTGGATTTTACCTATACAATTGTGACTGTTGTAATTAGTCATGATAACAGTTACTCACTATTGAATCATAAGAATCTTATCCCCATCTCTTATCACCAGATCCATGTAGACAAAATGAAAACTATTCAGTGGGAACTCTTTCTTCCCCCCACACTCTTAAACTAAACTCTCTCTGAAACCTTATAAGCCAGTCACTTCCTGCCTTTATCGCCCCCTCAATTTAGGCAGCCAATGTCTAAGTGAGGTGGCACAAGAGGCACTCACTCATCTCTGCCAAGAAATTTGGAAGACAACTATCTGGCCAACTGATTGGAAGAGATCCATATTTGTGCCCATTCCAA
>NW_006408872.1:1956902-1959155 GCF_000296735.1 Chrysochloris asiatica | reverse complement strand
TGTCTATAGTCCCCAGCTGCTCCATCTCTCCACATCATCGTCTCTGCCTCCATCTCAGGCATCACTGCTTCTCTGGGTAGGATCCCGCTCTATAAACAGTTATCTTTGTGAGCTCAATTGACAGCTGCAATAGAATGAGAAGCTTAGGGGGCAGCCAGTACAAGATGATGGTAATGGAACAGTATGGGAACATGAGAAAATGAGAATGGTAGTACACTTCAAGAATATAATCAGTGTCACTGAACTTTCCATGTAGATATGGTTGAAATGGTATATCTTTGTCTGTGTATACTTTTACCAAAATCAAAGCAAATGAAATTACCAGAAAAAGCAGAATGTTGTCAATTTAGACCACTTGAATGCATACATAGATTAAAGTTGTACGTTAGAAATGTTTTGTGAATAGCAAGGTCAAAGGAGATAAGAGTTTTTGTGAGGTCACCAATTCTAGCGAATGTGGAAAACATAGAAAAGATTTAACACTGAACTGATTCCTCTACACCTTCTAAGTATAGTCCAGACAGTCCGTCTTGCCAGAGAATCCAGCTGTTCGTTATGCTTTTTCTCTGAGCTTTCCTTTTCTAAACCAGACTAGTTAGTTTCTCTCTCTCTAGTCCTGCATCACAGCTGTACTCCTAGGGCTCCCTGCAAACTGATCCTGGGAATTCCCATTAACTTGTTCCTCTATTGATTCTATTTCCTGGACTCTTTGCCTCCATCTTGGTTTACTCCCTCTTTTGTTTCCCCCCCACCCCCCACCCAATGATAAAATTTTATTTACAAAGTTTCTTTGCTGTACAAAAAATAAAAATGCTACAGTAATCTCAGTTTTATTATTAACCACGAATAGTTAAGATTCACTAATCACTTTTATCCATGCTATAGTAAGAGTCTTACACAAAAACATAACGCTTACAATTTTGTTGGCTTGAAGTCCCTAAACTTGGTGGTGGATTTCCAAGAGCGACTAAATAGAGGAAAGCGGAATGTCCCAGGAACTATTCTTAGGCTCTTTGAGTAGGCTGCTGTCCTGAGATTTATATCACAATATCTTTTTTTATTGAAGAAACAAAATGAAACAGCTACCAAATCCATATGAGCAGTCCAACTAACACAGAACAGTTCTTTTTTTGTAGGTAATTTGGGGTCTTAATCATCATCTCCTTTGTCATATGTTTCTCTCTTTTTTACCTTTCCTGCTTTCTTCTTCCTTTTCTTCTTCATCCTCATCTTCTCCACCCTCCTACCTGACTTCCTCTTCGACTTCTCCCCATTCTACATCTTTGTTTTCATCTTCATCCTTGTCATCAAAATCTTTCTCCTCGCCACCCTCCTCTTCCTCCTCAGTTTTTCCTTCTTCCTCTTCTTCAGGCACACTGTTCACCTCAGCATTTGAGTCAGGGGCCTCCTGGTCCTCTTGGTTGTAGCCATACAGGTAGGTCAGCTGGGGCAGGAGCTTGAAGACTCTCTTGGTGATCATTCAAGTTAGAAGCCTCATGTTGTTGTTAGGTGCCATCGAGTCGGTACTGACTCATAGCGAGCAACCTTTTGCACAGCAGAATGAAACACTGCCTGATCCTGGGCCAACTTCACTATTGTTGCCATGCTTGAGCCCATTGATGCTGCCACTTTGCCAATCTATCTCGCTGGGGGTCTTCCTCTTTTTCTCTGATCCTCCACCCTACCAAACATGATACCCTTCTCCAGCGACTGGTCTAGTTAAATAGACCTAGGCTCTGCAGACAATCTAATTTTCCCAAAGGTTCCAAGGTGCTGATATTTTTTTTTTGTTTATTTCCACTTATGTTTAGATGTGTGAGGTTTGGAAGTTTTCCCGCTAATGTGTCCAGACCTCCAAAGATTCTGTTGTCACTGAGCTCAAGCGTTTTCCATTTCAGTAGTTTGGGGAGATTTTAAATGTAAAGCAAGCCCACATTTATTAAACAGAGGAGCTCTTAAGTTCACAGCTGTAGCTGTTAAACCCTCAATTTTTCCATCATTTGAGTTACAATTGTCTAGCACAAGTTCTTGAACAGCAGCTGGGGCCAGGTTCCTCAGCTTTACTCCCTCATTTTGGAGAAACATTTTTTAGTAATTTCTTGAGAAATGGGATACATGAGATGAGCTTTTGATTCATTATTGTTAAATGCTGTTGAGTTGGTTCCAATTCATAGTGGCACCAACTGTTTAGAATTTCTAAGAAGTGGCTGGTGGGTTTGAACACCTGACCTTGCAGTTAGTAGTCCAGTACTT
>NW_006408872.1:1956019-1956802 GCF_000296735.1 Chrysochloris asiatica | reverse complement strand
TACATTTTATTTTTTTGAACATTCTATTGTGCTTTTAGGTGAACGTTTACTTAGCAAATTAGTCCTGGAATTAATAATTCATGCACAATTGTTTTGTGACATTGGCTTCGATCCCCCTTTCTTTACTGGGTGTCTCGTTTCCATTCGTTTGTTTTCCATGTCCCTCACTGCCTTCTCATCTCTGGTTTTGGGCAAACGTTGTTCTTTTGGTAGTGTATAGTTGATTGTTCTAAGGAGCACATTCTTTACAGATGTTACTGTTTATTTTATGGACCCATCTATTATTTGACTGAGTGGTGTCTGGGAGGGTCTTCAGTTTCAACTTAGAAGCTTGTCTTAGGGCAGTAGTCTTGGGAGTTCTTCCAGTCTCTTTCAGACCAGTAAGTCTGGTCTGTTTTTGAATTTGAATTTTGTCTTACATTTTTTACCCATTCTAACCAGGATCGTTCATTGTATTGTGGTTCTGGTCAGAGTGGTAGCCAGGCACCACCTAGTTCTAGTCTCAGATTAGTAGAGACTGTGGTTCATGTTGGCCATTTGTCCTTCAGACTAATTGCTTCCTTGAATATTCAGTGATGTTCATTCTCCTTTGCTCCAGGCAGAAGAGACCTGTCATTAGATGACTTAGATGACTGCTTGCATGCTTTTAAAACCACAATCTACTCACAAGACAAGGTGAGTAGACTGGGGTTTTAAAAAAAATGTTTTATTGTGAATTATGTGATAGTTTACATGGGAGAACATTAGTTTTACATTCATCCTATCGTATATTGTTTCATTGCC
>NW_006408872.1:1940179-1953619 GCF_000296735.1 Chrysochloris asiatica | reverse complement strand
AAAAAAAAAAAAAAAATCTGTAACCTGAGTATGACTTTAATGTCCTCTCTTCAGCTTCTTGTTTTCAAAGCTGCCTAAGAGATTATAAAATGCCACTGCTAGTTGTTATGCTATACCTCAGGCTTTAATTTAATTTTTGGCCTGTTTTGTTTTTAAACTCTCTTTCCCTCTCTACAGCCCTGTCTTGGCCTTTCCCATTTAAAAAAAAAAAACAAAAAACGTTCAGGCCTGCTCTTGGGCTGAGTATCTGTGCATATGCATGGCAGAGGAACCCACCAGTGATGAGGGTGGGGGGTGTCCACTCGCTCAGAAACCCCCTCTAGTCATCAGGATGGAGGTGAACAAACAATTGGGGGTGGGCAATGACCACATACCAAAAAAAGAAAATTAGAACAAAGCAAAACCGACAAAGTGTATTGTCCACTTTTGCTCCAGGGTTCCCACGGGGTTTTTCTGTTGTGTTTCTGCTCCCCTGCTTGGTCTTGCCGATTGGTCTCACCCAAGATGTCGGCTCTGTGCCCCTGAGCCCAGCAGATTCAGAAGTACACGATTTCTTACTTCAGCTTGAAGTTCCACTAGCTATAAGCCTTCAAACTTTTAAAGTATTCCTAGCTATGTTGTTCCTAGTTTTGGAGCTCTGCCCTGGATGTGCTTTGCCTGGTGTTCTGTGGTCTGGCTGACGGGGAACTTCACTGCACCTCCACCCTAGCCACCATTAAGTCTGGCCTCTAGAACATTACTTTTATGAACTGTGTTTTACCAATTGACCCAGATGTCCTCTGAAACTATGGTCCTAAGCCTTCAAGTCTAGTAGTTCACTCCTGATATCTAAGTAGTTTATATAATTGTGCTCCCTATTGTTGTCTTTGTAGTTAAGTGCCGTTGAATCAGTTCTGACTCATAGTGACTCTGTATAGGGTTTCCGAGGAGTGGCTGGTGAGTTTGAACCGTCAGCCTTGTGATTCAAACCGACCTTGTGGTCAAGGGCTTATCGTACAGCACTACATACAACAGGACTCCTATGTTGTTGTTCTTGTTGTGCCATCGAGTTGGTTCTGACCCATAGCGACCCTGTATAGGGTGTCTGAGTAGCAGCAGCTGGTAAGCTTGAACTGTCTACCTTGAAGTTCAAATAGCTTTGCAGTCTGGTGCATTAACCCACAGCGCCACACCAGGACTCCAGGACTCCTATATATTCTGTTATATGTATGATTATACATGAAACATTTGCATATGCGTACTTAGAAACATCCACAACCATACCTATATATGAGGAGGCTTCACAAAGTTCTTGGAACAATTCTGTTATCTTTTAAAAATAATTTATTTTTATTTTTCAGGGATAATATAAGTTCAGATCTTTATCTCAGATCTTAGGCTAAATGAATTAGACCATAAACACAAAGTGCATTATATGGTCAACTGTGGGCTTCGGTGAATAATATGTTGATATTGATTTATCGACTATAACAAATGTACCACACGAATGCAAGATAATAATAAGAAAAACTGTGTGCAGTGAAGGAGGAGGGGGTTTATGGGAACACTCTGTTCTTTCTGTCTTCTTTTAAAACTTTTATTGTGAATTAAGTGAATGGAGAGGATGGGTGGAGGAGAAAGGGAGAATTACTTACTAGATAGTACACAATTACTAATTCCAGTGAAGGAAAAGGCAATATACAATATAGGGGAAGTCAGTAGAGCAAGACTAAGACAAAGGGAGATACTGGGAGGTATGCAGGAATAAAGGTGGACCTGTGGGTTAATGCACTGGACTGCAAAGTCCTCTTGAACTGGAAGGCCTGAGGTTCAAGCTTACCAGCTGCTCCTCAGAAAACCTATACAGGGTCCCTGTGGGTTGGAACCCGACCCAATGGCTTAACAACAACACAACTGTGAATGCTCTAACATGTACATTCTGTAACAACAGTAATAATAAACAGTAATTTTGAATAGACACATAGATAAATATGTATGATAAATAGGTGAGGAAGGTTATATGGGAGTACACCTGTGTTCATATGACAGGGCTTCAAAAAGTTCATGGTAAAATGGAAAGAAAAGATAATGGAAGTTTTCCATGAACTTTTTGAACCCTTTGGTATAAAATCATTTAGCAGGCACTCTAGTACCTTCATGGCAGTCTAATCAGCATCTTGATAAGACTTGGGGCCTGGTTCCTGTTGGCCATTTCCTCCCACTAGCACTCTTGCTCTAGCCAGCATGTGGGACGAGAGCTGTCAACCCCAAGTTGCTTGTGTCTGTGTGCCTTTGCACCTGTTTCCCTGATGGACTGTTTATCTCAGAGACTCTGCTTGGGGATTGTCCCATCATTGACGTATTCCCAGACCCCCAGGAGGCTCTCAGGGGCTTGGGGCTATGCTTCCAGTACTTCCTTGCCTCATGAAGCAGGGATCACGCTGCCTCAGCTTGTGTGCGTGCTTTTTTTTTTTTTCCCCTAACTTTTTATTGTGAATTGGGTGAAGATTTACAGATAAAATCATCAACTTCACAATCAACAAAGTATACACTTTGTGTCATCTCAATGATTGCAATTCCCCTCATACAATAGCAGTTAGCCTGCTTTCTCCCTGTGACTTCCCATTTACATCTTATATTTCACAAATGAACAAAGCAAAAATATTTAAATGTACACATACAAAACAAAATTATATATATAGATATACATTCAAATGTTGAAAAGGCACTCTGCCAGCCAGGCTTCTGCCTGCAAGCACACAACCCTTCTAAGTCCATAGCCTTAGAGCCTGCAACTGCTCTGTCTCTCCATGCCACCTCCTCTGTCACTGTTTCTGCTTTCATTGATTATCTAGGCAGGGAGCTCATGCTTTACTTGTGCTCTTCCTTCTTGTTGGTCCTGGGATCTTCTGTTCCTGAAATGATAGATTCACTACTCCACACTTTTAGTCTTCTACAATTTCACTTGTGACAATTACAGTGAAAAAAGATGAGGCTTTCTGCTCCCATAAAGATTTACAGCCTTGGAAACCCTATACAGGGTCACTATGAGTCGGAACTGACTCCACGGCACATAAGCAACCACCAATATCACCGACACCAACAGTTACTCACAATTAAATCAAAATCCTATCTGCATCATTCCCCCATCCCCTATCATCAGATCCATCTGGAAAACTATTCAGTGTGGATTCTACCTTATCCCCCGCTTCATTCTGAAACTAAGCACACTCATGAAAGCTTGTAAACCAACCACTTCATGCCATTATTAGCCATCATCCCCCAGTTTTGATACCCAATGTCTAAATTTCTCATTCCTACCAACCAAGTACACTGAAGATACAAGCTTGTTCTCTAATATGAAAGTCCTTCCATTCCAGTTGAACTTTTGAGCCACTGCATTCATAAGCAAAAGTCTAGTTCATCAAATTGTAGCAATTTGCATTCTTGTTCACAGTATCAAACATCTTTGTCTTCATTGGGTCAAGTTCTGGGCAACTAGCCATCCACTCTAGGTCAAATGGATACTAGCTGTAAGTTTGGGAGTTCACACACACCTTTCTGCACTTCAGACCTGCTGAATCGCTCAGCTCTAGACCCTAGGGGCTGGTTCAGTGCCTGTGGGCTTAGGAGTTCACACGTCTTACTAAACTTCCGCACCAGCTAGCCCTTCCTCTTTTCTTTCTCATCTCAAGGTCAATGGGTGCCAATGAAACATGGTCAAACTCAGTCCATGCCTTCACTGCTGTATATCTCCCACTCCCACTCACAAGTAGAACCAGACAGTCACCAGCAAGCGTACTAGACTTTTCAGTCCTAGAAGGGTGCATTGACTTTTCTTGCCTTGATGTCTCCAAAGAAAACAGCTTGCTTGAAGTTCAAACAGCCAACCAATCCACTATTTTTTTCTGTAGGACTTTCTTTCAATAAGAACCTTCTGTTTTCCCAGTAGGTCTGGGTTGGTCTGTATGTCTTTGCAAGTGGGAATGTCTTAACTCAGAAGGTGCTGGGTGGGGCTTAGGGTTCTACCTAAGGCCCCATACTCTACAAAGGCTTCACAAGAAGCCTATTTCCCTTTTAGCAAATACAATTAGTTATAGGTTGAAGGCAGGCTTACAAGCTGTCTGTCATCACAATTCCCAGTATTCATTTCTATCACATGTAAATGTCTATTTTACAGTAGTAGGCAGGGGAGACCAATATCCACAGACAGTCAAACATGGACATTTTTCCCCTCCTTTACCCATCATGCCTTGCTCCATGTATCTACTCACAGAACACTGTTTTTCCAAGGTTGTGTATAAATCTTTATTTACCTCTACTCCAGTTATCCTGTGCATACTTCCCTAAGTTTTCCCGTATCTTCATTGTTTATCTGCCTCTTCTGGTGTATTGCCCTCCCCCTCTTTGTACATTTCCATCCCTGTAACTGGAGCTAACATGTCTACCCTCTAGCTAGTGAGTTATTCTCTCCTTCCCACCTCTGATAATCATCAAAGAATGTTTTCTTTTAGTATGGAGATCTGTTCTTAAGCTTTTACAATAATGGTCTCATACAATATGTGTCCTTTTATGACTGACAATCTCAGCATAATGTCCTGGAGCACCATCTATGTTATGAGGTGCTTTGTAGATTCATTGATATTCTTCAAGGTTGCATAGTGTTCCGTTGTGTTTATGTACTAAAGTTTGTTTGTCCATTCTCCATTGATGGACATGTAGGCTGTCTCCATCTTTTTGCTGTTGTGACTAGCCTGCACTCTGTTTTTGTGGAACTGGCTTAGAACTTCACTAGCAGCAAAGGCAGAGTTCCCCCTGGGATTTGATTGATCTGCGAAGCTTTACTGGAGGGGGAAGAGCCAGCTAATGGGGAAGGGAAGCAAGAGCCGGGAGGTGTATCAGAAGGGGAGGCGTGTGGAGAAGAGGCATGGGAGCATGGAGAACCTTGAATTGCAGACCTTGGCTTTTGTATATTTTCCTTTGTGGATTTTTCTTAAGCCTTCACTCTAGGTGGGAAAGTGGGTGGGTGGATGCCCTCTTGTGGTGGTTGCAGGAACTGCCCAATGACCCTCAACTTCCTCTCAGTTTTCCACTGGGCTATTTTACCCACATGGAGTCCTGGTGTGGCGCTGTGTGTTAATGCGCCAGACTGCAAAGCCATTTGAATTGCAAGGTCGGTGGTTCAAGCTCACCATCTAGCTGCTCCTTGGAAACCCTATACAGGGTCTCTATGGGTTGGAATCGACTAAACGGTATTTGACAACAACAACAATTTTGCCCACATGGCGTAGTTCTCAGTCTTAATTGGCTCCAGAGCAACCACCACCATTAACAGGGCTGCCAGATTAAGCAAATAAAAATATAGCATGCTTAGTTAAGTTTGAATTTCAGTTAAACATGTTTTTGGTATACATATGTCTTATGCAATATTTGGGACATACATACTAAAGTGATTTATATGAAATTAAAACTTAACTGGGGATCCTTAATGAAATTTATCTGGAAAGCTTACTTTGAGGGGACATTTGGCATGAGGCATTCTGCTCCCGTAAAGATTTACAGCCTTGGAAACCTTGTGTAGGGTCGCTATGAGTCGGAACCAACTCCATGGTACTTAACAACCAACAACAGAGATATTTCTGGTTGTCACAACTGGGGGAGGGACCTATTTTCTCCCCAGTGCTTTCTCTGTTCTCTCTGGAGTTCCCATTAAGAGGATATTTAATTTTTTGGATTGAATCTTTTTAAAAAAACTTATTTACTTTTGTTGTTGAGAAGATACACCACAGAACAAACACAAGTACAACAAATTGTGCATGTGTGATTCAGAAACACTGATCACATGCTTTAGGTTTTACAGCCATTCTCACCTTCCTTGTTGAATCCCACCCCCTTGTTCTTCCCTCATTAGCATAAACTCTATCCTGTGAACTTCCTATCTAGCCTTTCAAGTTGCTGTTGTCAATTTGATCCCATGTTTATATAATTCTTCAAAAGAGTACAATGCTCAGAGTTGAAATTCTTTACTAATTAAACTAAACTATTGAATATCCATTGGCTGCCAGAAGGATGAACTGCTGTTTTTGAAAAACAGCCAGAATACCCCTTAGAAGCGAGGATGGTGAGACTCACATACTTTGACCATAGTATCAGGAGGGACCAGTTCCTAGAGAAGGACATGGTAATTGATAAAGTGGAGTGTCAGTGAAAAAGAGGAAGATCCTCCATGCGATGAATCGACACAGTGGCTGCAACAATGATTGTGAGGGTGGCACAGGACCAGGCAGTGTCTTGATCTGTTGTACGTAAGGTCACTGTGAGTCAAAACCAGTTTGATGGCACCTGACAACAATAACATACGTGTTTTAAAGGCATAATCTCTTCCTGTTTTAGTCTCTGTTATTTCTTCAACTGTGTGGTTATTCTTGCTTGAACGCTCAGAAACTGACTAGAAGGACTGTGGGCAGGGCGGGACATGATGAACAGTGCACTGTAGGGAAAACCTTTGGAAATCGCCCTGGCACTCTGCCTTAACTCTGATCACGATTGGCTTCTCTGGAAAAGGATTATACCCTCTCTTACCTGGGAGGCTGACGTGGGATGCAGAGGAGTACCTGCCAATGCCTTCTGCGGGTAGGGAATACCTGGTGATCTTACCCCCATTCTGTCTCTTCATGCTGATCTTTACTCAGTTGTATCTATAATCTGGGTCCCCCTTCTGGCCCCAGGGCTATTGAATTGGTTGTCCCCTACATTCTCTAAGTAGGTGTTCCCCACACACTTCTAGTTCATGCCCCAAACTCTACCATTTCTCTTCTTCTATATCTACTTGGTCAGAAAATGGCAACACTGACTACCCGATTGCCCAGATCAGAAGCCTGGGAGATATCTGACCCAGGTGACAAGCTAGTGTCATACTAAATGCAGATTAGGTTAAAATCAGGAGAGCCCATGGTGTTTGCCTTGGGGACTGTGGAGAAGGGGTATGGCCACAGCAAAGCCCCAGTCCATTGCTCCCTCTACCCTTGACAGAGCCAGGCCTCCACACTTAGTGCTTGCACCCTCTCCCCCTCCCCCCATACCCAGAATGGTCTTCCTGAGACTCCAGCTGCACCTGTCACAGCAGGACATAGACCCCGCACCCCAGTGTGGCTTGCACTGCTTTTCTGTCTTCTCTCAGCACAGGGTGCCACTATTGAACCTGTCTCCTTGCCTGCGCTACTGTCTGGCTAGGGTGCATAGCCCTTTTTTCCATCCTCGTGGTGGGGCGTCTCTAGGTCCCCGAGCCCATCTCAGTTTACGTTGGTGCTGGCTCACAGTGTCAGGACTAGCCTGGCCATGACCCCATCTGATTCTAGTCACAGGACTGGTGCATTGGCTTAGCGTACTCTCAGCTGGTGCTGGAGCATAGAAGTCTGTGGTCCAGAGGGTCAGTCCCTGTATGTTTCATGCCCACAGTATCCATGAGGAATGGCAGGTACCTTCTGCCTCCCATACACTGTGTCTCCCCCCAGGCTCCCCGAGGATGGTGTGGATTCGGCGGTTGGCTTCTTCCTTGAGTGTGACATCTCAGTGGCAGACACGCTGCAGAAGCATTTGATGTTCTACCGGATCCGGCGGAAGGTAGAAGTGGAGCTCTGCCAGGAGATGGGAGCATGGGCTATGCTGCCTAGCACCCCTGGGGCCCACAGGGCCTTGCCCCTGCAGGAGAAGGCAGAGGGGGCCACAATTCTAGCTGCTGACCCCAGGACGGCCTGTATGGGTTGGCGGCTGCTCACTCTTAGGGAGAGCTCAGCTCTGCACCTGGTACCCGGAAGCCAGCGCGGGGACCTCAGGGACTATCACAAGCACCGGTACCGGCAAGGTAACACATTCAGCTGGGTAGCGGGGGAGGCAGAAGGCCTGTCAGCAATGTGGAGAGTGGTCTGCAGAGGGATCTGCACAGGCAGGTGGTCTGGATGGGGACAGTGTCAGAGGTGGGCTCACCTGGCATTCCGCTTGCCAGGTGTGAACTGAGGCTCTTCAGTGGGTGCTGGGTGATGAGTCCTTCAGTATAGAGCCCCAGATATCCAGGTGGGGAAGCATCACAAACTGAGAGGCGGGGGCAGGTGGAACTTGGGGTCACACAGGTGTCTTGTTCCCTGGTGCTTACCTGGGCCTGGCTCTCCTGGCAGCATGGCTGAGGTCTTCTGAGTCACTTTCATCCCAGCTCTAACCCAGCTCCTCCCTCCTATCTCAACAGGCATTCCAGAGGGGGTCCAAGACCTGCCCCCTGGAGTGGCTCTGCCTTTGGAGTCCAACCTGGCCTTCATGAACGGAGTTAGCTTCACCAAAGGCTGCTATATTGGCCAGGAACTGACTGCCCGCACTCACCACATGGGCGTCATCCGCAAGCGCCTGTTCCCTATACACCTGTGCGGCCCACTCCCTGCGGACGGCATTGCATCTGGCACCTCTGTCCTCACCGAGGCAGGAAAGGTTGCTGGAAAGTTCAGGGCCAGTGAGGGTGATGTGGGGCTGGCTCTGCTACACACTGACACAATCAAGGGTCCTCTCTACATCAAGACTTCTGAAAATGGTCATGTGGCCTTAACTGCTTCTGTGCCGGACTGGTGGCCCAAAGCTACCAAGTAACTATGGTTCCCCTCTCACGGTGGCTGGGCTTAGATGCCTGTGGAGCTCACCTATTTGTTTGCTGTACCCTCTGCAGCTCAGCAGGCATTCTAATGTACTGCTACCGCCACATTGCTGGCCTCACTGGGGAAGGAGGGCCGGGGGTGGGTGGGTGACCAAATGGCCAGCATTTTCCAGAGTGAGCCCATGTGAGCTGTGAGTACCCCCTCATTCTGGGGCTGCAGGTTTTAGATGCATCCTTGAAGCCCCTGGCACTCCGTGCCTATCTGAGGAGTGTAGACCTGGGTTCTCTGGCTCAGGAAAAGGGCTGAGACCCCTGCTGAGGGGAATATGAGCTTGTCATTTAGCTGATTTGAGGAAATTGCAGATGGGCTCAGGTGTTATTGGTCCATCAGAGCCCAGGACGAGGCTGGGCCTTTGTGCTTAGAACTAGCACAGTGAGGAAGCAGGCCCAAGATTGCCAGCACTCTCTACTGACCTATTTTAGAAACCAGCCTTAGATTGTGGTGGACCCTTCTGTCTGGCCACTGGGGTCAAGTCTGTGGTTGGTGGATTTCCGGAGTGAAAGATTTTGGTAATTGTTTTAACCTTGATTTGCTCTGGAGCACATCTCAGGGTGTCTGTGTGTCAGGAACGTTGGGTCCATTGGGTCTGACACTTCTCTGTTGAGATGGTTGAGTGTGCATGTGGAGATACACATGCCTTGATGCACATGTACACTTATACGTACACTGGTACACAGGCATACCTGCACACACACACTGGTGCCCACTCGCACCCATATATATGCACACTGGTATGCAAGCACACACTGGCACATGCACACCACTGCACACGCACGCTGGTAGACTACGTGAACACTTATACACATATATACTTACCCATGCATATCTACACACACACCTATATATGCATACATAAACACACTGGTGGAAATGCACATCTACACATCTTTTTAAGCATACCTGCACACACACATAAGTATACCCTTTGGAACAAAGCCTGTGGGCCAGTTTGGCCTCCTTTGAGGTGTAACTTTTAAAGCACTTGAGTTCGTTTCTGCTCTTGGGAGTACTGACTGTTGAGTTTCCAGGTAAACTTCACATGGAGAGAGAACAATGCTGTGTTGGTCACCCATGCCTCTCCACGATTCCTGCTGTCTGGAAGCACCTGGAGAGCAGAAACCCTGTACTTGCCATGACCTCTGTAGACCCCCATCCTGAGCTCCATTGTGACATGGGGTGAGGAGGGCCAACTGCCTCTGATACATGGGCCACCAAGGTTTGGACCCAGCAGCTGAGGCCCCAAAATGAGATTTGCTTAAGACTTTTGGTTTATTTATTTATTTTAAGTAATGTCTTTACAGTGAGAGAAATAAAGATTTGCTGCTGTCAAATGGTGGGGACTAGTTTATTTTTCCCTTTTAAACCACTAACTTGTACTGCCCTATAATGTGAACTTCCTGGTTGTAGTGTTTCTCAACTGCTGCATCTTGAGTGCCTATTAAAGAAAGATCTGGAAGCTGCTGGCTTGGAACTCTGCCATTATTACTAGGAGGCATCTGGGTCTTTGATTTTGGGAGCATGGTGGACCAGACACTGCCAACAACTGAACATACCAGATGCAGTAATTCAGCAAAACATTTCTGGAGCATTGCTGGGCAGACCAGAAAGGAACCAAATCTCAGAGGTCAAGTAAAATACTAGAATAACCTTTGTCTCTCATATCTGCCCACCAGTTATCTTTGATTGAAAATTTACATTGAGATAGAATTTTGGCAGGAGTGCTTCATGCTTTCAATCATGTTAACAACTCTCAGTCTGTGTGTGTAGGATGATTTATAAGCCAGTGTAATTGTGCCATTTCTAACTCTTTAACGGGCAGTTTTTTTTAGCTGACACTGAGAGGCTTGATCAAGATTGAGGCCAGTTTCCTCTCTCACCATTGGTCAGGCAATGGTTCTCATGGTATGGTTGTGAGACTGGTAGCTGTTAACATCATGCGGTAGGACTGTACTTCTGAAGTAGGATGTGTTCTCGGAGCAAGTTGAAGAGAAACATCACTGCCAGATTCTAGCTGTGCTCTGTGCCTACAGCTGTCTGTGCTGTGAGTTTAAACACTCCTACCGTATCCTGGTGTGGTGCTGTGGGCTAATGCGTCTGACTGTAAAGTCAGTTTGAACTGCAAGGTCAGTGGTTCAAGCTCACCAGCTGCTCCTTGGAAACCCTATACGGCGTCGCTATGGGTTGGAATCGACTCGACGGCATTTAACAAGTGTGTCTCACTTCCTTCATGGTCACTCAAAGACTGCTTCTCTATGCAAAAGTATTTGTAAAATATCACAGCCTGTTTGGTATGAGCATCAAATTTTTGTTCCAATGATAGGGAACTTTATCATTTGGGGGAACAGAAGTCAGAAAGGGAGTAGGAACCATGGCACTATTTTAAGCTCAGGTGACTTCTGAATGAAGTTCTATTTTCTTTGTAAATATTTTATTGTTCAGTGTTGTCAAGTCAGTTCTGACTCATAGTAATCCTGTATGGGATTTACAAGGAGTGACTGGTGGGTTTGAACCGCCGACCTTGCAGTTCAAACTGACCTTGTGGTTCAGTGCATCATCCTACAGCACCACACCAGGACTCCTTGTAAGTATAGTAGCTGTCTATAGTAGTTGCCTTGGATATTATGAGGTTTACAAATACTGTTTAGTTGAGCCCCCCAAGAATGCCTTCAGTGTTCTCCGGGTAATCTAGTTTGTTGGACAAACCCACTCAGTTTGACAAATGTAACTGGTGCTTTTACAAAACATTGGTTTTTTGGAGTGCAAAAGCAGGCCATGTGGGACCACCCAATGCATAAGAATAAGAGAGAAATAGTCTGCGCAGTCTTTACACTTGACATCCGTTTTATAATTCTGATGCTTTTCACATCTGCTTTGTTTTGTAAGAGGTATAAACCAAAAACACATTGCCATTGAGTCGATTCCAACTCATAGTAACCATTAATAGGGTTTCTGAGACTATCTGTATCTTTATGGAAGCAGACGTCTTCATGTTTATACCACGGATCGATTGGTGGATTTGAAAAATGAAAAAATAGCAATAATTTTTTTCTTCTATTTTTTTAGGGATAAATTTAATACAAGGCACACACAGACTACCAAACATAGCAAAAATTACACAAAGGACAAAATAGGTGATTGGGACATTCTAAAAATTAGAAACTTAAGTGTATCAAAGGATTTCACCAAAAGAGTAAAAAGGGAGCCCACAGAATGAGAAAAAACCTTTTGCAATGACATACCAGACAAAGGACTAATATCTAAAATTTATAGGAACTATAACACCTCTACAAGAAAAAGACAACACAATTAAAAAGTGGGCACTGGACATGAAAAGACACTTTACCAAGGAAGACATTCAGGCAGCCAACAAACATGAAGAGATGTTTGCGATCATTTGCCATTGTTGTTAGGTGCCATCGAGTCAGTACCGACTCATACTGACCTTATGCACAGCAGAATGAAATACTGCCCGATCCTGGGCCAACCTCACTACTGTTGCCACGCTTGAGCCCATTGATGCTGCCACTTGGCCAGTCCATCTCGCTGGGGGTCTTCCTCTTTTTCTCTGACCCTCCACCTTACCAAACATGATATCCTTCTCTAGCAACTGGTCACTCCTGACAATATGTCCGAAGTATGAGAGACAAAGTTTGTCTTGGCCTCCAAGGAGCACTCTGGCTCACTTCTTCCAACACAGATCTGTTGGTTCTATGGGCAGCCCATGGCACTTTCAATATTCTCCAACACCGTAACTCAAAAGCATCAGTTCTTCTATGGTCTTATTTACTGTCCAACTTTCATATGCATATGAGATTATTGAAAATATCATGGCTTGGGTCAGGTGCACCTTAGTCCTCAAGCTGACATCTGTGCTTTTCAACACTCTAAAAAGGTCTTGTGCAGCAGATTTGCCTAATGCAATACGTCATTTGATTTCTTGACTGCTGTTTCCATGAGTGTTGGTAGTTAATCCAATAAGAATGAAGTCCTTGACAATTTCAATCTTTTCTCCATTGATAAGAATGTTGTTTATTGGTCCAGTGGTGAAGATTTTTGTTTTCTTTACATTGAGATGGAATCCATACCGAAGGCTGTAGTCTTTGATCTTTTTTTTTTAAAGGTTTTATTGTGAGTTATGTGATAGTTTACATGGGAGAATATTAGTTTTACATTCATCCTATCATATATCGTTTCATTGCCATGGTTACAATCCCCTTCATGCATCATCAACCAACCAAAGGGTATACCCTGCAAGCCTACCCCCTGGTCATCAGCACACAGCCCCTCTCCCTCTTTGGGTCTAAAGTCCCCAGCCGCTCCATCTCTCTATATTATCGTCTCTGCCTCCATCTCTGGCATCACTGCTTCTCTGGGTAGGGTCCCCCTCTCCGCTGTTCTCCCGTGATAGTTCCAGGGACCTCTGCTCCTAGACTGCAAAGCTAATCACTCCCCTCCTTGCTACAGAACATCTAACTTTACATTTCCAGCCTTCACAATCAGTTCTGATAACAATTATTCACTATTGTATCACAAGAGACCTATCCGAATTTCCTTTTATCAGCCCTGCCTAGACAGATTGGGTACTACTTAGTGGAGATTCTACCTTCCTCCACACCCTATGTATCTAGGTTCTCGAAAGCTTGTAAGCCAGTCACTTCTTGCCTTTGTAGCCACTACCCCCTCACTTTGGGTAGCCAATGTCCAAGTTGCCCATCCCTGTCAACTCTGTGTATGGAGGGGGTGGGAATGATCCTTGCTGTAA
>NW_006408872.1:1884145-1934804 GCF_000296735.1 Chrysochloris asiatica | reverse complement strand
AGGGATTGAGGCATAGTCTGAAGAGGGGAAATAAAGTTAAGATGCTTGACTGACTTATGAATATTGGTTTACCTTGCCTATTATTGTAAAATAGACACTTGAGTGGGATAGAAAGGAATGTTGGGAAACAAGATGACAGAAAGCTTGTAAACTCGTCTTCAGCCTATAACTGATTCGAATATCTAAAAGGGGTTCTAGAACCCCTCCACAAGAAATTGGCTTCTTGTGGAGCCTTTGTAGAGTATAGGACCTTAGTTAGATTGAATCCTGAGTCCGATCCAGAACCTTCTGAGGTGAGACATTCCCACTAGAAAGGACAAGCAGGCCAGCCTGGAACAGCTAAAGTAATACAAGATACATCTTCAAAGAAAGATCATCAGAAAAAGCCAAAACAAAAATGTCAGCATGACTGGCTACTACAAGAACAAGCAAGTTGTTCACTGGGAAGCCATCAAGGCAAGCAATCAAGTCCCTTCAGTACAAACGCCCTTCTAAGAGTGAAACTCAAAGGGGACACATTAGCAGGTATGTAAGCTTGCTGGTGACTGCATTGGTCTCCTGGGGAGTGGAAGAAGGGAAAAGGCAGCAATGAAGATATGGTCTGAGTTCAACCACATTCCATAGACTCTTCTTGACTTGGAGAGAAGAGAGAGAAGAGGAAGGGCTGGTTGGTCTGAAGTGTGGTGAGACCTGGGGACACCTGAGCCAATGGACAAGGACATAGCCATGAAAGGCTACAGCTGAAAGCAAAGCATCCAGTGGTATGAAGTGAGGGGAGACACACAGGAATGCCCAAACTTGTAGATAGTACCCATTTGACCTAGCCTAGATGGCTTGATGATCAGAACCTGACTAGAGGAAGATAAACAATTTTTGATAAAGGAAACATGTAAATTGCTACAATTTCATGAACTTGACCTACATTTAATGGATATAGTAGCTCAAAATACCAACTGAGAGGGAAGGAGTCTTCACATCAAGTATCAATCCTATCCCCTCTGTATACAGGGTTGATATGGACGGGCAACATAGCCATTAGCTACCTAAAACAAGGGGGTGGGGGCTCCAAAGGCAGGAAGTGATTAGCTTACAAGTTTTCAAGAGGGAGTTTAGTTTTAGAGTGTGCAGGGAAAGGTATTTTAAATACCAGCAGGGTCACCCATGTTGGACAGGTTTGACATGAGCTTCCAGAAGAAGACAGACTAGGAAGAAGGATTTTGACGAATTACTTCCAAACATTTAGTCACTGAAAACCTTATGAATAGCAGAGAAACACTGTTAGATATAGTGCTGGAAAATGAGCCCCTCGGGTTGGAAGGCACTCAAAATACGACTGGGGAAGAGCTGCCTCCTCAAGGTAGAGTTGACCGTGATGACGCAAATGAAGGAAAGCCTGTGGGAATAAAGCCTACGGGACCTTCATTTGCTGATGGGGCACAACTCAAAATGAAGTGAAACAGCTGTAAACATCCATTGAAAATCAGAACATGGAATGTTCGAAGTATAAATCTGGGAATATTGAAAGGTAGAATCCCCACTGAATAGTTTTCATTGTGTCTAGATGGGTCTAGTGAAAGGAGATGAGGATAAGATGCCTATAATTCAATAGTGAATAATTGTTACCATGACTAATTGTGACTGTCACAACTGTAAAGGTGGAAGTTTTGTAACAAAAAGTGGGGAGTAGTTAATCTTACAGTCCAGGAACAGAGGACCCTAGGACCATCAAGGGAGAAGAGCACCAGCTGAATGTGGGACTCTATTCAGAGAAGCAGCGACACCAGAGATAGAGGCAGAGATGAGGACATGGAGAGAGAGAGCAGCTAAGGACTCTAGACTCATGGGAAGAGAAAGGTTTTGCGCTTGTGGACAGGAGGCTGGCGTGCAGAATATGCTCTTTGGTTTAAATGATTATATATTCATGAGCGTTTTTGTGTTGTTGTTGTTAAATGCCATGGAGTCAGTTTCGACTCATAGCGACCCTTTACAGGGTTTCCAAGGCTGTAAATCTTTACAGGAGAAGAGAGCCTCATCTTTCTCCTGCAGAACAGCTGGTAGTTTCAAACTGCTGACCTTGCGGTTTACAGCCCAATTTGTAACCACTATGCTACCAGAGTTCCTTTGTGTACATCCCCCTAAAAACCAAAACAGAGGGAATAGAAGCAAATACTGTTGAATGATGATGCATGGAGGAGATTGTAATCATTGCAATGAGTGTGAAACCGATGTTCTCCCAGGTAAACTATCAATGCACAATAAAAACGTACAACCCCTCCCCCCCAAAAAAACAACATATCATGAGCAAGAGCCAGCAGAAAAATGGACAGAATCAAATCTATGAATTTCAAATCTTGAAGTAACTTCTTCTTGTTGTTAAGTGCTGTTAAGTCAATTTTGACCCATAGCGACCCTGTACAGGGTTTCCGAGTCTGTAAATCTTTACGGGAGCAGAAAGCCTTATCTTTTTCCCGCAGAACAGCTGGTAGTTTCGAACTGCTGACCTTAAGGTTCACAGCCTGATTTGTAACCACTACACTACCAGAGCTCCTCAATTGAAGTAATTAGATGCATATTAAAGAAATAAAGATTTGAGATGACTATCACACCAATTTGAAAAAGAACTAGAAATAAAATGCACATAGCAAAAAAAAAAAAAAAAAAAAGTCCTGGATGTATTTCCTGGATTTGGAAACCATAGTTTTGGGTTGAGGGGCTGTGGGTGTTAAGTGCCATGGAGTCAGTTTTGACTTGTTGGGTCAGAAGGTGGTGATAGCCAGGGAGTGGCTATCACTTATCAGGGACTCCTCTCCTTCCAGTCCCTGGGTGGGAGGTAAGGGTAGAGGCGTGACTTGGTGGTTTCCACAGAAACCAGGGAATGCTAAGCCATTGCTATGCATGCTACCATATTAGAATGATGTTACACTGTCATTTATAGAGCCTGTGGGTCATATTTGGCAAGATGCCATCTTTCTTCTGTAGTACAAAAGGCGCTTCTCCACATGAGAGGTAAGGAGAACACAGACCCAGAGGGATAAGGGGGAACAGATAGACACAGAAGGAAGAATGGAACAGAACAGAGGGAGAGCAACACAGCACACAGAAAGAGAGGAAAGGAAGAAAGTTCTGAGAGCTAGAGCGGGCAGAGGGGTAAGAAGGGCAGAGGGGACAAGAGACTACCCGAGACCGCTTCCCTTGTGTGGAACTGCTGTTTTGCTGACCTTTCTTTTGCCCCACATGTATATCAACCTGACAGAATATTTGAAAATGTTTACATTTTATTATTAAAGTGGATGTTAACCAAACTTTGTGCTTGTTTTTTTTTTTTTTTAAAGAAAAATCTGAGGATTTTTATAGGAAGTTATGATTTTCTTTCTTTAGGCTAAACTGACTTTAATAGGAAACGATTTGGGGAATGGCTTAAACAAAAAATGACTAATGATAATTAAATGTGTGGAAGTTTGTGTTCATCATAATTTTAAATCATGATAGCAGCTAAGATGCACATAGTACTCACTGTTTGCCAGCTGAGGGCCTCACTGGCTTCTCTCCACCATCATACCCTGCTTGTGGGATGATATCTGAGCTTCATTTTACAGAGTATTAAAGATCCGTTTTGGAAGAAGTGCAGCCAGAGTGCTCCTTAGAGGCCAAGATGGCCAAACTTTGTCTCTCATACTTTGGACATATTGTCAGGAGGGACCAGTCTCTGGAGAAGGATATCATGTTTGGTAAGGTGGAGGGTCAGAGAAAAAGAGGAAGACCCCCAACGAGATTAATTGACCAAGTGGCAGCATCGATGGACCCAAGCGTGGCAACAGCAGTGAGGTTGGCCTAGGACTGGGTAGTGTTTCGTTCTGTTGTGCATAAGGTTGCTACCGACTCTATGGTACCTAACAACAACAACAAAGGAGCTTTGGAGTCCTGATGTGGCGCTGTAGAATAAGCACTGAACTGCTAACCACAAGGTTGGGTGATTCAAACCTACCAGCAGCTCCTCAGAAAACCTATACAGGGTTGCTATGAGTTGGAACTAACTTGACAGCATTTAACAACAACGACGACATAAATGAAGTTTGAAGATGTTGCTTCTAGACATTTTTACCAGCTTGAATCCATGTATATATGTACTTGTCTGTTTCTGGCTCTAGCTTCCCCTTCCAGACACATATTCACAAGGGTTATCTTGGATCTTGACATGTGGAGCAGGTTGAGAGCAGCTCAACCTGAACATGACCAAAGCCAACTTCTTGGTGCTTGGTTTCCCTTTAATCTGCTCCATCTTTCCAGAGGAGGCCACCATAAGCCAAACACCAGTGGGTTACCCTTGCATTCTCACTTTCCATGTCACCCAGTTGTCTAGTCCACTAGCAAATTTTACTGGCTTTACTGGCACAAAGCAGCCCAGTCCTTTGTTGCTTCCTCTCTCACAATTACTCTGCCCACCTCTTGTCTTCCTCTGTCTACACAATAAGAATCACATCATTTTGGTGCAATGGGACAACCAGAGTGATGATTTTAAGCCAAAGTCAGTTGGTTTGCTCCTCTGTATGGTTTCTCAGGCCCTGCCAGCCCACCCTGGATAGAATTCTCTTCCCCAAATTTTTGAAGGTTCTCTGGGAGGTCTTCCTCACTCACCCAACTTGAAGTCACATATTCTTCACAGCACTTATCATCAGCTGGTGGTTTCTGGTCATCCTTTCTATCCTCCCGACACTTAGAACATTTCTTAGAGCATGGCAAATACTCAATACATATTTGTGGAATAAATGAATGAATAAATGTTTTTCTATGCATAGATATAGATACACACACAAAGGACAGCTAAAATGCAAAGAAATTCATTAATGGAAACAAATGTCAAGCCCCAGTTTAGTGTGCATACTTTCACTTTTCTTTTATCATCAGGAATTCTTCAGTTGAAGATGCCTGGAGGTGCAGAGAGGCCTGGGACCTGGCCGAGGTCTCCCAGCTGGTCAGGAATGGCACTGGGTTGAGCCTTCTGGAATTGGCAGCCCATGGTTTTCCCCTTGCACCAAGCTGTCATGAGAATCAATCAGATAAAGTGACATGTGACCAGGGTAGGTCTGGGAAGACTATACTCTTAGCAGACTGGTGCTCCAGGCTAGGAAGTCTAGTTTTGAGACCCATGGAGAGTTTTGCACAGGAGAGAAAATCGGTTAAATTTTTATTCTTGTAGATAGTTTTTGTGGCCCTCTGGTCCATGTGGGTGTGAAAGGGAGGAGATCAGAGGTTCCCCAGGGATTCAGCCAACACAGGGACTGCATAGAGTTGGCACTCAATAAACAATAGTTTCCTGAATGTGTGAAGACTGAGGAGAGGAGAAATCAAAAGCAGGCAGAAGTAGGAGGGAGGCCAACAAAGGTTGTGAGTGCCTGAGGACAGAGAGCTGTGGTTACTGGGGCATAACAATGGGGCTGGTAAGGCTCATTAGGGAGAAACTAGGCCCCTAAATGGAGGAAAGGAGGCAAAAATGGTAACAAGGAAATGCCACAACACAGGAGTCACTTTCCTTGTTGTGAAGGGGAATTTCTTCTCACTCCTGTAATAGTCCTGAGAGATGTAGTTGCTAAAATTGGACAAGAACCTTTATTCCAACAGGTCACCAGGGGCCAGGTTCCTCCTGTCTTGTTACTCTATCATCCCCTGGAACAGCAGTTCCCAATGCGTGGTCTGAGGGCTCCTGAGGACCTCTAAGGCCCTTCAAGGGATCTCAAGGTCAAAACCATTTTCATAGTTAAACTAATATGTTATTTACCATGTTCACTCTCATTCTCTCCAGTATGCAGTGCAATTGTTCTGAAGCTCTGTGACTTGTGATATCATGATGGAATGAATGTGGAGGCTGATCAGAGAACCCAGCTCTCTTCTGTTAAGACATTAACAGATTCATGTTTTTGGCAAGACTGCTTCATAGGCAGTGGGGGTTTTCATCCATCAAGAAGCAATGTCTGATTTTCCTCTTTCTGTGATGTTGACATTGCTGGTGGTTGCCTAGATTCATTAACTTATTAATGTGCATTTGTACAAAATTGTGATATTCTAATATTATTTTACTAGTTGGAAAAGTTGCATAAAAGAACTTCCTGTCATCAATTATTTGATTATTGTTCACATAGAAAAAGCAAAAACAAACAAACAAACAAAAAAATCATGATTTTTCCCTTTATATACCAGTTCTCAAAATACTGAGTTGGTTTCCTAGTATTTTTTAGTATTGTGATGAATCATGGATTTAAACATAGTTATTTAAATAGTTTTAATCGATTATCCTCACTAATGCTCAAACGATCTCACTTTGGCCTATGGGAGTCTCTGCAAGTTGCCTTTGAGTCTTTCTGACATGGCGTGTCTTTGACAGCTCCCTTGCTTTCTGATGTGACAACATAGTTCAGACTGTAATCTACCATTTCTCCAAGAAGCCCTGATACCTTTTAGTGGACAGTGTTAGGAAACTGCAATCTGGGTACTTGTTGCTGTGGCAAACATTGAGTGTGTCCTCCTAAAATGTGTGTTAAAAATTCTCACCCTTATACTTGTTGATGTAATCTCATTTGGAAATAGGCACTTTTGTTATGTTAATGAGACCATATCACTGTAGGATGTGTCTTAAGTCAATCACTTTTTGAAGTATAAAAAAGTAGATCAGGCTCAGAAGCAGGTGAGGACCAATGAAGGAAGATAAATGCCAAATGGAGATCTTCAAGGAACACTGAGAAGAATGCTAGAGAAGGTGAGACAAGGTTTTTTTTCCCCCCAGAGGAGATTGAGTGAGCCTTTCCCTAGAGGCAGTACCCTAAATTTGGACTTCTAGATCCCAAACTGTGACAAAATAAATTTCTGTTTGTGAAAGCCAAACATTTCTGGTACTGCTATAACAGCAGCACTAAGAAAATATGGCCTTGATGATAGAAATTACCCTGGAGATCCTATGATAGAATTCTGAAAGACCAACAACTTATTCAACGAAAATACATTTTTTCAATAACTTAAACAGCAACTATACACATGGACCTCTCCAGATGAAGTACACAGTAATCAAATTGACTGCATCTGTAGAAAGAGACTATAGTGGTTACGAATCGGGCTGTGAACCTTAAGGCCAGCAGTTCAAAACTACCAGCCATTCCATGGGAGAAAGATGAATGATGCAAAATATTGAATGATGCAGGAAGCATCAAAAGAAAATGGAAGGAACACACAGTCCCTGTACCAAAAATAATTGGTTGACATTTAGTTATTTCAATAGGTAGTATATGATCAAGAAATAATGATATTGAAGAAAGTAGTCCAAGTTGCGCTGAAGGCATTGGTGAAAAGCAAGGCTACAGGAATCGACAGAATACAAATTGAAATCTTTCAGCAATTTGTTGCAGCATTAGAGGTGACCATCTTGAACCTTTGTGAGCAGCTTTGGTAACAGAAGGTGACATGGGAGAACAGAGTTATATGTCAACTGAAAAGATGTGGTCGTCCACCAGTCAATCTCCTTCTCTTGCTATACCAGCTCAGCTTCTCTTCCCAACAAGCACTCAATCCATTTCTCTAAACTTTCTTCTGAAGTTCAGGGTTCCAGGATTTTCATTTGTGTCTGTTTTATTTGGTCTCGTGTATCACGATCCTTTTTTAGTTACTTTCTGTATAAGGTGTGAGGCTTAGGTTGAGAGTTTTTTGGCCAGTGGATGTCTAATTGCTTCAGCACTGTTTGATGAACAGACTATCCTTCCTCTATTGAATTGACTTTGTACTTTTGTCAAAGATCAATTGGTTAATGGATAAATAGAACTTTATACACATAATAGAATAGTACTCAGTCATAAAGAGAAACGACATTCTGATGTATGACACAACATGAATTAAACTTGAAAACATCATGCTGAGCAAAATAAGTCCGTCACAAAAGGACACATACAGGACGATGTCACTTATATGAAATGAGCAATTATATGGAAGCAAAAGATTATTAGTAGTTAACGGGTAAAAGGGAGGGGAGGTGGGGGAGTTTTTGCTTAGGAACATTGAATTTATGTAAATGGTGGTGGAAGGAATTGGAAAAAGATGGTGACATTGGATGTACAATTTGAAGAATGTAATCAGTGTCACTGAACTGTACAGGTAGAAATTGTTGAGATGGCATATTTTGTCATGTTTATTTCCACCAAAGATCCCTGGTGGCACAACAGTTTCAGGCTCAGCTGCTAACAGAAAGATTGGCAGTAGCATGGACCCATCCAGTAGCTCTGTGGGTAACAGACCTGGTGATCTGCTCCCATAAAATATCTGCCACTTGGGATCACTATGAGTATAAATCAACTCAACAACACCTAACAATAAGCGCAACACTATTTTCACCAAACACACACACACATAAATTGGTTATATTGGTTGAAGTCTATTTCTGGGGTCTCTATTTTGTTCCATTGGTCTATATGTCTTTCCCTCCATATTGACAACTGTAACTGTATATCTGTTGCCGTGGAGTTAGTTCTGACTCATGATGACACCATGTGTTACAGAGTAGAACTGAGCTTTATAGAGTTTTCTTGGCTGGAAGGTGGTATTGAACTGCCAACCTTTAAGTGAGTTTGTTGTTGTTCTTATGTGCTGTGGAGTCAGTTCTGACTCATAACAACCCTGTACAGGGTTTCCGAGGCTATAAATCTTTATGGGAGCAGAAAGCCTAATCTTTCTCCCACGGAACAGCTGGTAGTTTCAAACTGCTGACACTAAGGATAGCAGCCCAATTCGTAACCAGTCAGATCCAAATTGCTTGTGCTGCCCAGGGACTTTCTGCAGCTACATGTTATTGTTATTGTTATGTGCCTTAGGTTGGTTCTGACTCATAGCAACTCTGTATAGTGTTTCTGAGGAGTGGTTAGTGGGTTTGAACTGCCGACCTTGTAGTTTGCAATCCAGTGTTTGCTGGACCTTTCAGTCCAGTGCGTATCTTACAGCACCACACCAAGACTGCTTGGAAGTGTTCTATCAACCTTGTATCTGCTTCTTTCCATTCAAAATGACTGCCCTGGGACTCACTGGCCCCCACAAATCAGAAAACACCTCCTTTCTGGCCTATGGTCCAAACCCACTCACAGTAAGCCTTCAGTCCTCCCAGTTAACCCCTTATATGGAGTTCAGAGTTCCAGGACCATTCTTTGAGTCTGTTTTGTCTAGTCTTTCACAGTATTACTGGTAGAGGTTTGCACAGCCTTTCTCCCGAATCTTCCATTAAGCCCAACCTCACAATATTGCAATACTGATTGAATGATTCTATGGGCAAAACATTGAATGATTCGGAAAGTGTCAAAAGAAGATGGATTAAATACACAGTCACTGTACCAAAAAGAAATGGTTGATGTTCAGTCATTTCAAGGAGTACTATGTTATCAAGAATCAATGGTATTAAAAGCAGAATTCTAAGTAGCACTGAAGGCATTGGTGGAAAACAAGGCTCCAGGTATTGATGGAGTACCAATTAAAATGTCTCAACAAACTGATGCAGTGCTGTAGGCCCTAACTCATCTGTGCCAAGAATTTTGGAAATTTGGAAGACAACTTCCTGGCCAAATGATTGTTAGAGAGCCATATTTGTGCCCATTCCAAAGAAAGGCAAACCAATGTAATGCAGAAATCACTCAACAATATCATTAGTGTCACATGCAAGTAAAATTTTGCTGAAGGTAATTCAAAAGCAGTTGCAGCAGTACATTGACAAGAGCTGCCAGAAATTCAAGCCAGATTCAGAAGAAGATGTGGATGGTGATTCAGAAGAAATTCTGAAGAGGATAATCAGATAGATATTGACTGAAAACACATAGTATCAGAAAGAAGTTTACTTGTGTTTTATCTACTGTGCAAAGGCATTTGACTGTGTGGATCATAATAAACTATGGATAACATTGCAAAGAATGGGCATACCATAACACTTTATTGTGATCATGAAGAACCTATACATAGACCAAGAGTTGGCCATTGGAACAGAACAAGGAGACACTTAATGGTTTAAAATCAGGAAAGCTGTGTGTCAGGATTGTATCCTTTCACTATGATTATTCAATTTGTATGCTGGACAAATCTGAGGAGTGGGATTATATGAAGAAGAATGTGTCATGAGGATTGGAGGAAGACTCATTAAAAATATTCAGGTAACTCAACCTTGTTTGCTGGAAGTGAAGAAGAAATATTAAACAGATGAAGATCAGAAGTCTTTATTATGGGTTGCAATATAAAGAAGTTGAAAATCCTCAAAACTAGACCAATATATAACATCATAATAAACAGAGAAAAGATTGAAGTTGTCAACGTCTTCCTTTTGCTTGGATCTACAATCAATGCCGCAGTTAAGGGGGATCAAACAACATATTGCATTAGGCAAATCTGGTGCAAAAGACCTCTTTAAGGTGTTCAGGAGTGAAGATAAAACGATATACGATAGGATGAATGTAAAACTAATGTTCTCCCATGTAAACTACCACTTAATTCACAATAAAATATTAAAAAAAGAAAGAAAGAACAAGAGTCAAGATGTCTCTTTGAGGACTAAGGTGTGTCAGACCCAAGCCATGGTATTTTCAATGACCTCAAATGCATGTTCTGGTATGGCACTGTAGGATAAGCACTAGACTGTCTAACAACTTAACAACATATGCATGTTAAAGTTGGACAGTGAATAGGAAAACTCTAGAAAAACTGATATGTTTGAAATATGGTATTGGCAAAGAATATTGAAAATATCATGGACTTCCAGAAAAACAAACAAATCTGTGTTGGAAGAAGTACAGCCAGAATGCTCCTTAGAAGTGGGTATGACAAGACTTAATCTCTCATACTTTGGGCATGTTGTTAGGACAGATAAGTCCCTGAAGAAGAACATTATGCTTGGAAAAATGGAAGATCTGAAAAAAAAGAAAGACCCCCAATGAGATGGATTGATACAGTGGCAATAGCAATGGGCTCAAACATAACAGCAACTATAAGGATGGGGCAGTATCTTATTCTGTTGTGCATAGGATTGCTCTGAGTTGGAACTGAATGGATGGCACCTAATAGTAGTAACAATACCATGGTAAACCTTATTGGGATTTTGATAGGAACTCCATTAAACCTGTGCAAAGATTTGTTTGGAAGAACTGACATCTCAAAGCTTGTGTCTCCTGTCTGTGATAGTGGTGACTCCCTATGCGTTTCTGCACTGACACTGTGGGGTACTCTAAACCAGGGACATGATGTGTCTTCCATAGTGACACAAAGTTTCAGTGCTTAACTATAGTCAAAAAGCTTGGCAGTTTGAACCCACCCAGAGCTGCCTTGGAAGACAGGCCTGCTGATCTGCTTCTGAAAGGTTACACACAGTGTGTAGAGGTAACTCTGCACACATAGGGTTGGCAAGTATCAGAGCCACTGAGAAGCTCCTTGGTGGTTCCATGCTCTGTTGACGTTGCAGACTTGCATCAGTGCACAGATGAGTATCACTCCAGTGGCCTGGCAGTGCCACCTTGTGGCTGGGGCACTGGCCTTCTTTGGGTCTTTGTCCCTTGCCAAGTGCAGCTATCAGCTATTCCTTCCTGTTGCCCTTGGTATGCCTGACTTGGATAGGCTGCTGTGGGTCAAGAAACAGGGAAGCATGTAGGTAGCTGAGAACAGACAGCCTTGGAGAGAAGCTTTAGGGGGCTCTTCTGTGAATGCGAGCATCAAAAGGAAGGGAGGCAGCCAGTAGTGGGTCCTATGGGAGAGCCCAGAAGGGGACCTGCCCAGTATCAAGGTCAATGATGTAGCTCAAGAGCCTAGCAGAGGAAGAAGAAGCACAGTTGCAGCCTAAAGAGCTGGGTTTAAACTGACTGAATTTAATGTGGACTCAATAGTGGTGACAAGTTGGGTTGCTAACTTCAAGGTCAGCAGTTTGAAACTACCAGCTGTTCCATGGGAGAAAAATGAAGCTTTCTGCTCCCATAAATATTTACAGCCTCGGTATTATCTAAGTTCAAGGGACTCAATTTGGAAGTAATACATGGGGGCTCTTGATGGAGTTTGTTAGGACCACAGGGAAGCTGGGGACAGAGTGACTATTTAAATGCTGGTCTGGTGGCTCTGTGGGTTTTGTAGGTCTGTGGCTGAACCCACCTGAATCCAGGCACTGAAGCAGCACAGCCAGACCCCACCTTATGCTGGCATAATTCCCAACCATGAGGCTCTGAACTTCCAGAGAGCAGGGTCTGTGCTAAGGTATAAGGGTGGGAGCTGGCCACACTTCTGGTCACCAAGGAAACATGGAGAAAAAGAAGAAATCACATGTTTTCTATCGCTCACGTGAATTTGCTCTACCAGACCTCTGTCCACTGCCAAAGCTGCTCACAAGATGGTGGAGCCACCTCTGACCAGCGTTCACTTGTCTCGCTGTCCCTGCTTGGCCTGTCCTCTCTGCAAGCACTGCATCCACCTCTCTAGGCTTTATTCTGAAGTTGATGGTGCCAGAATTTTCATCTGTGTCTGGTTTATTTTTTCTCTCATATCTTTGTTGTAGAGGGTCCATGTACTGTGTCTGCCTAGTCTGCCATCTTGGCAAAAGTCCTCCAGCCTCTTTGTCTTTCAGAAACATTTGTTTATTTTTGTATGTGTAGCATTCTTATGTATCTCCTTGCTAATTAAAAAAAAGTCTGAGACATTTTAATAAATCTTATTCACTATGTACAAGATTTTTTCCCTAATTTTGATTCTATTGCAAATGGTATCCTTGTGACATTGCATTTATTTATTTTCTTTTCCCTAATGCATAGAAATAAATTTGCTAAATTTTTAATGTTTCTTTTATGCAGGTGCTTTGGGTTTTACTGTAGACCATCATATAACCTGAGACTAATGTCAGTTTTATTTCTTTCTTGAAATCCGTATTTCTTTAATTTTCTTCCATGCCAGACTATCATGATTGAATTAAATAGAGATGGTGGCATTTCATCCTGTTTTGAATTCTAAAGAAAAGGCTGTCATTGTTTCATCACTTAGTAAGATGGTTGCTGTCATTTTTTTTGTGTGTGTGTGTGTGTGTGTGTAGATACTTTTCCAGACTGAGGAAGTCCTTTTAACTGGAAGTCGTAGTTTGTTTAGGGTTTTTTTTTTTTTTTTTTCATTGAGTGGTTGTTGAAAATTATTAATATTTTTTAGATGAATTGAAATGATGATAATATTTCTAGGATTTGCCTATATCATCTGTTTTCAAATTTATTATAATAATATTGTTCATAACATAATTTAAAAATCATCTTTATTAAGGCATAATTTACTTACAATAAATTGTGTCCTTTTATACTTTAAAGTGTATAAATTGATGAGTTTTGACAAATGTTCTCTGGTCTTTTTAATCTTGGCAATGATAAAGGGAATCTTCCAAGACAAGATAGCTTTAACTCATGCCCAGAAAGCAAGAATGACTACATCTTAACCCATATATATGAGCTCTCTGCAAATTCTTTCTCAGACTTTGCCAAACTAAGATGTACTATTACAGTATTCTCATATGTACCAGGAAACAGCTACACCCACAAACAGTTGGTAGTTGACTGATCCCTAGAAGATGCCCTTTAACCCCTCTCAAAAACCATTTTCTGATATCCATCTAATACTCTGTAGGCCTTACAATACTCTGTACTTGTTATTATACTCCTTATAATGATACTCTGTACTTGTCCTGGGTAAGCACTGCACCATGAGATCAAACTCACTAGCTACTCTTTGGAAACTCCAAACAGGGTTGCTATGAGTTGGAACCTACTTGATGACACTTAACAATAACAACTGTTCTATTACCCTATTCTAGCCCTGGTAGTGTAGTAGATTTAAAAATGGAATGCTAATTGCAAGGTAAGTAGTTCAAATCTGCCAGTTGCTTTGTGGGAGAAAGAGGAGGCTTTCTGCTCCCGCAAAGATTTACAGCCTCAGAAATCCTATACAGGATCGCTATGAGTCAGAACTGACTCCGTGGCACATAACCACCACCACCACTGTTCTAACAAACCTGGGCATCACCCAATGAAGATGAGGTTAGCTGTACACAGATGCCTGCAGACTAACTCAGCCAAGAAGATGGCCTTAGTTGTACTGCAGCAGCATGCAGTTTTTGCCTTGTTACCCTGTGCCTCAGTGGAGTGGTTAAACTTACCTGGTGAGACTAGTTTTCTCCTCAACTTTACTTTTATTTCTAAGTAAATCTCCCTTTAATTAGAATCTTTCTGAGTTTGTTCTTGGACATTTCTTTGGTATAGTCTGCAGGACCTGAAGATGCCTTACTGGGGAGTTGAGAACTCAGAGCTTTGGTGCTGGCACGAGCACTTTGCATCTGTCTTCATGGACTCATGGAGTTGTTACAAATAATACCTCTTAGATCAAATCCACTCTGTTTGAGAGATTTATTGACTGTCTTTCCCCTTTTTTCATCCTAGTCATTTAGCTTTCTCTACTTTCTTTCTCGCTGATCTAAGGAGCCTGTTATTGAGTTCAGTACCTAATCAAGGCAACATCTGGTAGTCAGCTTATTCATTGAGCTTTGTTCCCTCTAGGCTGGTAGCTGCAGTCCTTTTCTTCTGGGCATCTCTTGAAGATTTGTGTGCATACCAATGTGGCAGGGACACTTACTTGCTGTTGGGGATGTAGCTTAATTGAGGTGCTTACTAAGAAGATGGATAAAACATGTTCCCCTTCAGAGACTTCTGCTGGTTATATGTTTTAAAATGATGGTCCTAGTGCTGTCTTTTATTTATGTTTTAAATTTATTGTGAATTGGGTGAAGTTTTACAGAGATCAGTTTTCCATACAGTTTTTTTTCCCCACTGATTGTAATCACTATAATGTAGGTAGCATAATTTACCCCACTTTCTCCCTGTATTTTCTGTTTCTACTCCCCCTCCTTTCCTAACCCTTCTGAACTTTGTCCTTGGGTAAGTACTGCCCTTTTTATCTCAAATGGTTGATTTTTAGAGTTAGACTTGTCCCTTGTTTGAATGAAAATTGAGTTGCATGGGTGAGTTTATTTCCAGACCTGAAAGGTATATAGTCTTGGTGTTCCATCAGTCTGTCCAACTGGTAATCCTGAGTTGCTGTTTTTTTGTTTTGTTTTTTATGATTTTGAATTTTGTTCCACAATTTTATCCCATTCTATGTAGGCTAGAGCAGTAGGCTGTGGTAACCAGACACCATCTAGTTCTTCTGGTTTTAGGGTCATGGAGACTGATATCCACAAGTTCCATCAGTTTAAGGACTAATTGTTTGCATGCGTCTTTGATTTTGTTCACCCTTTTTTCCTCCAGACAGTGAAAGACCAATAGTTGCATCTTAAATGATCACTCGCAAGCTTTTTTAAGACCCTATTTGCTACTCACCAAAGTAAGATGTAGAACATTGTCATTGTGGCTTATGTTATACAAGTTGACTTTGGTGTCCTCCAAGACCATGGTCTTGGCTCAGTCTTCTGTCAAGATGGTTGACATGGATTCAGAAGAGGATGTGGAACTAGGGTTATCATTGCTGATTTCAGATGAATATTGGCTGAAAACAGATAATACCAGAAAGATGTTTACTTGTATCTTATTAGCTATGCAAAAGCATTTGAGTGTGTGGATCATAACAAATTATGGATCACATTGTGAAGAAGGGACGTTTCATAACACTCCATTGTGCTCATGTGGAATTTGTACATAAAGGCAGTTGTTTGAACAGAACAAGGGAATACTGAATGGTTTAAACCCAGAAAAGGGTGTGCCAGGGTTGTATCCTTTCACCATACTGATTCAAACTGTATTTGCTGAGCAAATAGTCTAAGAAACTGGACTACATGAAGAAGAATATGGCATCAGGATTGGAGGAAGACTCATTAAGAGTCTGTGATATGCCAGTGATACACCTTGCTTGGTGAAAAGGAAAAGGACTTGGAGTATAGTATGAATATAAAAAAACTATAGCCTTCAGTTAGATTGCACCTCAACATAAAGAAATGAAAAATTCTCACAACTGGAACAATAAGCAACATCATGATAAATGGAGTGATTGAAGTCTTCAAGGGTTTCATTTTACTTGGATTTGTAGCACTTCAGGTTAATGCACTGGATTGCAAAGTCAGTTTGAACCACAAGGTCGGTAGTTCAAGATGACCAGCCACTCCTCGGAAACCCTATATAGGGTTGCTATGAGTCAGAACCAACTCAGTGGCACTTAACAACAACAACAACACAATCAGTATCCATGGAAGCCTCAATTAGGAAATCAAATGATATATTGCATTGGGAAAAGGTGCTACAAAAGACCTCTTTAAAGTATTAAAAAGTGAAGGTGTAACTTTGAGGACAAAGGTGTATATGACCCAAGCCATGGTATTTTAAATGGCTTCAGGTGAAAGTTGAACAATGAATTAGAAAGACTGAAGAAGATTGATCCATGTTGAATTAATTTTTGTAAATGGTGTGATGTAGGGGGTCCAACTTTATTCTTTTGCAGGTGGATATCCAGTTTTTCTAACAATATCTGTTGAAGAAACAATTCTTTCCCCACTGTATAGTATTGGCACTCTTGTGGAAAACAAATTGACCATTGGTGCATGTGTTTATAGCTGGACTCTCAGTTTTTTTCTTTTGAGTATATCTGTCTATCCAGTATTACACTATTTTGATTACTAGAGTTTTGTAGTAAGTTTTGAAATTGAGAAGTGTCAATCCTTAACTTTGTTCTTTTTCAGTATTGTTGGCAATATTTGGTTATTTGGACTCTTGCAATTATATATGATTGTTTTCTCTATTTCTTTAAATAGGGCCACTGGAATTTTAATGATTATTGTGTGGAATTTACTGATGGCTTTGAGTTGTTTTGCTATTTCAACAATTTGTCTTCCAATCCATAAACTTGGATGTTTTTCCATTTAAATCTTTTCTCATTTATTTAAAAAATATTTTGTAATTTTCAGTGTACCATACCAGTCTCATCTCCTTGTTTGCATTTATTCTAATGCATTTTATTATTTTTGATTCTATTATAAATTAAATTGTTTCCTTAATTCCCTTTTGTTTACTCCTGGGGTATAGAGATATGACTGATTTGTTTGTATTGACCTTGTGCTCTGCAATTTTACTGATGTTTTAATTAGTTTTAGTAGCTTTTTGTGTGGCTTCTTTTGGGTTTTCTATATATAGGAGTCCAGGTGTGGCGCTGTGGGTTAATGCACCAGATTGCAAAGCCGTTTGAACTTCAAGGTCGGCAGTTCAAGCTCACCAGCTGCTCCTTGGAACCCCTATACAAGGTCTCTATGGGTTGGAACTGACACAACAACACTTAACAACAATATAGGGTTAATGCGCCAGACTGCAAAGCCGTTTGAACTGCAAGGTGGGCGGTTCAAGCTCACCAGCTCTTTGGAAACCCTATGCAGGGTCGTTATGGGTTGGAATTGACTCGACGGCACTTAACAACAACAACAGCATATCGTATGATGTCATCTGGAAATAGAGATATTTTTACTTTTTTATTAAAAATTTGTGTGCCTTTTGTTTCCTTTTCATAACTAATTCTTCTGGACATTAAATTATTTAATATACTAAATTTTCTTCTTTTAGGTTGTGACCTTTTTGTATCTTGTTTAATAATCTTTGTAAAAATGCTCTCATTTTAAAACACTTGTTTAAAACACATATTAAACACTTTTAATTATGTACTTTTCATACATACAGAAAGTAGAAAAAATGGTACAATGAGTGTCGATATACATGACATCTAGATTTGGTAATTAACATTTTGCCATATATGCTTCAAACATACCGAGTTTGCCAAACCATTTAAAAATATATTAGAAACATAAGACTTCACACCTAAATACTTAAGCACACACATTTTAAAGGCATTTTCCTATAAACACCTTTAACCACAGTTCATAAAATTAGCAGTTATTATATAATATCATTTAAAATCCAGTCCATATTAAAACTTCCTCAATGTCTTTTTCCCCTTCCCCTCATGTCTTTTATAGCTTTTCAAATCAGGATAATCAGTCCAATCAAGGTTACTACACTATATTTGGCTGTGATGTCTCTGAAATCTAGCTTAATCTAGTTAACCACCACTACTACCTCTTTTTATTCCCCTTTCATGACAACAAGTTACTGTTAAGAAATGAAGGCAGTCCTTTTCTACTTCACATTTCACAGTCTGGACTTTTCCTATTCTTTCTTTTATAGGGTCATGTAACTTGCTGCTTCATCCCCGGTACTCCCTGCAAATGGGAAATTAGAGCTAATGGCTGGATTAAACTCCCCCACGCAACCAACAAACAATATTTGTGAGATCATATGTTGACACCATGAAAAATCTAGTGAGAGTGTGGATCAATCTTACAGCTATGAGTTTTGGCATCATCTTTAATACTGTTATAACATTACATTTTACAGTTTTTAACATTTCCATTTTTAAGGATTTATTTTCCACAAACCATGCACAAAAAAAGAAGGTGAACTTCACTTTTTTAGTGATGGCAGACTTACTCCATAATTGAAATGGGAACATTTTCCATCTTTTTGATATTGTCTGAAACCCATATAGTTGCCAGTATGGTAGCCACTCATGTGCCAAGAGATTAACATACTTCCCAGAGCATCAGTATTCTCAAGAGAATCTGGACATTTGGAAGGGGGGCAGAATTATAGGTGGTCCAGAAGGAAAGGCAGGTAGCCAACATGATAGGAAGGAGGGTGGTGGTGGTGGTGGGCCATTGAATCTTAGGCCTAACTTTGCAGGTCCCGCTCTGGGCACTGGAGGTGGTGGAGGTAGAAAAGAAATCCATGCAGTAGCTTTAGACTTGATGCTATTTGTTTTATTTCCAGGAGACCTGGAGGAGTTCTCATTTTCATCTGTTGAAATTTGACTTTCATTTTCATTCTCTTGAGCATTCTCCTGAATATTCTGCTCTACATTATTAACTGCTCCAAAGGCTGGGAAAAGTAAATCACACAGATTTTGCTCCTATTTCCATATCCAGTGTAAACCACAACACAAGTTTCTCTCTTAAAATCAAGTGAAGTAATGGTCACTGGGTAAATGCAGTCATCTTCTGACCAAATGGCAGAACATGTATCACCAACTTTTCACTTTTTCAATGGAGTTGTGGTATTCTTTTTTTTGACTCTTTTTCTTCTTAGTAGGCTTTCTTTTAGGTGTATCTTATGGCTTGCCTAAAGCTTCACAAATGTCACTATTCTTCAGTGCATGCTATGAAGCCACAGCTTTATCATAGGCTTTACTCAATGCTGTATTATCCCAAATGTCAGAACCATCACTCTGGCCTGTGCCATGCTGGAACACCACCGAGTCTTCCCGCTCCCGGACGCCTCTGCCGCCACGCATTGCCATGGTGAGTCTCCGCTCATCAATTTTTGTCTAAAAGTTTTTGTTGTTTAAACTTTGATTAATTACAGCTTGTGTTTTTGTGTATGGTGTGAGGTAGGGGCCTGTTGTGGGTTTTCTTTTCTCCCAGAAGATAGCCAGCTGTTCAGCATATTTTTCAAATATTCCTCTGAAAGATACCACACTGTCTGAATATGTGATGACTGGTTTCCAGCCTTTCTGTTCTTTCATTGACCTGTATATCTACTCCTGAGCTACTGTGATAATTAATATAGCTCCCTTAGTAAGCTTTCAGCATATTCTATAGTCGACATTTAGAAAGTAAGACTATCTCTTGAATGGACAGCTTCCTCTGCATGTTACTTTTACTAGGTCCTGTCTTCTCAGCTTCCCTTGATATGCTATTCTTGGTTCTGACCATTGAAGAGCTAATGATAACCAAATGAAGTTGTGGGGAGTTTTGTAGTATGTCCTATAGATGATTTTGCCCAGAGTGTCTTCCAGCAAGACAAGGATAGGCTGGTGCACAAATTTATGTCCAGAAATCTCATATGCCTAGGAAAAAAAATGAGTTGAGATCTTGAAGTTCACCAGAAGGACAAAGAAGTAGTTGAGTCATTTTGTAGAAAACTCATGGAAGTGAGAGGAGTCACTTTCTATGACAGAATAGCAAGATTTTCAAATTAAGTCATCCAGGTAACTGTGGTCCTTAATTCCTACTCTAGGAATGTATGCAGTCCTAATCTTAGCATTTCCAGAGAGAGATGGCAGCTGTTATGAGAGGGAGGTGGCATCACATCCCGTGGTGATTACCAGGCCCCACGGGCTCTAATTTTAAACCATGATGGGGAGAGGGAGGGCTCGAAACTGGGCTGCCAGCACTGATACAAGGACACCCAGAGTTTCATTTTCCTTGGACATGCCAGAAAGATTTTCAACAAGCCATTCCCAAAGTTTGGCAGAGACTATGGGCCAATTTTTTATATATATACATGTCATGGCATTTGTTTTAGTGATCACAGGATAGATTATTAACATCTTTCCATTTGTTTGGATTCTTATACCAACTCTGCTTTATGAAATCAAACCAAACCAAATCCAAAACAAACAAAGAAAAAAACCAGTTGCCATCAAGTCAGTTCCAACTCAGTGACCTTATGCATGTCAGGGTAGAATTGTGCTTCATAGGATTTTTAATGCTTATTTTTGGAAGTAGATGCCAGGCCTTTTTTTCTGAGGTGTCTCTGGGTGGACATGAACTTTCAGACTTTTAGTCAGTGTATTAATCGTTTGTTCTACTCAGGAACTCTTTTCATGCAACATGGTATTAAATTATGTGGTCGTTTTAAGATTCTCACCTAAATTAGTAATTGTAGCTGAATTCCTTTTGAACACTGTGAGAAAATATCAAAGACCAAAGAGAATTTATAGAATTCAATCAATACCATAGAAATTCCCATCAGCAGGTGGATTAAAGCATCACCTAGGATTTGAAGTCAGTTTTAATAATGCTTTAATAATAATGGAATCCTGGTGTGGCACTGTAGGTTAAGCACTGGACTGCTAACCACAAGATCAGCAGTTCAAACTCACTGTTCCTTGGAAACATTATACAGGGTCACTATGAGTCAGATCTGACTCCAGAGCACTTAACAACAACAATGTGAATAATATTTAGTATTATAATTTTAACCATGTGTATTTATTTTTTAATGCCTTTATTTGGAGTTTTTAAGATTATGTTTTGGTTGATATACTGTTTTAAGGAGAGAATGATTTACTCAGGAAATCTATGCTTTGTTATCTATACTCACATAGTGTTTAGGGTTTAGGTGAGGAAGAGATGTATAATTACAAACACAGAGATAAAGGAGCCCTAGTTGTTAAAGTTGTTTCATTTTGTTTAGACAAGAAAAAGTTTTTTTTTTTAACTTTTTACTGTGAATTGAATGAGGTTTACAAACAAGATAGATCATCAGCTTTACATTCAGAAAATCATACATGTTGTTTCATCTCAATGATTACAGTCATCTTTATGCAATCACAATTATCCTGCTTCCTCCCTGTGGTCCCTATTTACATTCCAACTACCTTCCTATCCCTTCTCAACTTTGGCATATATTGCCCTTTTGATTTTGAATGATTGACCATTCCATGGTGAGCATACCTTGCTAGTAATATCCCTATAATAAACCTATCTACTGCTTGGCTGAAAATTGGGCCATGCAGGTGAGTTCCCTTTGTCTCAGACCTAAAGGGTTGCCAAGGGTCATAGTCTCAGGTTCTTCCAGTATCTTTCTGACTGATAAACCTGGTTTTATTATTATTATTATTATTGTTAAATCATTTTGAGTTTTGTTCCACATTTTCTCCCACTCTTTCTGGGATCCTCTAATATGATGCCTTTCAGAGAAGTTGGTAGTGGTAGCCAGGCATCATTTTGTTCTTCTGGTCTTAGAGTCATGGAGACTGATATTCATATGTTCCATTAGTCTGTTGGACTAATTGATTTTAAGCCTCTTCAATTCTCATCACTATTCTTTCTTCCACACATGGAAAGACTAAAAGCTGTACCTTAGTTGGCCACTCATGAGCTTTTACGATCCCAGATGCTACTCAACAAAGTAGGATGTATCTTTGTGGACTATGTCATGCCAGTTGACCATGGTGACCCCTGAGACTATGGTCCTGAGTCCCCAAGCCCATCAACTCATTGCCTTAAGATGTTTGATAATATCTAACAGTTTCATCATTTTGTCCTCGGTATAGTCCACCACATTCATAGGTGTGTTTTCAGGAAAGGTAAATACTTGTGTACAAATATCCTCTTTCGAACTCTGATAAATTTGCTGGTATACTCCCACTTGGCTACAGTATTTTTGTGAAATCTATTTACCCTGCAGTGTGAACTCTCTGTGGTTACTCCTTGTAGGGTGCAGTGTTGACATATGCACAGTCACTCTGGGATGACAGTAGTTTTTCAGACCTCTGTTTGATTATTCATTCCCTATTCCATCTCTTTTAGCTGTCTGAATCATCTAGTGTTTGTCACAGAAAGCTGTTACCAATTTCCAAAAACAGGCCCACTGTCATCAAGTTGATTTCACTGCCCCTGGGGCATGTTAAGCTCCATTACTTGCAATCTGATTGCTATATTGCTTTCAACAATACCCTGAGGCATAAATTGCTCTAGTCTTTTTGTCAGGAGTTGTTCTTGAGGGCAGCCTTTAAGGTTTGATTTGGTTACAGGAGGGTTTTTCTTAGCTGTCTCTTTCCTTGGTTTTCTCTGCCAACTTGCTAACATATAGCTTAACTTGTTTCTGCTAATTAAGAGAAGTTAATGCTTATCAAAGCACCCTAAGGATCCAAGCCAGCTTCTTTGGCAAGAACTTTGGAGCTCTCTGTACTTATGGACTACTTTTACTCCTGGACAAAATCTCTGAGCAATCTTGGCAGCAGTGACCTCTTTTTGTTTTGCCTCTGTCAATGTGGAACTGCTGCCCTATAAGTGACCTGGGGAAAGGATGACCAGGGTCCCAGCATTCTTAGTCCACCATATCTGGAGTAGACTACAAAAAAAAAAAAATCTGGAGTAGATCACAAACTCTCTGTCAAAGCCTCTTCAACTTACAGTTGGTGGGAATGAGAAATACTGGTGGTATTTCACCCTCTTGGTGAGCTATCCCTTCACTGGGAGCTAAAAAGAGAAGAAGTCCCATCTTCTTGGCTGTACCTACCCAGAATTAAGCTTCTTTTCATTAACTGGTGCTGAGAAGGTGGCATTGACTCAAGCACCACAGAGTTTCATTGCTCTTACCAAGTTTTAGTAGACTTTCTTAAATGTTTCTCTACTTGATGTATGCTTTGGGCATAATTTCCAGAAACTATAATAATAATAAAAAAAAACCCCACCTTTTTATTGTAAATTTAGTGGTGGTTAACAGAACAGATCATCAGTCCCACATTCAGCAAATTATACACTTCATGTTGTTATAATGGTTGCAATCCACTCCATGTATACCATCTTTAACAGTATTTACCTCTAGTCACTTTGTATTTTCCCTTGCCCTCGGGCCCACTCATGCTGTAACCATCATAGAATATTTCATTTAACAAGAAAACATTTTCTTAACTTTTTACAACAGTAGTCTCATACAATATTTGTTCTTTTGTGATTGATAAGTTTCTCTCAGCATTAATGTCCTCCAGGTTCATCCATGTTTTGCAGATTCTTCAACTTTGCATAATATTCCTTTGTGTGTATGTATTAAAGTTTGTTTAACCATTCTTCTGTTGATGGGCACTTAGGCTGTCTCTATTTGCTATTGTGAATACTGCTTCAATGAACATGGATGTGCATATATTTTATACGTGTCACAGTTCTTATTTCTACAGGATATATACCAAGTAGAGGGATTATTGGGTCATCTGGTATTTGTATTTTCAAGTTTTTGTTGGAAGCGCCATAACGTTTTCCACAATGGTTACATCATTTTACGGTTCCACCAACAGTGTACAAAGTCCCAGTCTCTTCACATCCTTGACAGCATTTGTTGTTTTCTGCTTCTTAGAACTTTGCTATTAATGCTGGAGTAAGATGATATCTCATTGTTGTTTTGATTTCCATCTCTAATGATCGTGAGCATTTCTTCATATGTTTGTTGGTCACCTAAATGTCTTCTTCGGTGAAGTGTCTGTTTATGTGTTCTGCTCCTTTAAATATTGAATTATTTGTCTTCTTCTTGTTGAGGCATCAAAGTATTCTATAAATTTAGGAAAGTAGCCTTTAATCTAATACATCATCACCAAATATTTTTCCCCCAGTCTGTGGGCTCTCATTTTACTCTTTTAATGAAATCCTTTGATGCACATAAGTATAATTGTTGGGAGGTCTCAGTCGTCTATTTTGTCTTTTGTTTGTGTGTTTTCAGTCATGTTTGATAATGTATTTATGCCATGTGTTAGAGATCCTAAGTTTGTTTCTATGTTTTTATTGATGATCTGTATAGGCCTAAGTTTTATATTTAGTTCTTTAATCCACATTGAAGTCGCTTTTGTATTTTGTGACATATGTGTCTTGTTTCATTTTTATGTAAATGGATTTTCAATTTTGCCATCATCATTTGTTGAAGAGACTATCTCTTCCCCATTTAATGCATTTTGGCCCTTTGCCTAAGATCAACTGACCATAGGGGGATGGATTTACTTCTGGGTTCTCAATTCTGTTCCATTGATCTGTGTCTTTTATTGTACCAGTATCAGGCTGTTTTGACCACTAAGACTGTATAGTAGGTTTTGAGATAGGGAAGTGAGAGGCCTCCTATTTTGTTCTTCTTTTTTTAATAATGCTTATCCAGGGTCTCTTCCTTTTCATATACAGTTAGTGATTTATTTTTCATCTCTTGAAAAATGATGTTGGTATCTGGATTGGGATAGCATTATGTCTAAAGATTGCTTTGGGTAGTGTTGACATTTTCAAATGTTAAGTCTTCCTATCCATGAACAGGGTATATTCCTCCATTTCTGCAGATATTTTTTTGGTTTTTCTTGTAGTAGTGTTTTGTAATTTTCTTTATATGGCTCATTTGTTTCTCTGGTTAGATTGATTCCCAAGTAGTTCATCTTTGTATGGAAACAAATGGAAGAAACAAGGAGGTAAAAGAGCTGAACATAAAATCTAAAAGAGTATCTTGAAAAGATACAGTCAATCATTGTAATGAAATGTACAAAGATTTGGAATTAGAAAACCAAAAGGGAAAAACAGGCGCTGCATTTCTCAAACTGAAAAAAAATGAAGAAAAAATTCAAGCCTTAACACGCAATATTGAAGGATTCTATGGGTCAAATATTGAATGATGCAGAAAGCATCAAAAGAAGATGGAGTGTGTATACACAGTCACTGTATCAAAATGAAGTGGGTGATGTTCACCCATGTCACGAGATAGCATATGATCAAGAGGCAATGATACTGAAGGAAGAAGTCCAAGGTGCATTGAAGGCTTTGGCAAAGAACAAGGCTCTGGAAGTTGATGGAACTGAAATCATTCACCAAACTGAGGCAGCACTGGAGGCACTCACTCATCTACATCAAGAAATTTGAAGACAGTTACTTGGCCAACTGATTGGAAGAGATCCATATTTATGCTCATTCCAAAGAAAGGTGACCTAAGAGAATGCAGGAATCCTAGAACAATATCATTAATATCACATGTGAGTAATGTTTTGCTGAAGATAATTCAAAAACAGCTGCAACAGTACATCAATGGAGAATTGCCAGAAAGTGAAGCTGGATTGAGAAGAGGATGTGGAGTTAAGGTTATCATTGCTTATGTCAGGTGGATCTTGGCTGAAAGCAGAGAATGCCAGAAAGATGTTTATTGTTAAGTGTTGTTGAGTCAGTTCTGACTCATAGCGATCCTGTATAGGGTTTCTGAGGAGCAGGTGATGGGTATGAACTGCTGGTCCTGTGGTTCAGAGTCAAGTGTTGATCCTATAATACCACACCAGGAGTTTACTTGTGCTTTATTGACTATGCAAAGGCTTTTGCCTGTCTGGATCTTGACAAGCTATGGATAATATCATAATGAATGGGTTTTCCAGAACACTTAATTGAGGCAAGGGGATACTGAGTAGTTTAAAATCAGGAATGGTGTACGCTAGGGTTGAATGATACTGTTGTAAAGCAAAATAACAATTTCATTCAAATTTTCATATTTTACAATATTTTATTTTATGGTAGCAGTCCATCAGTGTGTTGCCAGGATAAGAACATGAAAATGTTGATTTGCACATCAAAATACATGTACAGATTGGCTGTGGATAGGCAGGCAGCATGGTTAGTTATATCTCTTTATTGTCATTTTAAAAATAAAGCTTTAATTGTGAATTTAGTGATAGTTTACATGGAAGAACATCGATTTTGCACTCATCCTATTATATTTTGTTTCATTGCACTGATTACACTCCCCTCATGCATCATCACTTAATAGTATTTGCTTCTATTCCCTCTTTTGTTTATGTATTTATTTTTTGATGTACACAAAACCACTTAGAAATATATAATGATTTAAATAACCAAAGGGCACATTGTGCAAGCCAGCCTCCTGGCCACCAGCACACAGCCTTGCTCTTTCCATGAGTCTGGAGTCCGCAGCAGCTCTATCTCTCCATGCCATCACCTCTGCCTCCATCTCTGGTGTTCCTGCTTCGCTGGGTAAGGCCTACATTCCACTCATGCTCTTCTCTCTTGATGGTCCTAGGGTCCTCTGTTCCTGGAATGTAAAATTAACTAATCCCCTCTTTTTGTTACAAAACGTCTACCTTTACAGTTGTGACAATTGCAATTAGTTGTGATAACAATTGCTCACTATTGAATCAAAAGAGTCCTATACCCATTGCCTTCATCAGACTCATCTTGACAAAATGAAAACGATTCAGTGGGGATTCTACCTTCCCCTGCATACTCTGAAACTAAACTCCCTCTTGAAAACTTGTAAGCCAGTCACTTCATGCTTTTAAAAGACCCCCATTTAAGGTAGCCAATGCCTAAATTGCCTCTCCCTATCAACCCTGTATACCGAGGGAGAGGCGTGGTCCTTTATGTGAAAACTCCTTCTCTCTCTGTTGGTATTTTGAGCTACTACATCCATATGTATATGTCAAGTTCATCAAATTGTAGCAACTTACATTTGCTTCCTTTATCAAATTTCTTCATCTTCCTCTAGTCAAGCTCTGGTCATCAAATGGGTACTATCTGCAAATTTGGGCATTCTTGTCCATCTACCCCCAACTTCACATCAGCTGGATGCTTCACTCTCAGTTCTAGCCCTCTGTGGCTAGGTCTGTGAATTCCCAAGTTTCTCTAAACTTTGGACCAACGAGTCTTTCCTCTTCTCTTATCTCAAGGTCAACAGGAGTCTGTCTAATGAAGTTGAACTCAGCCTATATTTTCATTGCTGCCTTTCCCCCACTTCCATTCACATGTAGACCAATGTGGTCACCAGCGAGATTACATGTCTGCTTATGTGTTCCCTTTGCGTCTCAGTCTCGGAGTGGGGTTGTCCTGAAAGGACTTGATTGCTTGTCTTGATGGCTCGCTGGTGAAGAGCTTGCTTGTTCTTGTAATAGCCAGACAGACTGCCATTTTTTTTTTGTTGTTGTTGTTGCTTTTTTTCCTGCTGGTCTTTCTTTCAGGAAGTATCTTTTGTCCTCTAGCTGTTCCAGTCTGGTCTGCATGTACTTTCAAGTGAGAATGTCCCATTTAAGAAGGTCCTGGATGGGGCTCAGGATATTGTCATATTTTTTTGTATAACTGTATTCTCAGTGAAATTTTCTGTCACAGTTAAACCACACTTGAAAGGATTAGAATACAGAGATTCCGAGCTTATTCAGGAAGTCCAACTGTGATTCAACTGCAGAATGGCAGACTGAGCTTTCTATCCAGGCTCAGCTTTCTGCAGATCCAGGGACTTTACCTCTGACTCTACCCCTGATCCTCTTTTTTTGGTTGTTGTTGTTATTGTTAAGTGCCACCAAGTCAGTTCCGACCCATAGCGACCCTGTATAGGGTTTTCATGGAGCAACTGGTGAACTTGAACCTCCAATTGGAGGAGGTGTGGCGCTGTGGGCTAATGCGTCAGACTGCAAAGTCATTTGAACGGCAAGGTTGGTGGTTCAAGTTCACCAGCTACTCCTTGGAAACCTTATACAGACACATACACACACACAAGGATTTAAAGGAAACCCAGTGTGGTTGAATCTTACTAGGAACACTGTGGTCTGCAGGACCGCGTCCTCCTCCAGGGAATGGAGATACCCTCTTTCTGCCCAATAGTCAGTCTACCACCATATCCTAAAAGGGAGGCCAGATCCGAACACTTTTCTTAATTTATGTTTTGCTCAGGCAGGATTCTAAAATTAAGCAAATTTGTTTCTTATACACTTGTGATACACTAGACACAAAGCCTACAAAACAATAACCAGAAACTATTGAGATGCGTTAAAAAGTTCTAAGTACTTCAAAAGCCAGGTTGTTAGTACCCTCAGCAAGAGGGAATTTTCTAGATGTTTTGTGACTACTAACACTGTTGCTGAAGAAATTAAAATGGCTCACATTTCAAATGACTATAATCTCTTACTTGGAGCAACTTCGAAATCAAAGGGAAATCAACTGTTCTTGCACACTGCAATTTTTCGATAACTTTATTTTCCACAACACTTTGTACTTTCTCTATCTCTTATTAACTCACTTCAATAGTTCCTGGTTGTTGCATTATTGGATTTGTCTTCAATCCATTTTATATCACTTGGATTTTGCAGCTGCTTTGCACTGTGACCTCAGTGGTGCTATTTCGGCACGTGTGGATGAGGAACCAGTCCCAGGTGTGGAGGTCTGATAAGCCAGGCCCGTAAACTGGAGAAGGTGGCCATGCTACCTCAGGGCTTGCTCTGATCTCCCCTGTTTTTATAGCTGGGTACATTTTCCACCTCCTAGGTGTCCTGGGCAGACCTGCTGTCTTTTGGCTGCTGCTCCCCTTCAAGTTCTGCCACAGCACGGATATCCTGCATGTGTTTTCACTGTCTCTATGGTGGTCACGGCTTCTGAAGGGCCTGCTGGACTGGACCTGCAAGGCTCAGCATCTTGGAGTGGCCCCTGTCAGATGTGTCCTCACCTAGACTGTTCCTCTGGGCCCTTGTAACCCTGAACCAGGGGTCACAGGGCCACCCTTGAACTTCTTACTCCATGTGGGCTGGTCAAGACTAGTTTCTGCTCTACCACAACTGAGGGTGCTAAGGACAGCCAGGGTCCTGCTGCTGGGTAATGTGCTCAGACCTGTGGCCTGGGGCTTAGGCACGGAGGTCTATCCTGACTCTCCAGCTCTACTGGCTAAAGCTGACATTGTGAAACTTGGTGAGGATGACAGGAGTAATGACTAGAAGCACCCGAGCTATGCTTAAACTCATGAGTTCTTCCTGTCATGCCATAAAAGCTCCTCACTAGGGGATGCTGGAGTCCTGATGTAGGATAAGCACTGGACCACAAGGTCAGTGATTCAAACTCACCAGCTGCTCTTGGAAACCTTATACAGGGTCGCTATGAATCAGAACTGACTTGATGACACTTAACAAAAACTTAACAAAGGGGATGCTAGGGCATGGGGGCCATTGCTTTAAAATCAGTAACTAAAGGAAAAGAACCAGACAGTTGCCCTGCTTTCAAAGCAAATTGTAAGAGGACCACTAAAAGGTTGATAAGTGAGAAATCTCTTGAGACAGAATTCTAGCAAATGAATGGCACCCCAGGGGACCAGTCCTTGCCCAGACTGTCCTGTGTACACAGCACTATGACACCGTGGTGACCAGGGCAGCAAGCTAATCAGGCAGCCTGGAGGACTCCACAGGGTAGCACAGCCAGACCAGTCTCTGGAAACTCCTTAAGGACAAATGTTCTGCTTTCTGTAACAAATAAATTGCAAGGAAATAAAAAATAAAATGGAGGTGAACCTTTAGATGTTTTTGCTGTTGTTAAGGGCAGTCGAGTTGGTTCCAACTCATAGCAACCCTCTCTAGGGTTTCTGAGGTTGTCATGCAGAAAAACTCATCTTTCTCCCAAGGAGCAGTTGATGGGCTAGAACTGCTGACCTTTTGGTTTGCAGTTTAGTGTTTATCCTGCAGACCTACCATGCTCCCAAAAGAGATACTTTTTTTTTTGGGGGTAAAGTGCTCTAGAGTCATTTCCGACTCATAATGACCTTGCATAGGGTTTCTTGTGGGTTTGAACTTCTGACCTTGTAGTTTGCAGTCTAGTGCTGATCCTACAGTGCCACACCAGGAATCCCTAAAATAGGCAAGTTGTTGTTGTTAAGTGCCATCAAGTCAGTTCCAACTCAAAGCGATCCTGTATAGGGTTTCAAAGGAGTGGCTGGTGAGTTTGAACCATTGACCTTGCGGTTCAAAATGACCTTGCGGTCCAGTGCTTATCCTCCAGCAACAGACACAGAAGACATAAAAAAGACAAGCAAGCAAAATTAACCTACAGGACTTCAGGCATGCAGGTGTCTGCTTTGCTTTGCTTTTCCAAGCTCAGTTTAAACGCTATGCAACATTCGGCCTCTTTGCTAATATTAAACAATAAAAACCCTACAAAGGATAAACTTTGCGTGTCCTTTAAGGCCTTATATCTGTCAGGAGGCCCTGTAGGACCCCAGCCAGCATGTAGGACCCCAGACTTCCCCTGTCATCCTTCCATGGCCACTGCAGCAGAGGAAGCCATGGAGATGTTATGGCCCTCTCTCCAGAATGGGGACAGCACATGTATGCACACACATATTACATGTATGTACACTGGGCCAGGGGGACTCCAGGCTCCCTCTGTCACCCTGGACTTCGGGGTGCTGGTCTGAAGAAGAGGTCAGGCATGGAGGACATGGTGTCTCACTTCCTTGGGCCTGACCCCCTGGAGCCTCTGCCCTCTGCCCCCTACAGATTTGGCTCTCTACAGAATTGGATGAAACCGTATCTGTGGGTAATGACACTCATGCTATTTTGGAGCTGGGCTGGGCCTGGACTGACCAGCGGTGGGGGTGGGGTGAGGGGCGGGCTAGCCTTCTCCAGCTGACAGCGTCTGCCTGTCCTTTCCTCCCCAACCAGTCTGAAGGAGGGCCAGCGTGCAAGCTGCTAGGCAGGAGCAGCGTAGGTGCAAGGAAGGAGGCCTGGAGGCCCTGTCCCACGGTCTGTGCCCGCCCCCACCCGTCCGCGTAGATGCAGGTGAGGGGGTGAGAGTATGGCAAGGGTGGGGCACAGGCCACCAAGGACCCCTGTGTTTCTAGAGGGCAGCTCAGCTGAAGGTCATGGCTGTGGGAGGCAGTGGAGCTTGGCCAGGCTGTGGCTGACAGGACTGTTTCTGGGCCTCAAGTGAGGGAAGAGGTGGGGAAGGATGACTGTCAAGTCTGAGAGTAGAGGTGGCCCTATGGAAGTCACCCACTTCCATGCCCTGGCCATCCACCCCAGAGTGGCCTGGGGGTCTGGTCGGCCCTGCCCCCAGCTCTGCAGAAATGCCCGCTGACAGCTGGGGCTATTTTGGGCCTGTTGGCTCAGCAGAGGGGACAGCCAGAGGGGCATCTGACACCTGACTCCAGGAAAGAATTTCTCCTGGAGCAAGGGAAGCAGACATCTCAGGGGTCTAAGGGAGGTACCCCATGGGAAGTCTTTTCTGCAAGGGTGTGGGCCACAGACTGTAGGTTCCATCCCAGGGGGTAGAGAAAGGGGGAGACTTGGTGAAACAGATTCAGGGTGGGACCTGGGGATGGAAGGCACCAGTCAGAAGGAAGGCATGGAGTCTGGGGAGGGTCTGCCAGTCATCTTCCACTGTGACTCATCTAGAAAATGGGCCCAGCCCTGTGAGGACCGGGGTGAAAACAGTCTTGGAAAAGTGGGGGTGGGGTTGCTGAAAAGACTGAGAGGCCGTGGATGGCCAAGGGTCAGCTGTAAGGGCTTCTGGGCATAACCCCAGGCAGGGTGGGGGTCCCCAAGTTCATGATAAGGTTGGAGCACAGCCCAGAAGTGAAGCACCATGGGACTGGGGAGCACAGGGACTGGGAAGCACATGTAGGATGCACGAGGGATGCTTTCCCAGGAAAATAGAAGGGCCTTCCCTTGGAGGCTAGAGAGGAGGATGGAGCCCAAACTAGACTTGGGTTTCCCAATTCTGAGGATGAATGTGCAGGGAGAGGAGGCTGTGGAGTGTTCCTATGTCCACAGGAGGCCTTGGGCAGCCCATTGGCCTTTGTGTTCTCATCTGTAGTCTGGACAAGGGAGTAGGAGGGTGGGCATAGCTTGGGAGTCTTTGCTGTGGGTCCTGGGGAAGCTTTCTTGGGCAAGTCCCTTGGATATATGTATCGATCTCCCAAGGCCTGTAGGGTCTTCTGCCACTGAGGTTGAGGGGCATCTGGGCAGTGGCAGATGTGCAGTCCTGCACAGACAGACAGCTGAAGCCTTGGCACCCCCAACTGCCTGGACAAGGATCTTATCCCCACCAAGCCAGAAACACTCCCTGTGTCACCTGTTGAGGGGGCTCTCTCCCTCTCAAGGATTCTGGCCATGCTCCTTTTCACCCCTTGCTCCCTCCCTTGGGTTCCAGGAATAGCCCCCACTGACACGAACTCTGGCCAGGTCTAGTGTAGGAATTGTGGTATGATGCTGGGTGTGTTAATGGGGAGGACTCAATGTCCTGCCTTTGGGGGACTCACTGACCAACCAGGGGAATTGGGCGGGTGATAGGGAGGGCTCAAAGCGTAGGGTGAGGAGCTTCCAAGAAGTGATTTAACATAGCTCTTCTACAAACAGTACACTGCAACTTTCCAAAGGGTAGGGATTTGACCAGGATGCATGGAGGCAGGTTTAAGAGGGGCTTGCTATGGATAGCTGCCTGTCTTCCCTGGTCAGCCCAGGGCATGGGGGACAGAAGTGCTGATAGCACAGTGAGTCAGCAACCTGCCACCCTGATGTCCTGGTGCTCAGCCTCCTTGCAGGGGATTAGAGGGGATTAGGTACCTGAATCACAGGCCTGGAGCTGGGGAGGCTGACTCCCTACAGGGCAACCCTTTGGGTTTGTTGGGGTGCACATCAGGGAACCCTGGTGGTGGCTCTGGTTTCTGTACATGGGATGACAGTGTCCCCCATGCCCTAAGATGTGGGGAGCCAAAACACTGTTGGCAACTCTCACAGACCCTGTGGAGGTGCAGAAAGGGCCCCCTCCTCCTTTTCAAGCACCCTGGTCACAGAGGGCTGGCCTGGCTGGGCCTCAACCTTGGGTGGGTGTAGGGTGGAGGTCAGGCTGGGGCCTTTGACATGGACAGGCCACGAGAGGACCCAGTTGTCTGGTCCTATCTCAGCAGAATGCTCAGTGAGTGGAGCCAAAGCTGAGGACTAGGGAGTGACTGACTACAAGTAGCCTACATGTGGTCCCAGCTGTCCCACCGTGGAGTCTCTAGCCATTCCTGGGATCTGACTGGTATTATCCAGTCATCCTCCCCAGTCCACACCACTGACTGAATTCAATCTCTGAACTCATCTGCTGGGAAGGCATAGGGAGGATTGGAGTGATCCCAGACCCAGAGCTGCAGGTTCTCTGAGCTTGGAGGGTGTGGGGACCATGGGGTGGGTTGGGTGAGTAGAAGGAGGGCAGTTTCTATACCTTCATTGATAACTCAAGAGTGTATCACCATGAGGGCTGGGGGTGATCAGGAGAAACCTCCATAAGCAGATGAGGCCAGGCCCTGGCCCATGCTCATGGCTTATGATGAAGAACTGTGCACTGGCTGGTCTCAATCTAGCCTGAGCCAGAGTGTGACTGAAGCATCAGGTTCTTTGTGGGAAGGGGTGGCTTAGGTGAGGAGGGCTGGGGCGGTGGGTGATCCAGTTTGCTGGAGCGTCGGGTGAGCTGGAGTGGGGTTCCTCAGAGAAACCAAGGGTGGGGTGGGGTGGGGAAGGGAACCCCTGGTGTAACTCCACACCCTCTTGTGTGCAATTGTCAGGGAAGGTGTCAGCCCCGGACCATGTGCTCACTATGAACTTCCTATTGCCAGACCTTGCTCGGGTACAGGAAGTCTCCCTTTTGAGGGAGGAAGGTGTGGGCAGATTGGAATTTGTGTCTGGGGAAGGGACAGGATATCTGAAGGGGTTCAGGGAAGGCAGGGGAGGGCCTGCATGGAAGGTGTCATTGGAGGGGGAAACCAGTCTGGGTGCAACACAGGTAGGAAACTGCCAGGGAGTTGGGGCGTCAGGTTTGGGACAGGTGTTCAAGGGACATCCAGGTAGAAGTGGACCTCCAGTTAGGACAGTGGGCTATCTGTCCTCAGGAGATGCTTCTATCAGTTAGAAGAGGCCATTGGAAGGTTAGTGAAGAGAAGCCAGATCCCAAATCTCCAGAAAGGAGTAAATCTTCCCCCTGGCGAATATGCCACCAGGTGATGCTTCCCAGGCTGGGGAGGACATGCGCAGGCACTCATGATGACTTAAGCTTGGTTCTTGTGCTCTGTACTGGGCGAAGGAGAGAGAGAGAGAACAGATGAAGGCTCACGACCTACCATTAATTCCCATCAGGAACCTACTGCCGTCACCATGAATTACACCTCATTCAGCGGCGCGCCCCGCTTCCTGACTCGACCCAAGGCCTTCCTGGTGTCAGTAGGCAAGGATGCCACGCTGAGCTGCCAAATCGTGGGCAACCCCGTGCCGCAGGTGAGCTGGGAGAAGGACCAGCAGCCGCTGGACGTGGGTGCTCGCTACCGCCTGGCTCAGGATGGCGACCTGTACCGCCTCACCATCCTGGACCTCACGCTTGGCGACAGCGGGCAGTACGTCTGCCGTGCGCGCAACGCCATTGGCGAGGCTTTTGCCGCCGTCAGTCTGCAGGTGGGCACAGACACCACGATCGCTGAACAGGCGCCGCACTTTCTGCTGCGGCCGACGTCCATCCGAGTAAGCGAGGGCGCCGATGCCACGTTCCGTTGCCGCGTGCAGGGCAGTCCGCCGCCGGCCGTGAGCTGGGCCAAGGATGGGCGCCGCCTGGGCGAACCCGCCGCGCCCGACGCCCACCGCGTGCAAGTGGAAGCTGACGGCGAGGCGAGTGCGCTGCGCATTCGCGCCGCGCGGCCCAAAGACGGCGGCACCTACACAGTGCGGGCTGAGAACCCTCTGGGGGCCGCCAGCGCTAGCGCAGCGCTTGTAGTGGACGCAAACGTGCCAGGTCCGCCAGTGGGTTCCACGGCGGCGCTGTTGGCTCACCTGCAGCGGCGGCGCGAGGAGATGCGCACTGAAAGCCCGCGGACGCCCCCCGGCGGCGGCACCCGCACGTGCACCGTGACCGAGGGCAAGCACGCGCGGCTCAGCTGCTTTGTGACAGGAGAGCCAAAACCCGAGACCGTGTGGAAGAAGGACGGGCAGCTGATGGTGGAGGGCCGGCGGCACATGGTGTACGAGGATGCGCAAGAGAACTTCGTGCTCAAGATCCTCTTCTGCAAGCAGTCAGACCGTGGCCTTTACACCTGCACTGCTTCCAACCTAGTGGGTCAGACCTACAGCTCCGTGCTGGTGGTGGTGCGAGGTGAGCTGGGTGCCCCACTGACTTCAGTCTGGTGTCTGTGTCCACTTCGTGGAAGCCAGACTTTGAGGTCGTGGTGAATCTTGCCAGTTTTGAGGCCCTGGCTTCCTGGTCGCGAAGACATGAGCCTTGGTCTGTCCTTCAGTTTTGTGAGAATAGCACGAGTAAAGAGGAAAGCAGCCCCCCTCCTCCCCACAATCTTTCTCCCCCTACCCTGCCACGTGTTTTCTGACACATTCTGGAGTTTGTGGGCAGATCTTCACCCCAGTCCTCCTCTGAAGAGAGCAGGACGGGGTTAACCTTGGAGATGACTACGACCTGATAGGAACCATGACAGCTGGTAATAAGGGACAGAAACCCTAGGAAAACACCTGTGGAGGTAACTAGCCCCAGCTCTCAGGACAGTCACTAAGTGGAGAGCTGGGGTTCCAGAGGAGGCTGGAGGAGTAGCAGGGCTTCAAACGCCCCACTTTGTCCAGTGCTCTTCTGGGGACCTGTCTGCCATGATTCCAAGAGTGTGAGGCTAAGCAGATTTGCAGCCTGTCAGAGTAGGGAACCTTGGGAGACAGCGTGCCCAAAGCTCTCTCCAACATCTGCCCTGCAACTCCCTCTGGCCACTAATCCTGCCCTGTCCAAGCTGAAGGCTGACCCTGGCCCTTCCGTTTCCCCCAGAATGCTAATGGAGGTAGGAGACAGGGCATGAGCAGGTGTAACACTTGGTGTGGTTGAAGATGTCCTGGGCCAGTCTGCATGTCCCTCTGGGCCCTCCCACAGTGCACCTCTCAGGATAGAGGGGAAGCTCCCCTGAGATGAGCCCTGGTGGCAGGTGTTATTCCCAGCCCCTCAATTGAGGCTTCTTTTTGTCAGGGGCTGGGGGTGAGACTCATTTATTATTCTCTCTTAAGAGTGTCTTCATGTCTGAGCCCACCTCCAATTTTTACCACCATAGGATCTTGGGCAGAGTGGTTGACTCAGTTTCCTAATTTTTTGAGGGGAACTATCCCTTGTTCCTTGTGGGTCCTTGTGAAGTTTGATCAGGAATGGTGGAGCTCAAGGGGCCTGGCACACAACAAGCACTCAGGAAATTTCACCATTGGTGTGATCAGGATTTCTTGGGTATTCCTGGCCTAGAATGCTAGCTCCCTATTCTGTCTTTTGTGGGGCAGAAGAGTCTGTGCTTCTCCATGGTGTTTCTTGCTTCCCAAATCACCTGTTCTTACAGAGTTTTCCTTTGGGAGGGCTCTTTCCTTTGAGCTCTGTGTCCCCTCTCTACCTTCTCATCCTCACTGTTCTCCTCTCTCTTGCGCTCATTGAATCTTGAGGGCTTTCTTCTCCTCCCCCACTTCTCCCCCTTCCTCTATGTTCCTATTATACCACTATCCTTGAGTTCTGGGCCCTTTTTTGGCCCTGTCCCTCCTTCTCCCTGCCTTGACCCCACCCCTTATCTCTGACTCCTACCCTTGATCCCCTTTGGGAGGGCTTCTCTCATGAACCTTTTCCTGGCAGAGCCCCCGGTGCCCTTTAAGAAGCGTCTGGAGGACCTGGAGGTTCAGGAGAAGGAGTCAGCCACATTCCAGTGTGAGGTACCACTGCCTGCCACGGAGGCCTCCTGGTACAAGGAGGAGACACGGCTGTGGGCCAGTGCCAAGTATGGCATCGAGGAGGAAGGCACGGAGCGCAGGTTGACCGTGCGCAACGTCACAGCTGATGACGATGCGGTTTACATCTGTGAGACTGCGGAGGGCAGCCGCACGGTGGCTGAGCTCTCTGTCCAAGGTAGGTGGCAGGCTGAGCTGAGGTCAGGGTGGGCAGGAAGTGTACCTGGGCTGGATGTCACCTGTCTGACTCTGCTCTGGATGCTCCCCCACCTTAGGTAACCTTACCAGAAAGCTCCCGAGGAAGACAGGCGTTCGTGTGGGGGATACAGCTATATTTTATGTGGAGTTGACCAACCCCGTGAGTCCTGTGCGATGGCTGCGGAACCAGGAGGAGATAGTGACCGGGGATCGACTGGTCATCACTGATGAAGGCAGGTGCCACACACTGACCATCTTCGATTGCAGCATGGAGGATGCTGGTGAGGTGGCTTTCACGGCTGGGGACTGTCGGACGTCCACTCAGTTCTTTGTGTCAGGTAAGGTCCTCCGGGAGTGCCTATTGGATTGTGTGCCTTCTCTAGTCATCACCCCTGCTTCAGTCCACTGAGCAAAAATGGACAGCAGCCCCTTCTCCCACCTCCATTACTCTGAGCTTCAACCTGAGGCAGTACAAGGCTGTGGTGGGCAACTCCAGAGCTGGGACCGTTCTGTTTTTACCATCCCCTTTCCCTCTCAGAAGTATCTAGTTTTAGAAAGTAGTTGATATGGTCACCCAAGCATCTGTAAAGTAGGAGCCACTGTGGTCCATATTCTACTAACCAAATTAAGAGATGCTTTGGAAAGCAGAAAGCTAGATTTGAGCCTGAACCATTTTAGAAGCACAGGGTGTAAACATGGATGTTTGAGCATTAATTCTGTTTCTGCTGACCTTTGGTGGCATGAATCAACTTTTTGTAGACTGGGTGGTGGGTCCCCCTCCCCCGACCAACCCTCACCAGGTTCCCCCTTTGCTCAGGGCAAGGATAGACCCCAGACTCCCTTAGAAGGCTCATTGTGCCTGGTTTTAGCTGTCATCTAGCCTGAGACCCTGATGCACAGGACTTAGATCCAAGGACTAAGATGGGAAGGAGATGTTCCACAGCTATGTGGAACAGCTAGTGGTGGTCATGGGGCCTATGCTGTGTTCTAGAGGCATCAGCACAGAGTCAAGGTGGAGATTTTGTCCCAGGCCTTACTGAGAACCATTCCAGGCCATCTGAGCAGCTCACCTATGGAGAGTTGTTGGGGGTCCAGTGACACCCTCCCCCCATCTTGGAACTCAGGCATGGGGAATTGGGTCCCAGTGAGATTCCTGTTTGGTGACAGGAGGCCTCTTCTTGGTGGGTGCTCACACTGACATGTGCACCCTTAGTCCCCAGGAGACCGCCTCTGTATCCCCCTTCCGATCCTGTGGTGAAAGTTAAGACAGAGAGTTCTGTGACCCTCGGCTGGTCTGCACCACCCGTCGGAGATCGCCCTATCACCATTGATGGATATCTGGTGGAGAAGAGGAGACTGGGTGCCTATGCTTGGAGCCGATGCCATGAGGCTGAGTGGGTAGCCACACCTGAACTGACCGTGGCCGGCGTGACAGAGGAGGGAGACTTCCAGTTCCGGGTGTCAGCTGTGAACAGCTTTGGCCAGAGTCCCCCACTCGAATTTCTAGGGACAGTCCACCTAGGTAAGGGGATCCCCAGCATGGACTATGGGGCCAGTTTGGGAAGGTCTCTACACTTTTCCAGGCTACAGAAGCAGAGTCCAGCCTCCACCTGAGGCCAGGGAACCTCTGTATTGGGCGAGGCTCACCAGGTGCTACTGCTGTGGCAGAAGAGGAGACCCTGAAACAAGACTTCAGCTCCCTGAGGGGTCTGCCTGTCTGCACAGGCCCTGGGGGCAAGCTGGGTTAGAGGGATCCTGAGGGAGTCTCAGGGTGGGTCTCATTCACCCCCACAGTGTCATTAGATCCACTGGTGCTCAGCTTGTACTTGGGCTTATTGGAGGAGGTGACAATTGGGTCTGGAGGAGGAGATGGGGAGGGCAGAGCCTAATGCCCCTTGCCTCTCCCCAGTCCCCCAGCTGGCTGTGAAAACACCCCTGAAGGCAATAGAGGCCGTGGAGGGTGGAGAGGTGACTTTCTCTGTGGACCTCACGATGGCCTCGGAGGGCGAATGGTTCCTGGACGGGCAGGTCCTGCAGGCCAGCAGTGTGTACGTGATTCGCTGTGACCGAACCCACCATACACTTACCATCCGAACTGTGCCTGCCAGCCTACATGGCGCCGAGCTCAAGTTTGTGGCCAATGGCATTGAAAGCAGCATCCGCATGGTGGTCCGAGGTAGGGGATACTCCTGGCAGGGCCCCTGCACTGGGTGCCTCCAAGTGGCAACTATGAGCCAGACTGGGGTGGGCTCCCTTGTGACTCCTTGTTTGCAACCCCGTGTCTTCCCTGAGTCTCTATGCTTTAAATAGGCCATCAGGGGTGCCACTAGGACCCATCTTCTAGAGCTTTGTAGGTTTAGTGAGCTCTGAGGTTTGGAGGGTCCGTGCATAACAATTGTAGTCCAGTCCACATGGGGTCTGTATTTAGGCTCTAGTCAGGAAAGTCAGTTTTAGGGGGGCACTGCAACCTGGCCTCCCCTGCCCCCAGGATGCCCATGGACTCTAGGAGGAGGTTCCCAGTGAGATTGCTGGGAGCATGCTGGGTCCCTGTCTAGGTGTCTAGGAGGCCTTTCCTGCCCTTCCATGGGACCCAACCTAGCTTGCGCACTCCTAGGGGCTTTGGGGTGCCTTGGGTAGACCCTTGGGAAAGTGGCTGCAGTTCAGAGGAGGCCGTCGGCCTAGTCTACTGTGGATAGGCTGCTGCTTAGTTCCTGAAGCCTCCTCCCAGTCCATGTTTCCAGTGGATTCTCCTGCTGGGAGCTCACTGGTCAGCCAGTGTGTGGCCCTGAGGAAGCTGCAATGAGGTGCTTCAAGATAGCCCATTCCCCAGTTGGCTGGGTGGTGGTTGCTTTGGAGCTGAGTATGGGAGGGAAGGAGGTTCCAGAGTGTGGGAGGCCACTTAGGGTGTTCCAAATGGTGCCAGCCTCATTTCTACCTGCCTTTCTCTCCTTCTTCACTCTGCACTCTTCCTGTTCCTCCCTCTCCTCCCCTTGTCCATTACTGTGTCTTTCTCCCTCTCCATATCTTTTCTTGTCTCTGTTTCCTTCTTGCCTTTCTCTATCTTCCCTCCATTCTGATTTCCCCCTTCTATCTTCCATTCTTCTCTGGGACATTTCTGATCTCTGGTCTCCTCTCCCTCTTCTCCTGCATCTGTCTGTTGGACTCTTGTCCATTTTGTTTCTCCCACCCCTCATGTTCACATCCCTGTCTCCCTCCATTTATCTCCCTTTCTCTCTCTCTCCCTCCTTTTTCTCTATCTTCCCACTCTTTTCTCTCCCATCTCTCTCTGCATCCTGTGTCCTTCTTCCCCTCTCTCCCTTTCCCTCCCCTCCCACCCTTACTCCTTCATCTTTCTCTCTGAATTCTGACCTCTTTCCTGTGACCCACCTCTGTCCATGTCCCCTCATCCACCTGCCATGGTCCCCCAGCAGCCTCAGCGCTGATTGGTGACAAGCTGCCTGTGGCCGCAACCCAGAAGGTGTGGGCACGGCTGCATGAAGAGGCACAGTTGCTGGCTGAGCTGTCAGACCAAGCAGCAGCTGTGACTTGGCTGAAGGATGGCCGAGTATTACCACCAGGCCCCAAGTATGAGGTGCAGGCATCTGCCGGACAGAGGGTCCTGCTTGTGCGAGATGTGGCTCGAGATGATGCTGGCCTCTACGAGTGCCTCAGCCGTGGGGACCGGATTGCCTACCAGCTGTCCGTGCAAGGTGATGAGAGTGAGGGGCTGGCTGGGGTCCATCTGCCCCTATTTGTTCTTCCAGCTCTGGGGCAGGCTTGTGAGGGATGCTTTGTGCAGTAGGAACAGTTACTCTCTCATGCTTGGTAAGAAAAGAGGTGGGAATTGGGAAGCACTTTCTAACAGTGAGTTCCTCATCCTTGGAAGTCAGTACAATGAGGCTTACCCTGTCACTGGTCAGGAGCTCTCTGAAGGAGACTCCTGGTCTGGGGGAATCAGTAACCTATAGGGTCCTTCTAGCTGGTCTGTGACATGCCTGGTCAGGGGCTGCCTGCTGCCAGATTCTGTCTGCAAACCTGGCTGCCCCTGACCCAGATTGCCTACTTCCATGTCGTTGTAGGCCTCTCCAGCTTTCTGCACAAGGAGTCAGCGGGCGGTCGTGTGGAGGCGGTAGCTGGTAGCCAGGCACAATTTGAGTGTGAGACATCAGAGGCCCACATGAATGTGCGCTGGTACAAGGATGGCACTGAACTTAGTGGCTCCTCCCAGCACTTCTCACTGGAGGATGTGGGGACACGGCATCGCCTGGTGGCAAACTCTGTAACCAGGCAGGATGAGGGTACCTACACCTGCCGGGCAGGCGAGGACTCTGTGGAGTTCCAGCTCCGGGTGTCTGGTGAGCATACTTTCCTCTGGTGTGGAGCAAAAGTATGTACATGTGACTTGGGGTCACATGGGGTGGAAAGCAGGTCTGGCTGCATCCAGCACTTTTGATCTTTGTGCAGCCCCTGAATCACAAAAGGTTCTCATGATGGGGCTATAGTTTTCTAGGATCTGGAGTCCCATTGTGGTGGATTTAGAACATGGGGACTCTCACTTGAGTGAATCTCTGACCTTGTGTCCCTCCTGTCCTTAGAACCCACAGAGGTGTTTGCCAAGGATCAGCCTGTACAGAGCAAAGTGCAGGCTGAGGCAGGGGCCAGTACCACGCTGAGCTGTGAAGTGGCCCAGACTCAGACAGAAGTGTCCTGGTACAAGGATGGCAAGAAACTGAGTTCGAGCTCAAGGATACAGATGGAGGCCACTGGCCATCGTCGGCAGCTGGTGGTGCAGCAGGCAGGCAAGGCAGATGCTGGGGAGTACACCTGTGAGGCCGGAGGCCAGAAGGTCTCCTTCCATCTGGATGTCACAGGTGGGTTTCAGGGTTGGGTGAAGGAGAAGGGACATTCAAGTGTTGAATGTAGACCCTCCAGGGCATGTTTTGGCACCTAAGGCACTCTGAGGTCAGGGCACCCTCTGTGGTGATTGGTGGTGGGCTTCTGTATCTTCTCAGGACCCATCCTGTCTCATGGTACAGAGTAGCCTGGGCCTGCACTGGCCGGTGGATGTCCCAGTACCTGCTGGTGAGCAATGGATGCCCACTGAGGCCATTTACATGCAGTCACATGGTTCTGCATGGCGTTCTCTTTGGTTTAATCTGCTCTGCTGTCAGTTAGGGACTCTGTTCAGTGAAGGGTACAGGTACAGCCGATGTACTTGTTACTGTAGCCTGGGCTTCTGATCCAGGGCTGGGCAGGCTGGCTAGGTGGTACCACTGTAGAGTTGTCTTTCAAACTAGGAGTTTAGTGGGGAATCGCATCATATGACTCTCAGTCATCATGAGGGGAGGGAGCTGATTGGATAAATTCCTGGGGTGGGTGGCCCATATGTCAGGATGGGGCCTACTGGTGAGGATGTCCAGCAAGGTTGTTCAGGCTCCTCTGTTCCCTCCCACCTCTGCCTGGGTCTGCTTCTCTGAGCCTTTTGTGCCTGGCAGTCATTGCTTTCAGTCCCTCAACCCCTCAGTAACCTCCCCCTAGCCCTCTTCCACAGTCTTCTGCAGCAGTTACAAGCTCAGTGGAGTGTCACCACACCTTTCTCCAGCTTGGCCCAGGAGGCCCTCAATGTTCTCCTGATTGGATCATACTGGCACTCAGCTTTCTTCTGATTGGCTCACACAGGGTGCTTAACTTTTGGCTTCCATCTTAACTTGAAATGGACAAAAAATACAGGTTCTGGTTGTGATGTGTAAGACTAGCCATCTCCTGACTCTTTCTTTGCTTCTGCTTTCTGTGGCCTCTGTGGCTATTGGTGCCATGGGAAGAGTGTGATGTTGCCTACCACACACAGTTCCCTTGGTGCCATGGCCTGGAAGTCCCCTGTGAGTGGAATGAGCCATGACTCCATGTCTGACAAGGAACCAATCAGCATTTGTATGACTGAGACCAGTCAGGGAAGTGAAGGAAGACCAGCTGCAGCTGAAAGCTCTTGCTGAAATCTTTAGAATATTCACCAAGAAAATGAAACTAAACCCACTGCCATTGAGTCAATTCTGACACATAGCAACCCTACATAGGGTTTTGAGACTATAAATACATCTCTATGGGAGCAGACAGCCTCATCTTTCACTCATGGAGTGGCTGGTGGGATGAACTGCCAATCTTTTAAATAAAAGATAGCCTAACCCATAGTGCTGTGGTAGAGTAGTGGTTATGAATCGGGCTGCAAACCGCAAGGTCAGCAGTTCGAAACTACCAGCTATTCCACAGGAGAAAGATGAGGCTTTCTGCTCTTGTAAAGATTTACAGCCTCAGAAACCCTGTACAGGGTCACTATGAGTCGGAACCGACTCCACAGAACATCACCACCACCACCTACCCACAGTGCCACGAGCACTCCTTAGAATATTCACAATTCAGTTTATCTGTGGGGTAAAGGTGATTATAGTTTATTTTTGTCATATTAATTCATACATTGATTTATAGTGTTATATTAATGATTACGACTCCTGGTGTGGAGCTGCAGGATCAGCACTCAACGGCTAACCACTCCTTGGAAACCTAATATAGGGTCACTATGAGTCAGAATAGACTCAGTAACACTTAACAACAATAATTAATGATTAGGAGTCTCTGCGTGATGCAAATGGCTGCTAATGGAAAAGGTTCACCCAGAGGCACCTTGGAAGAAAGGTCTGGTGATCTGCTTCCCCCTAAAGTAGCCATTGCTGTCAGAGCACAGTTCTACTTTGACACAGATGGAGTTGCCTTGAGTCTTGAGGGTAACTGGTTTATTACTGGTTAAGTACTTTGAGCATCCTCCTCACCAGTTCTGGATTGTCACTTCATTTCTTAGCTGAGCTGTGCCTCGTCTGAGTCTCTGACCCTTGGTGGATTACCCAATAAATAAGGTAAGCATGGGCTTACTTATTAATCTCTGTAATGAACAACTTTCACATTTTTTTCATCACATCAAAGATTCTGCCTCTAGATATGGCTGGCATCTGTTTCTCTCAAACCTCCCCCCCACCCTTAGCACCTTTCTACAGAATCAAACCTCTATTCAAATTTACCATCCTTGACAGAAACTGAGCGAATACCCAGTAATGTGGTGAAAAACATTTGAAACTGTTCATTACAGATTCGGGAGTAAGCTCAAGGAAGTTGCTGCATAGCTTGCTTATTGAGTAATCTGCCCCTGCCAGAGTTCATGGAGGTAGGGGTCAGCACCATGCTGAGCTGTGTGTGGAACTGTGAGAGGTGATCCAGGTTCTGATGGAGGTGATATGGTACAAGGATGGAAAGAAACAAAGTTCAAGCTTAGGGGTGTGTGTGGAGGCCACGGGCCCTAGGTAGTGGCTAGTGGGACAGTAGGCAGGCCTGGCAGATGCTGGGGACTACAGCTGTAAGGCTGGGGGACAGAAGGTCTCCTTCCACCTGCATGTCACAGGTGGGTCCTCTGGAGCATGCCTGGTACGTCTCCAGATAACAGGGTTACGTCAAATCTTTGGCCATGTTCTCCTCTGCTTGTCCTTATTTCTGGCCACAGATTCTCGATCCTTATTACACATGCACAGGAGGGGAATGAGGGGCTCAAAAATGAGGGGCTCCTCAGATTGGTGCTGACCTCCCCACCTCTGAGGGTCTCTTTTCTGTGTAACTAGTACTTTGAAAAATTGAGTACTCATGATGTGTAATTAAAATATGCACTTTATGCTGTCTTCGACATTCCTTTATTATTTATTTCATGCCACAAGTCTCCCTGTTCCTGGTTAAGGCTTTGGCTAGACCTGTGGCTTTTCGTTTTCTTCTCAGGTAATAAACGTTCTACTTTAAAACCCCAAATCAAGCCCACTGTCATCAAGTTGATACTGACTCATAGTGACCCTGTACAGAGTTTGCAAGGCTGTAAATCTTTCCAGAATCAGAAAGCCTCCTCTTTCTCCCAAGGAACAAGTGGTGGGTTTGAACTGTTACCCTTGTGGTTATAAGTCCATTGCTTATCCTACAGTGCCTCAGTCACTTTTAGGGAGTCCCTTTTCAGTTTATAGCATAGAGGGCTCAGTTCCATGTGGTCATTAAAACTCCAACTTTAGTTTTGTCTTCTCCCTTCCCTGCCCTTCCCTCTTCTGCCTTTACCTCCTCATCCAAACTGCTACCTGTATTTTGTGCCTCCTCCAGAATGAAAGTTTGGGGAAGAAAGTATCCTCAGGGATTCATATTCACCAAGTACTGCTAAAAGATGCTCTTCCCACCCCTTCTGGCCCACCCTTGTGGTACTTTTAATATTCTTCGCTAATACCATAATTCAAATGGACTGATTCTTTTTAATGGTCTTCCTTATTCATCTTCCAATTTTCACATGCACATGAGGTGATTGAAAATGCTTGGGTTAGGTGCACCTTAGCCCTCAAGGTGACATCTTTGCTCTTTAACACTTGAAGGAGGTCTTTTGCAGCAAATTTGCCTAATGCCAAATAACACGTTATTTGATTTCTTGACTGCGGCTTCCATGAGTATTGATTGTGATTCCAAGAAAAATGAAATCCTTGACAACTTCAGTCTCTTCTCCCTTGTATTTCATCACTGCCATGTTTTGAATCTCTTTTGCTAGAAAGAACTTCTTCCCTTATAAAGATTCATCTAATTAGACCCAACTCATCCAGGATAAGCTTTCCTTGGATTAATGTACATCAGCTTGATTTGGGAGCTTAATTAAATTTGCAGAATCTCTAACAGCAGCACCTAGATGGCTGTTTGAATCTCTGAGGAAGATGAGAATCTTGGGGGCATCTTAGAATTTTACCTACCAGAAACAAAATCTTCCCTAGAATCCTTCAGTAGATTTTCCCTATATATCCTTGACTTTGTGTAGGTCACAGGGTTGTCTCTAGCTCAAGCAGCCTGGGAAAGTGGACATTTTGCTTTCCAGTCTCGATAGTGGGGCTGTCGAGAAGAAGATGGGTCATTGGTGGAATGGGATGGCTTGAGATGTTTGCTCTGGTGTCTGTTTAATAAGAGATGGTATGTGGGGCCCACAGCTGTCATTTGCTCTTGTGTTTTTTGGTTCTGCAGTGAAGCAGTGTAGTGGGGTGGAAGTCAGGGATTAGAATGTGAGTGTGGGGTCTGACTGCGAGGTCAAACCTCATCCTGCACCTTACTAGCTCTGTGATCTTGGGCACATTGGTTGATGTAGTGGGTGGAAGTGTCCCCAGGAACTCATGTTCAACTGTAACCTTAGAATGTGACACATTTAGAAATAGTATCTTTCAAAGGATGAGATGATATCATCACAGCTTGGGTGGGCCTTAAATCTAATGACAAGTGTCTTTATAAGAATCAAAAAAAGAAAAGGTCGTGTGAAGACAGGGATAGAGATTGTAGTGATGCAGCCACAGCCCAAGGAACACCAGGAATTACCAGAAGGTGGAAGAGTCAGGGAAGGATCCTTCCCTAGAGCCATCAGAGGGAGCAGGGTTTGGCGCCAACACCTTGATTTTGGACTTCCAGAACTGTGAGAACAACATTTCTATTGTTTTAAGTCACACAGTTTGTGGATCTGTGTGACAGCAGCCCTAGGAAATCAGTAGTTGATTTCTCTTACCTCAGTTTCCTCATCTGTCAAATGGGGATATTAACAGTTTTCCTCGGCTATGCTGAGGAACTTTGCTGATCCCAGGTAGACCAGTTCCTCCCCTTCCTAAAATGGCAAGCACCTCTCTTCACAAGTCACTGTGAATTATGACTACTGGGATTGTGGGTTTTGGGAGTACATTAGGTTGGAAAAGAGAGTAGAGTTTTCTTAGTGGAGTAGGGGGTCCAGGCAGGCTTAATGGAAATGAGTTTTGAGAGATGAACAGAGTGTTAGGTGGTGAGGTAAGGGTGGGCAGGGAGGGCACTGCAGGTAGTCAGAAGAGCCGCTAGCACACACAGTGAGCTTCAAGATCCCCGGGAAGGTCCCAGCTGAGATAGTGGTTAAGGTGTGAGGGAGCAGTAAAGTGGGTGCACTTCTCAAACCGAATAGCTAATTGCTTTGGAGGAGAAGGCCTGGACTTGAATCCTGACTCCACCATCACTTCTTGGTGGGGTCTTGGGATAAGCTCCATCAGATCAGTCAGTCTTAGTATTCTCATTTGTAAAATGAAATCTACCCATCATTAAGGGCCATCTAGGAGTCCTGGTGTGGTGCTGTGGGTTAATGCGTTGGACTGCAAAGTTGGTTTGAACCGCAAGGTCAGCATTTCAAGCTCACCAGCTGCTCCTTGGAAACCCTATACCTGGTCACTATGGGTTGGAACCAACTTGATGATACTTAGCAACAACAACCAAGGCAATTAACTGAGGTGATGTTTGTCATGGGTTGAGCATAGGATTCAGGATGGCCTCATTTGAGCTGCCTACACCAGTTATTATTCCTTAAGGGGCATGTTGTATAAAACCAGGGAACAGGCAGGCATTTTTACAGACTAACAAGGGAACCATGCTTGTCTTGTGTGGGCCAGAGTGTTTGGGTGGCTGTCTGGAAAGGGAAAACTTAGTGTTCAGGGAGTGGATGGAGACAGGCTCCCTGGGCCCCTAGGACATGATGATGTGACTTTAGTGAAGGCTTAGGGAGACCTGTGGAACCCAGTGTTTCACCCAAATCTAGCCATTGGCAACCCAGGGTGTTATTTTGTATTAGGTTTTCTTTAAATTGGTATTGTCAAAATATATATGCCTATATAAGCTTCTTAAAGGAGCTCTGGTAGCGTAGTGGTTATGAATTGGGCTGTGAACTGCAAGGTCAGCAGTTCGAAACTACCAGCTGTTCCATGGGACAAAGATGAGGCTTTCTGCTCCCGTAAAGATTTACAGTCTTGGAAACCCTGTACAGGGTCGTTATGAGTCGGAACCAACTCCACGGCACATAACAACAACAAGCTTCCTAAGGAGTTCTGGAAGCGTAGTGGTTACTAGCAGTTCAAAGCCACCATGGGATAAAGATGAGGCTTTCTGCTCATGTAAAGATTCATAGTCTTGGAAACTCTATAAAGGATCACAAATGAGTCGGAACTGACTCCACAGCACCATATAAGCCCCTTCTCGACAACACTTAGCAACATCATCACCAAAGCCCCTTACGAGCAATGCTACCTGTGGAGTATTGGATATGAGAGGCAAATTATTCCTGATGTGGTGCTGTGGGATATTGCACTGGACCACAAGGTCGGTTTGACCACAAGGTCGGTGGTTCAAATTTACAAGCCGCTCCTGGAAAACCCTATACAGGTTTGTTATGAGTCAGCGGACTTGATGGCACTTAACAACAACAATGCATTCCATCAGGGGTACCTGCCATATGCCAGCCCATGAGAAAGAAGGAGCTGGAAAGCAGGGTTTCATGGAGAGAAAATGGTACCCAAACAAGTAGCTTTCAAATTCCCTTGTCTGCACAGGGCTTCATCTGTACCAGTTAATTCTACATTCTGCTCTTTTTTGTTTGTTTAAAAGGATACTTTACACATAAATGGAGCCTTAGTGATGCTGCTAACCAAAAGATTGGCAGTTCTAACCCAGCAGCTGCTTTTTGGGAGAAATATGAGACTGTCTGTGCCTATAAAATATTTAGCCTTAGAAAACCTGCGTAGGGTCACTATGATTCAGAATTGACTTGATGATAGTGAGGTTTTGGGGCTTGGGTTTACTTATAAACATTCATTTATGTTTTGCTCTACTATCTTTCATAAGGTCTTTGATAACTCAGAAGTGCCAGGGATTTGGGGGATTTCAGCATCATTCTTTCTTTTTATGTGAAAAACTATATAAATAGGCATTGTGATGGCCAACACCAATCCATTTCAGCTCACTAATGCCAAAGATGTGAATCTTTATGCATTCCATTTCATTTTTGCTGACTTCCAGTTTTCCTAGATTCAACTGTACAGTCCACATTCCAGTTATTTATGAATGTTAGCAACTGTTTCTCCTCATTTTGAGTTGTGCCACATCAACAACTGAACGCCCTGAAAGCTTTGCTGTATTTACATGATTTTGGTCAGTGCTATTTTGGAAAGTCGTCAAAATCAAAATGGAATACATAAAGATTGATATTGACCATTTTGAATTGGAAAATCATATGGTTTACTATGCTGGGAATGATAAACTGAAGAGCAATGGCATCATATTTCATCATAAAAAAAAAGTATTTCAGGATCTATTTTGAGGAGGCTGCTCTCCCCCAGTCAGTATTTTGAGTGCCTTTCAACTTGAAGGACTCATCTTCTTTCTCGATCTTTTATTTGCATAGTCCCACCTCAACAAGGGAGTCCTGGTATGGCACTGTGGGTTAATGCGCTGGATTGCAAAGTTGCTTTGAGCCTCAAAGTTGGCAGTTCAAGCTCACCAGGTGCTTCTTGGAAACCCTATTCAGGGTTGCTATGGGTCTGAATTGACTCAGAGGCACTTAAGAACAACAAGAGAACAACCCCCACAAGGTTTCAATTAAACTTATTTGCATTAGAAACTCTCCAATCCTTTTGATGGACCACAAGTACCATATTTGCATGGAGTCCTGGTGTGGTTTTATAGGATCCGCACTGGACTGCTAACCAAAAGGTTGGTGATTCAAACCTAACAGTATCTACTTGGAAACCCTATTGCTGTTAGGTGTCACATACTCGGCACCAACTCATAGTGACTCTATGAACAAAAGAATGAAACACTGCCCAGTCCTGTGCCAACCTCTCAATCATTGCTACACCTGAGCCCATTACTGCTGTCACTTTGCCAATCCATCTCATTGGAGGTCTTCCTCATTTTCTCTGACCGTCCACTTTACCAAACATGATATCCTTCTCCAGGGACTGATCTCTCCTGATAATTAATATGTCTGAAGTATGAGAGACGAAGTCTGGCCATCCTGACTTCCAAGGAGCATTCTGGCTGTACTTCTTCCAATACAGATTTGTTTATTCTTTTGGCACTCCTTGGTACTTTCAATATTCTCGTCCAGCACCATAACCAGATGTATCAATTCTACTATGGTCTTTCTTATTCACTGTCCAGCTTTCACATGAACATGTGGGTACTGAAAATAAGGTCAGGCTCACCTTAGTCTTCAAACTGACAACTTTGCTCTTGAACACTTTAAAGAGGTCTTGTTTAGCAGATTTGCCTAATGCAATATGTCTTTGGATTTCTTGACTGCTGCTTCTTGAGTGTTGATGGTTGATCAGAGCAAAATGCAGTCTTTGACAACTTTAATGTTTCTCCAGTTATGTGGATATTGCTTATTGATCCAATGGTGAAGAAATTTGTTTTCTTATATTCTTTTATCTTCATTAGTAAGTATTTTAAGTCATCTTTGCTTTCAGCAAGCAAGGTTGTATCATCTGCATAT
>NW_006408872.1:1880512-1881728 GCF_000296735.1 Chrysochloris asiatica | reverse complement strand
AATCTTCCTCTAGTCGAGTTCTGATTATTGAGCCATCGAGGCTAGGTCAAAAGGGTACTACTGTCTGCAAGCTTGGGTGTTCTTGTGCATCTCCCCTCACTTCATATCAGCTGGATGCTTCACTCTCAGCTCTAGTCCTCTGTGGCGATATCCTTGTACATGGGCTCAAGTGTCCTCAGTTCTCACCACACTTTGGACCAAACAGCCCTTCTTCTCTCTCTCACCTCTAGGTCAATGGGATTCATTGGACTGTGGTTGAACTCAGCCCATTTCTTCATTGTTGCCTTTCCCCTCTTCCACTCACCAGTAGAGCAATGTGGTCACCAGCAAGCTTACATTCTTGTTTGTGTGTTCCCTTTCAGTTTCAGTCTTGGAGGGGAGTTTGTCCTGAAAGCACTTGATTGCTAGCCTTGATGTCTTCTTGGCGAACAGCTTGTTTATTCTTATAGTAGCCAGTCATGCTGACATTTTTGTTTTGGGTTTTTCCTGATGATCTTTCTTTGAAGATGTATCTTCTGTCACTGTAGCTGTTCCAGGCTGGTCTGCTTGTCCTTTCTAGTGGAAATGTCCCACCTCATAATGTTCTGGATGGGACTCAGGATTACACCTAAGGTCCTGTATGCTACAAAGGCTTTGCAAGAGGCCTATTTCACTGGGCAAATTCTAGAACCTCTTTTAGGTATTCTAATCAGTTATAGGTTGAAGACGGGCTTACAAGTTTTCTCCAATCATGTTTCCCAGCATTCCTTTCTATCCCACTAACCCTCTGATCTTTGTCCTTGGGTAAATGCTGCCCTTTTGATCTCAAATGGTTGATGATTCTAAGGTTTGTGTACCTTCCCAGTGTTACTGTTTCCCCTATAGACCTGTCTATTGTTTGTCTGAAAATTGACCCATGAGGGTGAGTTCATTTTCAGACCAGAAGGATGACTAAGGGTCATAGTTGTGGGGGTTCCTCAGTCTCTATCTAACCAGTAAGCATAGTCTTTTTTTATGGTTCTGAATTTTGTTTTACATTTTTCTCCCTCTGTATCCAAGATCTTCTACTGTGATCCTTTTAGTTAGTTAGTTAGTTAGTTAGTGGTAGTTAGCTGGGCACCATCTAGTTCTTTGGGGCTCAGAATCATAGAGACTGATGTTCGCATGGTCCATTAGATTTCAATTTTCATCATTATTCCTTCCTCCAGATGGGGATGTTGTTGTTGTTGTTAAGTGC
>NW_006408872.1:1875352-1880067 GCF_000296735.1 Chrysochloris asiatica | reverse complement strand
TATATATACTCTCCCACTTTCCCTCCTATAATTAATAGTTTGATGGAGGTTTAAACACTAGATTAGACGTAATTGAAGATAGAATTAGTTAATTCGGTTATATATCTAAGGAAAGTATACAGAATGAGCCACAAAGAGACAGAAAATAATACTGTATTCACTGACATGAAAGATAGAAGTAGGGGTCAAACATATGTCTAAAAAGTCATCTAGGAGACAGAGAATGAGGAAGATACAATAATAAAATAGATAATGGCAGAGCAGCTTTAGAAATGATAAAAGATGTGAATCCTAAAATCCAAGACTTGAAAGGAATACTGGAAAATTTAAAGAAAAAGTCACAGCTAAACACATCGTAGTGAAACTGCAGAAGGTTAAAACCCAAAAAGAGATCTTAAAAACCACCAGAGAGAAAGAAGAGATTATAATGGAGCAACAGTTACTCTTCCTGCAGAGTTTTCAGTGCCATGAACAAGCACAGACAATGTTGTCATAATCTTCAAAGTACAGAGGGAAAGTAAATGCCATCCTAGAATTCTATATCCAGATCAACTGTCAATCAAAAGTGAAGGTGAAATAAAGACATTTTCAGAAGGTAAACTGAAAGAGTGGATCATTCACAAAACTTTATTGAAACATCGATGGATATACTTTAGAAAAAAATTTTTAATTTAGAATAATAGAATGGGTCCTGAAGTAATGTGATATGAAGCAAAAGAAGTAAGTTAAGAAAAAAACATCTGTCCCAAGGCTTAGGAGTTGATTACACCAGTGGTGATTTGCCTGTTAGAAGTCATAGTCTGAATTAGCTATCCCTTACTTATATCAGTACTCTTATAATTTAGGGATAGTGTCTGTTCTTGCTGACATTACAAGAGATTCCGTCTAAAAGTTCTCATTCTTTGATATGCAGGCCACAATTTATTTTTCCCTTTATTTGAGACCACAGTTTATGAGTAGATGTTGGAATTTAAATTGTGACATATACCTACCTGAAAATTACTCAACTGGGAGCCTTCAGATTCTTACAAATAATCTGATTTTGCATCATCTGTCTTCTAAGTGTGAAGTTCTGTGTTGAGAAAGGCAGAAATGAAGTAGGCTTGTGCCCGAGGCATTTTGATTTTGAGACAGAGATAGTGTGATCTCATTCAGTTTCAATCATTTAACTGTTTTTGACCCTGAGTGTCTTTCTCTGTCCCCCAGAGCCCAAGGAGATTTTTGCCAAGAAGCAGCTGGCAAGGAGTTCTGTGCAGGCTGAAGCGGGGTCCAGTGCTACACTGAGCTGTGAGGTGGCCCAGTCCCAGACAGAGGTGGTGTGGTACAAAGATGGGAAGAAACTTAGTACCAGCTCAAGGGTGCGCATGGAGGCCAAGGGCCATGGGCGGCGACTGGTGATTCAGCAGGCAGGCCAGGCAGATGCTGGAGAGTACAGCTGTGAGGCTGGAGGTCAGAAGATCTCCTTCCACTTGGATGTCACAGGTGAGTTCCTGAGGTTCTTCTTCTTTTTTCTAGGCAGTATGATTAGACAGTGACTGGGAGGAGCTGTGACTTTGTTTCATCTGACATATCTCTTCAAGTAACAATAGCTCCCAAGTGTTAATTAGGTGCTGAGTGCCAAGTCATTTGTAAAGTGCTACCTGTCTTTTCACTTGTTTAAATTTAGGAAAAGGTCTATGAGGAGCTCTTATTATTCTTATTTGACTTATAAGGCAAAGAGAAATTATATACGTTGCCAAAGGTCACACAGTATGAAGATGGCAAAGCCAGGATTTGAATTCAGTATTCGGGGATGATTTTCTTCTTGTTTCTCTTCGGTATTTATCTTAGTAGGTCTCCTGCTGACAAATTCTCTCATTGTTTTTGCTTGTATGAAAACATCTTTATTTTACTTTCTATTTAAAAATTAATGTTGTTATTATTGTTAAATGCCGTTGAGTTGGTTCTGACTCGTAGAGATCCTGTGTAGTGTTTACAAGGAGCAGCTGGTGGATTTGAACTGCCAACCTTGTGGTTAGCAGTCCAGTGCTGATCCTACAGTGCCACACCAGGACTTCGTTTTTTTAAGAACACTTTTTATTAATTTATTTTATTATTTATTTAGAATGGTTTAGATTTACAGGTTTTTATATGGACTTAAGTTTTCAATTCAACTGGGTAAATATCTAGGAGTGTGACAGCTGAATATATATTTTAAGAAACTGCCAAACTTTCTAACAAAGTGGCTGTACCATTTTGTATTCATGATGAAATGAGAATTCATGTTGCTCCACATCTTTATCGCCATTTGATATTGTCAGTTTTGGTATGTTAGCCATTCTGATAGGCCTGATAGTGTTGTTGCAAAGTATTTGCATTTAACAACAATGATATTGAACATCTTTTCATATGCTTATTTTCCATCTGCATATCTTCTCTGGTGAGACAGCTCTTCAGATATTTGGCACACTTAAAAAAATTTTTTTTTTCATTGTGTTTTAAGAGTTATTTAGGAATTCTGGTGTGGCACTGTTGGATAAGCACTGGACTATTACCCACAAGATCAAAGGTTCAAACCCACCAGTCTCTCCTTGGAAACCCAATAGAGAGTTGCTATGAGTCAGAACTGACCAAATAGCACTTAACAACAAGAGTTAACTAGCATATTTTGGTTACAAGTCCTTATCATATTTGGTTACATGTTTCATTAATTTTTTTTTTTTTTTACATTCTGTGCCTTGTCTTTTCAAGAGGCTTTAAATTTTAATACAGTTCAATGTTTTCTTTCATGGATTTTGCCACTGGTGTATAGCTGAATATCATTGCCAAAGCCAAGGTCAGCTAAATTTTCACCTACATTATAATCTAGAAGTTTTATAGTTTTCTCTTTTAGATTTAGGTCTATGATTTATTTCAAGTTAATTTTTTGTGAAAGGTCCAAGGTCTGTGTTTATATTTACTTTTTTCCCCCATATGGATGTCCAATTGTTCTGGCATCATTTCTTGAAGAGACTACTCTTTCTGCATTGCCATGTAAACCTGTCTCAGTGTTTCCCTATCTGTCTTGTTCTTCCACCTCCTCTCCCTACTTGTATTTCCCTCCCCAACATGTGAACTAAACCCCCACCCCAACCCCACTGTTGTGGTTACCTTATATTACATTAATTCTTCCCTCCATTTAAGACAGTCTGTTTTGTCTTGTAACCTACCTGACTTTCTCACCACCTGGCTCTCTTTTCCTCTGTGTTTACCTTCTTTTACATTGTAATTGTTTTGATCATAGATTGACCTCCCAGATCCTCTGTTCTTATAATTTTGTTTTGTTCTTAACTCTTCCATTTGTTGATTGAGTTCAGGGTGATGCTGCCATGTACATCACTCTCTGGTTGTTGTCTGTTCTTGTTGGTTCTCAGTCCACAGAACTTCCTTTAGGATGTTTTTCATAGCAAGGTTGGCTTTGGCAAAATCGCTTAGCTTCTGTTTATCCTGGAATGTTTTGATTACACCATCATATTTGACTGACAGCTTTGCTTGGTAGAGGATTCTTGGGTGGCAGTTTTTTTTCTTTCAGGGTTTTATATATGTCTCCCCATTACCTTCTTGCCTGCATGGTTCCTGCTGAGAGATCTGAGCTTAGCCTGATTTGTTTACCTTTGTATGTTACACTTCTCTTTTCCCTAGCTGCTTTCAGCATTCTATCCTTATCTTTGAATTTGGAGAGCTTGATTATTATGTGTCTTGGTGATTTTCTTTTAGGGCCTATCCTTCCTGGGGTTCGTTGAGCTTCTTGAATGCTTATCTTTTCGCTTTTCAGGATGTTATGGAAATTTTCTTCCAGAAGCTCTTCAACTATCTCCTCCGTGGACTTGTGTGATTTTTTCCTGTTCTCAAATGCAGATAATTCTTAACTTATTCCTCTTCATGTTGTCCCACATGAATCATAGGCCTTCTTCAGATTTTTTAAAATCATTTTTTAATATTTGTTCTTCTATCTTAGTAGTGTTGAGAGATTTATCTTCTAGCTCACTAGTTCTGGCTTCTAGCTCTTCAATTCTACCCCTTTGCCCTTTCAATTTATTTTTCATTTCTGGTATTCTATTATTAATCATTTTGACCTCTTTCTGTAGGTTTTGAATTGTTTGCAGTGCTGTAACTGTCTTTTTGATTGTTCTTGTAGCGCTTTCCTGACTTCTTCCTTATTTTTCTCAACTCCATTGTACAGTGTTTTGAGACATTTTATAATCATTTTTGTGCATTTCTTCTCAGTCATTTCCAGAGCCTGCCCATCTTCCAGAATGTAGTGTAGGTCTACTTCCAGCTCATTTGCCTCAGTCACTTTATCTAGTTTCTGGACATGTGCTGATATGGTCATCTGTTTCTGATTTGGGGCACATTCAGGAGTTATCTGTGGCCTTAATGCTTAGATGGGTGTGTATTTTGGTATTTTTTATGCTTTCTGATTGCCTCCAGATAGATATGACCAGGAGATGGGCTTCCCTTTTCACTCTTCTTCCTGAGAAATTTCAGGATGCCACTTTTGGTTGTTGTGATGTAACTCAGGATTTTATTTTCAGCCTATTTTGTTTTTAGCCTGCCAGTCCCACTCCTCAGTCCCCATTCAGGCCTTTTTCCTAGTGATACACAGTTCTGGGCCGGCTGTGGCCATTTTGCACTGCAGTTTGGTTTTAAGTGGAGACTTTCACTTTAAATTTTGAGGAGATCTGTACGCATGCATA